>NC_083836.1:10010309-10525309 GCF_015708825.2 Lethenteron reissneri | reverse complement strand
CGTTCAACACAAACACAGAGATTTCAAAAGTGGACTCGAAGCCATGCATCCCTGGCCGTCGCGGCTATACGTCCTGCGATTTAAAGATCTCGAACATCTTTGAACCATTTTGGAGAAGAAGGTTAACAGCTACTTGATGAACAATGCCAGAGGTTTAGAATGCAATGTTGATGTTTAGTGGTTACCCAACAATCAAATTGTCTTGTTTCAGGAAGTACAAGCGTTGCTACCCCTGCCACCACCACCACCACGTGCATCCCGCAGCAACCCATGATTCCCGCGCCAGGTGCTCGGCCACTCCTCCGCATGGCACCATCCACACCTCATCCCCGGGGCACTTTTCGCTGCTTGCGACCGACTCATTCGTAACAATGTGTTCCCATTTACGGCAGTCACGGAAAAATAATTGGGAGTTTTTTTGTGTGACAATAACTGTGCCGTGAAAGTGCTGTAACACTGGCATCTCAACTACAAATTACCGCTGCTCTTTAATCGTACGGTGCTAGTGTATCCGGGTGACCTTAGTTCAATTCCCGGCATGGCTAACATTAGTAACGGGTCAAGTTCGGACCGGTCCCGCACTCTCCCCTTCCCCAACCGGCGGCACTGAACAGTGCGGTGAAGTATGGTCAAAAGATCCCTGTGGCAAAGCGCTGTAAATTATGATCGTGTTCAATGCAGCCAACTCCTCCTGTTGCTGTCATAAAAATATATATAATAATAATCACACGTCCCTGCGTAGCGATGACTTTTTAAGCTCTTTCTGGTTGAAGAGAGAATGCATCTTAGCGAGCGTCACACGGTTACAGTTCAAAGCGAAGAGTGAAAGTGGCCTCCTACTCAATTCCACGTTACCATGGCAGAGACAATCCACACCTTATCATCCTATCGTGACACCCATGTTATCATAATGAAAATATTTATTTACACTGGAGGAATCCGGTAAGCTATAAAGCTCTTTTTTCACAGATGTCCATTTGGGGCGCGTAAGAATGTTACAACAACAAACAGTACACACACACGATAGGAGTGGAAAGTACAAAAAAGGTAAATAAATCACCCACACACATACAAATACAAAACTAAACTATCCCCATCCTATCAGGCAAAGCCCACTGAGGTATTAACTTATTTGTCAAAGGTGACCTGGCTACCACGAGTGGACAGCTCAACAAAGTGGCTTATCATTTGGACATTTATCGCAGCCAAAATAATCTAAATAGTTAATGACCCCCGCCCCCCCCCCCATATGGGATGAGGGCTGATGCAACCCCCAGCGGGGGTTTGAGTCACATGCCCCGAATTGAGTCACATGCCACCAGATTCCGCTTTCGACCGGAGTTGCGTTACAAAAGCCAGCGAGCTAGACGCGATGCAATACACGCGGACGAGTATCACAAAACGTCTCCCGATCTAACGGTCACATCTTCTGTGTGGATTGCCTTTCAGCAAAGCATGGCGATTGGCACGTTTGGTCATGTGTGCAACTTGATTTGTTCAGTTGCGTCAGGTGGCAAAGGGTATTTGACTTCAGACTTAACGCGACCTAAACCCAAAATTCAATAAAGAATCAAACGCCACGTGCGTTGATGTATGGAGCGGTGGTGTAGCGATTAGCGTGCTGCACTACGAAAACTGGTGAACCGAGTTCGATTCCCACTCACCGTCAATACAAGTGACGATTATATAAATCTCTGCTTGGCAAAACAGATAACTCGACTCAATGGACTTGTGTATGTGTAGTGACATTGGGGATGTCACTGTATGGTGCCGGCCCGGGAGGACCGTGGCGTGCGATGTTTCTACGTCGCGGACAGCACCGTGTGGGTTGCTGTGTGATGCCGGCTCTAGCACAGCATGGCGTGCGATGCACCGTCATCGCGTACACCCCGTAGGCGGGTGTAGTACCAGCCCTAGCGGGGCTTGGTGAGCACTGGGATAGCGCGGGCACCACGCATAGCGTGTAGTGCGGGCTCCCACAAGGGGGAGTGGGAGAGTGTCAGCCCAGGGGCAGGGTTGTCCCGGGCCATGGCACTCTGGTTGACCCCGTAGACACATGATCTGGAGTGTCCATAGAGAAGGCCCCAGGTGGGGGGGCTAGGGGTTGATCACGTGTCCAGGGAAAGCTCCCAAGGGGGATCGAGAGGGAGCTAGAACGCTCGAGAAGGCGGGCGGGGCCGATCGCAGAGCGGCCCCGACCCGGGAGAATATAAGGTGGGTCCCTGAGAGAGACCAGAGTCGCTTCGTTCTACAAGCTGGAAGCTCTACGTCTACAAGCTGGAAGCTCCACATCTACAAGCTGGAAGCTCTACGTCCTACGAGGCATCAACACGTGGTCGAGGACTCGAGTGAGGGTCTGACCCTTCGTCGCTGTAACTCCTACGTATAGAGTAGTTAGCTGGGTGGTCACCACTCTAGGCTGTATCTGGTGAAGGGGCAGTTACCCCTTTGTGTTAACGTGTTGATGTTACAATAAATGTGTTGTCTCTAAAGAGAAAAGTCTGCAACTCAGTTGGACTCACTACACGTGAACAATTAAACGAGCATCATGCGCGTCGATGCTTCGTGTCGTCTCTGCAGATGCGCGTCTCGGCTGCAGCTTTGACGACGCGGCGCTCCCGCTGTGCGGCTGGACTCAGTCGGATGATGATGGAGACTGGATTAGGAACTCGGGAGCAACCCCCAACCCCAACACCGGCCCACCTGGGGACCACACCACCGGCTGTGAGACACCACTGCCCACCCCCACACCCCTGTCCCTTGAGCTGGAACTAAACAGTGCATATGTCCTTGCACACAGCTAATTGTTATTTGTTTTCATTGAGGCAATGTTTGGGCTCATTACATCACGTTGTGACGTGATGTAACGTTGTAAATGTTGTGGCTTGGCTCTCCAACACACCGGTGTGCTGTACTAGTAACGAATTGGCACGTTCTGTTTACGTGACAAACCTTATTCATTGGCTGTGTCGTGTGGTGGCGGGTTTAACGACACATTTATATTTATGACATCAAACCCAAAAAAAAAGGATATTATAGATAAGCCAAACTGGTTATGAAAAGCGGGGGATAGAAAGATGGGGAACGGACTCGCTGCCTCATATTGTTGCGTTTTTCTTTTTAATGCCGTGCAACTTCCCATGCTCACCAATGAGACGTGGGAAGATGTTAACTACCTCACCTGATATACAGGAGGTCTCAGGTTGGATTCCGACCCTGACGCCTGCTGTACATTTGAAGTTTGCGTGTCTCCCTCCCTCCCCGTGGTCGCGTGGATTTTATCCGGCTCCTCCGGGTTTTCCCTCCACATTTAGAATCATGCATTTAGAGTATTTGGCTGCTATAAATGTCCACGTGATTATAAGCCATTACATTGAGCTATCATTTGTAATGGCCAGATCGCTGCTGAAAAAGTGCTACATAGCTCAGTGGGCCTTCCCTGGCAAAATAAAATGTATTTATACTCTTTGGTTCTTTCGGTAAAGTCACATAGGTAGAAAAATAAAATAAAACAAAAATAATATATCACGACGTTTCGATCGCAACACAAGCGGTCGTCCTCAGGCGGAAAAAATAATCCAGCAGTGGAACTGCTGAACCAGCGAGAGAGCTGTTATATATGTGGCGAAGGGCAAGCAGGCGGGGTCTGAGCTGGAAAGGAATTCCATCCCCGGATGCAAGCACGTCAGTTGTGTTAATGGGGGAGATTAGGGAAAGAGAGATTAGGGAGAGATTAGCATGAAATGAGCTTCCGTCGCCGCATAAGAGTATCATCCCAGCATATGCGCACAACAGCAGTGTTAATGGGAGATTAGCACTATGTTGATGGGAGAGATCAGGCAGGGATATTAGGGGGATTAACAAGTTAATGTCATGTTTATGTGTAACACAAGCTGCGGCGCTGCCAACTGCGCTGTGAGGCAAGCGCGTCCACGCAAGAGAACCACCACAACGGTGGTCGCGTCAGTGAGACACAAAGCCCATCACACAGCCAGAACCATCGATACATCGAGGCTAAGGGAGCAAAGGTGGCCATGTTAGTGAGACCCCAGCCCGTTAATGCAGAGGCACCTAACAGGGCTTTGTGTCTCACTGACGCGACCGTTGCGGTGGTTCTCTTGCGAGGACAGAACATCTTTGGTCGCGTGAAAAGCCACAAAGTTGGATGGGCCTCCTGTTGTGCTTTCGAGATGCTGGGATGAACAATAGCAGTGAAGAGAAGGATTAATTAAAATGTCGTTTGCATCACGCTGAAGCCTTCGGTAGAGACTGTGCCTTGAACTTATCCAGCAAGGATGGCTCCAGACTCGGATAAGAACTTGATTCACAGGACATTGCGAAGGGATCACAGCGGGACGTCCTCGTTTGTTTCAGCCTCCTTCTACCTCTACCTGGACTCTGAATCCGTGGGAGCTGGGGGAGGAGTGAGGCTCCTGAGCCCCAGCATCAACACCAACCAGAACGTGTGCCTGAGCTTCTGGTACCACATGTACGGCGATACACTTATGACATTGAACGTGCACGTGCTGGAGGACGGCGGAGAGAGACCCATGTGGCGCGCTGAGGGGCAGCAGAGCAGTGCCTGGCTGCAGGGAACTGTCACCATTCAGGCCAAGCCAGACACCCAGGTCAGTGGCTCCTAATAATCACTCAGCTCAGTGCCACCTGGCAGCACCGGCCTTGAGATGAATCGTGCATCGCATCTGACGTGCTAGATGATGCCGGTTGTGTTTTGCATAAAGGTCCCAGTGTGAAGGGGAGATTCACGCTGCCCAATCACCTTGTACGTATGTTGTATGTACGTTGTACGTTTAACTTCGCACCATACGTAGCCAACCGTGATTATGGAGGTGTGGGTGAAGGACTAAACTTTAACAGAAAAATATCTGTTTTAAATAAATTCGTTTTCAATCTGGATTTAAAAGTGCATAGCTCAAGTGGCTTCTCATTTACACTGTGATTTGTGTAACTGAGATCGTTGACTTGAAGCTATGCAATCACAAATGCAATACTGTGCACTGTTGTAGAGCATTATGGGTAATACATAAACAGACTTCCGTCTATCTCTCTACATTCAATTGCAATATGATCAGTGCATCAGGCCATGGGCCATCCAAAGTTATTATCCAACTGCAGAATATGTTTAAACAGGCAAACTCTGCACTGGTTTTCAACTTCTCAGTCTCGTCAGCTGAGCTAGAATTTGTAGCATCGAGAACAAGCCTGACTGCTGATGAGACGCACATGATAAAAACCTGACCGATGTTGAGTTCCACATCATTAAAATTGGTTCAGAGTATTCTAGTGTACAAAATTGAATGTCTGGAAAGCTTGCGGGCTGACGCACTGAAACGCATTTTAGTTTAAATCTGACGAGCCAAAGGAACGTCTGCGCATGATATCACCCGTGCAAACCGATTTTGCCAACAAAAGTTTAGATATGTGGTTAATAAATGTTCTACACAAATCATAAACAGATTTCCATTGAGTTGGTAATTTGTGGATCCTGTTTGAGACGAGATTTCAGGTCAGATTTCCCTGTTTCAGACATCATGAGCGGGCTGTTAAACCAAAAAAAAAACCTTTTTTTTTAACATGTAAAGGACACTGAGCTGTGTAGCTCTTTTTCAGAAGCAACCTGGCCACAATTGATAGCTCAACGAAGTGGATTATCATCATGTGTACATTTCTAGCAGCCAAATACTCTAAACATACATACATAACGCATGTTTCTAAAAGTGGAGGGAAAACCCGGAGGAGCCGAAGAAAAATCCACACGAGAGAGAGAGACACACACACCGCAAACTCTAAATATACAGCAGCAGACATCAGGGTCGGGATCGAACCCACGCTCTCCTCCATACCAGGCGAGGTAGTTAACACCTCCTAGCCACCGTGATGATGATGACAGAGAGAGACACCGCAAACTCCAAATATACAGCAGGCGTGAGGGTCGGGATCGAACCCATGACCTCCTGCATACCAGGCGAGGGAGTCAACCTCTATCCACTGCAGCTCTCCTAATAATTACTGATAGAGCAGCTGGAGAGAATGAACTGCATACGCTGCGTGAACATGCACCAGTGCTGGTTGCCCAGTTCTGCAGCAGTAGCGCCGCTCCTCATTCTGGGAGCAATGTGCCGAGGCTCTGCGATCTTCCTAGGTCACCATCGAGGGCGTTCGAGGACAGAGCAGGATGAGTGACGTAGCGCTGGATGACATCGTCGTCGTGATGGGGAAATGCCCAGGTGAGCACAGATCTGTGCACTCTCAGGAACAGGGTCGCGATCTCGTTTCACGAAAAATCCTGAATTATCCCGAATGTTGGAGTTTAACAGCGACGACGACGGCGATGAAGAATGCCGATAACTTTCCGAGCCTGAAAAACCATACCTACCGCATGCGATGTTATTACATAAATTTGACTTGTATTGTCAGAGCGTTAAGTTGTTCTACACGCGTACATTTTACCGCAACTGATGCGCACATGCCATACGAAACACCGTGACGTGTTGCACCGTCCGAAAGCTGATGCAAAAGTCGCGTCACCGTGAGACACCTCATTGCAAATGAGCCACTCTGTCCTGTCCGTGACCCTCCCCCACCCCACAGAGTGTGTGAGCGGATGTGACTTCGATGAGATGGGGGACTTCTGCGGCTGGGCGAACAGCGGAGGGGACGTGGGCTGGGAGCAATGGAGCGGTCCCACAGACACTGAGAACACTGGCCCTGACGATGACTTCACTCGGCCTGGCTGTGAGTGTCTTACAGCCTCACATCACTCACAGGCTCCACTCGAGCTCCTGGCCTTGAAACCCACACCCAGTATAATGTGTCTCGATCACTGTGTTAGTGACGACAGCAGTGTGTGTGTGGATCACTGTGTTAGTGAATACAGCAGTGTGTGTGTGGATCACTGTGTTAGTGAATACAGCAGTGTGTGTGGATCACTGTGTTAGTGAATACAGCAGTGTGTGTGGATCACTGTGTTAGTGAATACAACATAGTGTGTGTATCACTGTGTTAGTGAATACAGCAGAGTGTGTGGATCACTGTGTTAGTGACTACAGCAGTGTGTGTGTGGATCACTGTTAGTGAATACACCAAAGTGTGTTTGGATCACTGTGTAAGTGAATACAGCAGTGTGTGTGGATCACTGTGTTAGTGAATACAGCAGTGTGTGTGTGGATCACTGTGTTAGTTAATACAGCAGTGTGTGTGTGGATCACTGTGTTAGTGAATACAGCAGTGTGTGTGTGGATCACTGTGTGAGTGAATACAGCAGTGTGTGTGTGGACCACTGTGTTAGTGAATACAGCAGTGTGTGTGGATCACTGTGTGAGTGAATACAGCAGTGTGTCTGTGGACCACTGTGTTAGTGAATGCAGCAGAGTGTGTGTGGATCACTGTTTGAGTGAATACAACAGTGTGTGTGTGTGGATCACTGTGTGAGTGAATACAACACAGTGTGTGTGTGTGTGGATCACTATGTTAACTCTGCTGTGTGTAGTTGGGAGTTACCTGCTGCTGGACTCTGAGTTCAACGACCCTGGAGCGACGCTGCTGCTGGAGAGTCCGGCTCTCCCCTCCTCTGGGTGCCTCGTCCTGAACTTCCACTACTTCCTGTATGGGTCAGCAGAGAACATGGCCATCAACGTTTACATCAAGGAAGGTAGGAAGCCTGCAGACTTATCGATAATTTGATGCCCCTTGACATTTCAGAATGTGGTTTTGTTTATTTTCTGGTGGACAGCTCTCCGGTAAAACTGAACGCCTTTCAATCGAGTAAATCAAAATTCACATGGAGCTCGCTTTTCCATCATCCCAGAGACTTCCAACCTCCGCGGCGGAGTGCGGTGTGTCCCCGTGACGTGATCGAAGGTTGCGGCTCTGCGTTTTAAATATCCGTTGCTGGTGGGGTTGTCCGCAGCAAGCTCCAGCCGGCAGCTCGCGTGGTCCCTGCAGGGGAACCAGGGAGCGAGCTGGATGCTGGCGCGGGTCGAATACTCTGGCAGAGGAGCTGTGCAGGTAAGTGAGCGGTCCTGGTGTGTGTGTAGTGGAGTAGCGCGTGGGGTTTTGCCAACAGTGTAAACGCACGTGTGAGCGGCGGACAGTGAGGACCCGTCAGGGCAAACAGGTGCGGTGAGAGAGCAATCCAGAGAGAGACGACCAATGAAGATGCATAGCAGTGATTGGCTGGCTGCAAATGCAGACACGGTGTAGGCGCCTGGGAGTCTGGAAAAGGAGACGATAAGCGTGGCAGAGAGCTGCGTGAGCGGCAGCTTAATGAGGGCTACCTGGGGTCTCTTAATGAGTAAGGGGATATAAGGCGATGTGCGGAGACACGCGGGAATGGTTGTGAGTTGAGTTGGTTGGAGTAAAGAGAAGCGGGGAGACGAGAGAAGTCCGGGTCCTGCTCTCCACACCTCGTCCTCTCCAGCGGTGATGGCTGATCCCCCACTGGAGGCAAGAGGTTGGAGAAGTGAGGGCAGATAAGCTAGCAGTAGAGAGGCGAGCGGACTCCTAAGTGTGAGTGCAAGAAAACTAGCACTAGAGAGGCAAGCAGAGTACATAGAGGAAGGCTAGCAGTGGAGAAGCTAGCAGAGTACATTGCGGAAGGCTAGCAGTGGAGAAGCTAGCAGAGTATATAGTGGAAGGCTAGCAGTGGAGAAGCTAGCAGAGTATATAGTGGAAGGCTAGCAGTGGAGAAGCTATCAGAGTATATAGCGGAAGGCTAGCAGTGGAGAAGTTAGAGTGTATAGCGAGAGGTTAGCAGTAGAGAAGCTAGCAGAAGATATAGTGAGAGGCTAGCAGTGAAGAAGCTCGCAGAGTGTTCGGTAACAGGCTATCAGCGGTGAGGCTAGTATAGTGTATGGTGGGAAGCTACCAGAGGGTGTAGTGATAGGCCAGCAGTGGAGACAGCAAAGCGAGCAGAGCGTGGCAGGCAGGCTAGCAGTAGAGAGGCTCGGAGAGTGAGAGAGAGAGCAGGCTAGCAGTGGAGAGCAGTGGCGGCTCCTGCAAAATCTCTCAGGGGGGGCAAATGTCTGGATGATTGATAAGGATAAGGTCCACCCATGCAATGGATAAATTAACAGCTTAAGCATGTAAAGGCAACTTCACTTCTTTAATATTAATGAAAAATAAAGTGACTCTTACAATACATCTTGTTTGTTTCTATACTCACTATTAAAACAAACCACTCAAGTTTATTTTATTAAAGATTCCACTAGATTTTGATTTAAAACTTTCGTGACTGCAGGGATTCATCTTCTTGGTTCTTTCGGTAAAGTCACGTAGAAGGGAAGTAATAAAATAATAAAAATAAAACATAATAAAATTATTCTCACGACGTTTCGGCCACAACGCAAGCAGCAGTCCTCAGGTGAAAACCAGGTCCGTCGAGGCGACAGAGTCTGAATGAAACAGCACACGAGCTTGGAGCATATATATATAAGCTGGGCGCCTTGACAAAGGAATTTGCATATCAAGAGGAATTTAGCATATTTATGGGAAATGCAGGAATGTGATTAGTACTGCTTATGCATGTGCATTATGCAGGATTAACAGCATCAAAGGGAGCTGCAGTTGCTGCTGCTGCTGCAGTTTCTGCTGCTGCTGCAGTTGCTGCTGCAGTTGCTGCTGCTGCTGCAGTTGCTGCCTTATCCATTTTAATATAACACTATGTATTATTCTACCCACCCTAATGTGTATCACACTGCTATATATTTACTATACAATTACGACACCATACATTACTCTGCACACTGCACCATGCCAGTGAGTGGAACGTTGTGGCCGAAACGTCGTGAGAATAACTTGCGTTGTGGCCGAAACGTCGTGAGAATAATTTTATTATGTTTTATTTTTATTATTTTATTACTTCCCTTCTACGTGACTTTACCGAAAGAACCAAGAAGAAGATTCCACTAGGTGGCGATAAATTATATTGTTGGATGAAACGTGCTTACGTATAATGACGTTAGCACGTATGATGACGTAAGCACGTTAGGGCTTGCCCTCCCGGAAGCCATAGAGAATGCATTGGAGCGCCCGCCGTTCGAAAAAAACATCTTTGAATGTAAGTCTATGGGGCCACTCGGGGCGATTCTCAGCCGGAGTGAAATCGCCCAAAAAAAGGCGGTACTCCACAGAACGTGACATGACGCTGATTGGACTATATCCAGAGGCTGACAGTGACGGCTAGCGTGACTCTGTGGTTCAATGACATTGGTGGTGCGTCGCCCAATCGCCCTAATGAAGAAACCGCCCCTGGTGGAGAGGCTGAGAGAGAGAGAGTGGAGTGAGCGAAGCAGGCGAGCAGCGCAAGCGGGAGAGTTGCCACAGAGTCACGTGGTGTTGAACGCGAGGAGTTCTGTTCAATGAAAAGTGACACAGGGGAAAAGAAGAAGTTGTCCGCGTGAAATAAAAGCACTACATGTGTAGCGTCGCCGTCGTGGTCACCACACTCGACTTGGACTTTCGCGCCGCACTGGCCGGATTACGCCCCTTGCTTTACAGAGGCTTTCCACAAATGAACACAAACTCGTTAGATAACCCAAACATGGCAACGCCTCCTGGCTTAGACATTCCCCAAAGACACCGGTAGAACCATCAACCGGGCCAGAGCGTCACCAGTTCGGCACGCACGCAAATGGGGAATTGAAGACGAGCCATAGCAAGCGCGATTGTGGCCATGCAACACAAACAACGGACGATATCGCTGTGGCCAGCGCTCATTCACTGGAGGAGGAATGGCAAAACGACACGAACTCTCTGTGCCGAAGCCCGCTCGTCGTGGCCAGCAGACCTCGACATTGGCATCGAGCTCTTGAACTGGTCGCTGCCGCACGCGAGAGTAGAGTAGGAATAGCGTGCACTCCATGGCTAGGATATGTTAATTACCTCGCCTGCTATACAGGAGGTTGTGGGTTCGATCCCGACCCTGATGCCTGTTGTATATTTGGAGTTGGCATGTTTCTCTCTCTCCCCGTGGGCGCATGGAATTTTCTCAGGGTTCTCCGACTTTTCTTTAAACATTTAGAATAAATGTCACGCGTTTAGTAGTATTTATACACTTCGTTGAGCTATCATTTGTGATAGCCCAGGTCGCTTCTAAAGAAAAAGAGCTAGTTTAGTTTTAGTTCATGCCTCTCGCGGGATCTCGTCGTAGGGGCGTGTGATCGACGCGTGGCACTGTGGGGGGGCGGGGGGGAGCTTTCGTGTTGACTGCACCCCCCGCTGCCTGTCTACACCAAACACTGCTCTCAAAGCTTCCTCACTGAGGCACGCAACACGAGTGAATGAGACAGGCAAATTGCGAACATTATTCATTTCACATTGTGCCCAAAATCCCCCAAGATGGCCCACGATGAGTTATGCACGAGGCGTATCCCATTATAATAAGTTCGCACTCATTACACACACAGCGCTTGCCACAAATGAGCCACAATACCTCGCTGATCTCAACAAGGAGCATAAACCACCATCACGCGAACTCCGGTCATCCTCACAGCAGCAGCAGCTTTTGGCTGGCCATCGAACAAAGATGCTTCTGCGGCCGTCTGGAATGCTCTTCCTTCCAATATTAGTAAGCCACTGGGAGCTATGCACTTTTAAATCCAGATTGAAAACTAATTTCTTTAGAGTTGCTTTTTGCTTTGTTTGTTGTCCTTTCTCCTGCATCTCCGATTAGCACAGTTGCCTACGTAAGGTGCAAAAGAAGTCCACCATACATACGTACATATTCGTTGATGCATTAATCGGCCAGTGACCTCCCACTTAGAAGTTTCACGGAGACACGAATTTTTTGCTCTGTCGGCTCTCATAACTCCGAACGCGAACCAACTCGCGCCGTGTGCTTCTTACGTTCCAGTTCGCCATTGAAGGAGTTCGGGGTGAAACAGGCGAGAGCGACGTTGCTCTGGACGGTCTGTGTGTCACCGAGCAGGGCTGTGCGCCAGGTATGACTGCGCTGAACTGTGAGGTAGCGTCACGCTACGTCGCGTGCGTTGAACTTGTTTTGTACGTAGCCAACCGTACTCATCGGAGGTCACAGCACAGCAGCTGTATGTAAATGTTGTGGATTTACTCTCCAACACCCCAGTGGGCTGAAGTAGAAACTAATTGGCACGTTGTTTACTGTATGTGACAAACCATGCTGGCTGTGTCGGGTGTTGGAGGGTTACGACACTTTTATACTTACGCGATCTAACCCAAAAACCTTCATTATGAATAACATTGGTCGCGAAAGCCTGCTACATGTTAAGCTGTTTGTAGGTCCTCGCAAAAGTGCACCTGTTCTGTCACGCATTCCCTGTTAACGCCGCTCGCGTTCGGAGCTTAAAAAGGATCGGTACCGTGCGTCCGTGCGTCTGGCAAGTTGATGAGCGGTGCGGATAACCCAGTTGGCAATCTGGAGCCAGCGATGCACATTCCACATTACGGTGGCATGGGACGTAGTTTATAGTAGATGGGGCCATCCACTGTGTGGCAGTGGCAAAATGTTAACTACCACGCCTGGTATACAGGAGGTCGTGGGTTCGATCCTGACCCTGACGTCTGCTGTATATTTGCAGTTTGCGTGTCTCTCTCCCTGTGGTCACGTGGATTTTTCTCCGGTTCCTCCGACTTTTCCCTCCACATTTATAATCGACCTGGTAAAATAAAAAAACATAGTAAACTGTCCACCCAAGCAGTGCTCACCACGTGTTGCTCATTTAACCGGCCTTAGACGGATGGTGGACTGAGTGAGCCCTACCTGGGAGCAGCTTCATTCATGATGGGCTGAGTGAGCCCTGCCTGGGATCTGCCTCGTTCATGATGGGTTGAGTGCTTGTGTAATTATGAGTCCTGTGACAGCATCGGTTACCTCTCTGCTCCTCTTTACACTGGACTTACACCGTGGCATGACATTTTTATATTAATCTTTGACAAACGCCAATTTAACAGAATACAGTATCATACTAATGTACATTCATGTGTGTGTGTGTGTGTACTATGTGCATTGTCAACAGTCTGTGAACCCCCGACTACAAGTGGAAGTTCAGGTAAGCCCCTCCCTCGTCTCATCGCTACATTCTATACCTTGAAATGTGACGGAAATGTCCATCTTGTCTCGTTCAGAAATGCACGCATGTGACTGCAGCAGTATAAACAATTTCGTCAGTCTTGTTTACAAAGCATTCCTAAACTAAAACAAAACTTTGTATACATTTACCAGGTAAGGCCCCACTGAGCTACGTAGATGAGAGAGAGACACTCAAACTCCAAACATACCGCAGGCATCAGGGTTGGGTTATAACCAACGACCTCCTGTGTCCCAGGCGAGGTAGTTAACATCTCGCCAATGCGGCGCCCAATTTAGACCCTAACTTTTGTCCGTTACAGGTTTCACATCAAGTCACCTTTAAAACGCGTTTGGGTGATTCGTTTGATTGGAATATCGCAGGGTGGATAACGTCATTCATAATATCTGGGGTGGGAGCAGTGATCTTGTAGTGGCACCATGAAACCCGACGACCTCCGTTAAATTGTGGACATGGTTCACAGTGGCGAGCGATATCTGAACCAGTCCTAGTTCTGCCCCTTAACCAACCCACGCTGACCAGTGTGGTGAAGTATGGTCAAGAAAACCCCGGCCACTCACACGGTGAGGGGGAGGGCTTCATCCAGAAGTTGATAAAAAGTTGAAAATGTTTGTTTACGAAATTTGCTGTTTGCTGCAGGTGATGACATATTTCTAATACATTTTACAGAATTGAAAAAAAAACACCTTTGAGCGATTGCAGTTGGCACCGCACGTATGAGTGCGGCTGTTGTGAGGCATCACCCCGCGTTAATTGAACGGTGGACACCTTCGCACAGAGGAGATGGATGGATATTGATGCCAATTCGAATGCCACACGAGACGTCGATTGCATTCACGTTCATTGTCATTTCCTTGTCGCATTAACTACACACGTCACCGCCAGAATCCACAACTCTGGCGGAATCTGCGCCCGGCTTCGTCACAACGACCGAACGATCGACGGCGTGGACCCACGCTGACAGCGCTCGCCCGCAGCCAATCTCTACCACGCATTCCAGGCCGGGTTCCACACCGCCGACGACGACCTTTACTCAACCGCCCGTCGCGACGCCTGCCGCAGAATCCACGGCGAGCAGCGCAGCCGTGGCGCTGCCGACCGCTGGCACTGCACAGAGCACCCAGGATGCAACAGTCGGCTCCACGGTTCCTATCACAGCAGCAACAGCAACAACAGCAGCAACAGCAACAGCAGCAGCAACAGGAGCAGCAACAGAAGCAACAGCAACAACATCAACAGCAGCAGCAACAGCAGCAACAGCAACAACAACAACAGCAGCAACAGCAGCAGCAACAGGAACAGCAACAGCAGCAACAGCAACAACAACAACAGCAGCAACAACAGCAGCAACGGGAGTAGCAACAGAAGCAACAGCAGCAACAGCAACAGCAGCAACAACAGCAGCAACGGGAGTAGCAACAGAAGCAACAGCAGCAACAGCAGCAACAACAGCAGCAACAGCAGCAGCAACAGCAGCAACAACAGCAGCAGCAACAGCAACAACAGCAACAACAAGCGTCCCGGGCGGCTCCACAGGCTCAATGGTCGAGGACTCCACATGGAGCCCTTCCCCATCGTCGTCAGCACCAGGGATCGTCGTCAGCACCTCGTCCGTGCCGTCTACCGACCGGACGGAGTCCACGGCCACTTCTCACGACACCACCAAAGGTGACCGAGGATGCAACGATTCACTCAGCCAGCGATGAGAGGAAATTGTCAAGACTCAGGCGGTGACGATTGAAATGAAGGGTTCATGTATGTTTTGTATTAACATCGCATTAATCGATGCATCGTGTAACACCACGGTGGATTATGCTACGGCATAATTAGGTTTTTGCATATGATAGCTCACACGTGCGTGCAGGAGCTAGGTGGCAATGTCGAAGTCTTTTGGTTACGACGAGAGGGCATGCAAACAATCCACCGGCTTGCGTGCAGTAAGGAATCCGATGGTTTTCCCTGTCAGTCAGAGGCATTGTTCTGCACCCCCTGAATAGAGATGGGACACTTGTTGTTTCCTCTGCCTATGCCTCAAAACTATAAACTAGCATTACCCGTGCAACCGATTTTGTCAATGTTTCACACAAATCAATGTTTCACACAAATATACAGATTGCATTGGTAATTTGTGGATCCTGTTTGAGATGAGATTTTAGCTCAGATTTCCCAGTTTCAGACATCATGAGTGGTTTGTTAAACCAAAAGAAAACTCGTTTTTATTTTACCAGGTAAGGGCCCACTGAGCTACGTAGCTCTCTGTCAGAAGCGACCGGGCCATAACAAATGATATCTCAACGAAGTGGCTTATCATCAGCACGTGGGAACTTATAGTGGTGACTCAACGTCACGCGACCACGGGGAAAGAGACACGCAAACTTCAAATACACAGCAGGCATCAGGGTCGGGATCGGAACTCACCACGACCTCCAGTATACCAGGCGAGATAGTTAACGTCTCCTAGCCACTGTGGCGCCCTCACCCTGCTTTGAGCGATCCAAAGCTAATCCGTGACTTGAGTCGCACTCTTTTGTGCAGCGTCTTGAGATGCGGGTCGCCTTTAAATGCTGCGTGAATACAAACCGTGTCGCGAATTGCACGGCACGTGAGCTTACGGATGTGGCAGCAAGCGGTGTTGTTTAGTCCTCTTCTTTTTCTTTTGTAAATTATTTTCATTGATCCAACCACGGGGGGGTGGAAGGGGGGGGTGTACAACTTCCGTGACAGGTGAGGGATTGGTGGCTCGACAATCAACAAGGACGTGCAGGACCGTAGCATTGTGCGGTACGTGATGCGTTAGATCTCCCTTTTCTTCGGGAAAAGATGGGGGAAAGAGGGGGGGGGGGAGTCAGTCTCATTTCAAGGTCAGTCAAGTAAACTCAAGGTTTCTGGAGTGGCATTCACGAGGGGGGACCCCAGATCTAGGTGAACTCCCCGTTTAGTCCTCTTGTTATTTTCAACGTTACGTTGATTTGTACGATCCGGCAGTGCGTGCACGCAATGAACGTGTTTGAAACACGTCGTTGTAATGCGTTGTAGAAACGCCATGGTTACCTTTGTGTTTTCAGTAGTAACGAGGTGTGTTGAAATTTGTTGTTGCACGTGGAAAAGTTCACCTGTGACACAACGTGCGCGTACAGAATAAAATGAAATCGAGAATTGTTTTTACTCCTGCAGTTTAAATACGCTCAGGGTTTAAGGACGATACGGTTTTCTTATACACACATATGTAAGTGTGAACAATCTCGTAGTTTTTTTTGTGGCATTAAAGCAATCCCAGAAAGATACAAATATAGATGAATGCAAATATGCGTCCACGGAAAAATTTAAATCGTGCAAAACTACTGGATGCTCATCTCGCATGGAACGTTGCTCCGGTGAAACTGACGAGAACACCGCATGCCGTGCTTCGCAGAGAGCACAGCGGTGAACACCACCACAACAACGACCACCACAACAACGACCACCACCACCGTGCCCACGCCCTCCGCCAGCACCGCGTGCATCCCGCAGACACCTGCAGCTCCCGAGCCAGGTACGTGGCCACTCTGGTGGTCATCCTCACAGCAGCAGCAGCAGCTGCAGTGCCTTTTGTTCTTACCACCGAACAAAGACGGCGCTTTCAGGTGCGTTTCTGCGGCCGTCTGGAACGCTCTGCCTTCCGATGTACTGTTTGTTGCTGTCACGTTCTTACCCGCCCCAACTGGACATCTGTGAGCAAGAACTTTATAGCTCATCAGATTCTTCCAGTATAGATACATATTCTGATGTTAGGAAGTCACTAGAGCTACGCACTTTTAAATCATATAAATTGACAACTAATTTCTTTATAACTGCTTGTTGTTGTATTTAGTTTGTTGTCCTTTCCCCCGCACCTACAATTAGCACGGTTGGCTACATACGGTGCAAAAGAAGTTAAACGTACACACGTGCACTCTCACCGTCGCACGCCGCCCGTCTTGTTTGTGGAAGAGATTTGCTCTGAGTGTTCCCTTGGTGGTATTTTTTGTGCGCACGTCTAGTAAATCGCTCCGGTTACAACGTTCAGCCCATTTCGCAAATCCAAAAGGGACAGCTCCTGGATCAAATCAGTGGATCAGGAGCGTGGGGCATGGACAAATATAAAGGGGGATCAAAATTTGAAAACCTGCGCCAAGAAACACGTGGAGAACTCTGATTGCCACCGCGTTGAGAGACAGAAAGAGGAAGACACGGACTTAGATAACTTGTGCAAGTTAGGGACACTATCGATCTTAAAGAAAAGGGGCTTGATCAGGACATTCCGTGATAAAATAACCGATCTGTACAACGTGATGTCTGGCATCGAGATAACACCAAGCATTGAATCCTCCCTCCTGGGCTTTAAACCCCAAGGCGTCACCAGGCACCTTGTGCAAGTATTTAACATTTCGGCTAGAAAGACCATCCCGAGCTCTTGGAAGAATCACGTACCGCATAACGCCACGGTCCTACACGTCCGCCTATCCTGCTATGCACAGCTCACGTGTCGCGGAAGTTGTACATCACCCATGTGGTTGGATCAATTAAAATAATTTACAAAAAAGAAAAGGGGGGTAGGGCAGGACACGTGGCTGGAAGGGATGATGGCCGACATTCGTCACCAATGATGGAGTGGTTGCCGAAGGAGATAAAACGCCAGGGCAGAACGTCCACCAACTACGCAGATGACGCATTGGAACCGGGAGTCAGATGGATCTTGACATCACACGACTGTGGGGAATTGTCACGATTTGGGGGAAGCCTCCATCCAGCGGTGCATTTTTCGTGAATGACGATGACGACGTTGATATTTCACAAAGGAAAAGCACTCGGGTTGATGATGCTTCGTGTTTTCTCTGCAGACGCGCGTCTCAGCTGCAGCTTTGACGATGCGGCACTCCCGCTGTGCGGCTGGACTCAGTCGGGCGATGACGCCGGAGGCTGGATCAGGAACTCGGGAGCAACCCCCAACCCCAACACCGGTCCACCTGGGGACCACACCACCGGATGTGAGTGCCGAGACTGTATTTTGCTTAAGTGTGTTAATGCACCAGGATCTCAGGAGTAGTTCTGCGATATCTCCTTCCACGGGCTGTTTGATAGAACTCATGGGCTAATGCACTGGCTCTGCCAGTAATCCGGATTGAAAATGCCTTTGTCGTATTACACTCCTAGCCCAGGTGAGGTGCGTTTTTGAGCAAAGCGAGAGCATGCTCTTAAAACTAAACTAATTATTTTTTATTTTACCAGGTAAGGCCCACTGAGTTTTATCGCTCTTTTTCAGAAGCGACCTGGCTAATCACAAATGATAGGTCAACGAAGTGTCTTAACATCATGTCTAAATTTATCGCAGCCAAATACTCGAAACGTGTGATGTTGATTCTAAATGTGGAGGGAAAGACCGGACGACCCAGAGAAAAGTCCACGCGACCACGGGGAGAGAGACATGCAAACTCCAAATATACAGCAGGCATCTGGGTTGGGATCAAAACCACAACCTCCTGTATACCAGGGGACGTAGTTAACATCTAGCCACTGCAGCGCCCTGCTCCCAGTGGCCTTGTGGACACAAGGTGACTCAGCACCTGGCCTGCATGTGGGCACGATGGCTTGGGGGAGGTGAGTGTGGATGAATTGTTCCGAGTCTCCTTGATCACACTGGCGTAGAAGCTGCTGGAAATACTCGAGTGAGAACTCCTGATATTTATAGGACGTCACTTTTTTGTCCAGAAGTTCATACTCATTTGAGGCTGAGTCGACCTAGGAGAGTCATTCCCAGGTCAAGTTCAGATACCATTTTCCCCAGATGTGCATGCCCAGGAGTCTACGCAGGTTTGTCAGCATCGTAGTGTGGTGCACAAACCGCACAATTGGTTGTGGAAGCCTCTGTGTTAAACTACGTATGTTTGTTTGTTGAACTTTTGCACCGTATGTAGCGAACTGTGCTAATAGCAGGATAGTTGCTAATATGAGGCTTTAAAAAATTTGTAATATTTAAAGATGTAAATGTCAAACGTTCGCACGTTCAATTTCCCGCACCTCTGATGAGGACGGTTGGCTACCTATGGTACGAAAGAAGTTCAACATACCAACCGCTGTGCCACCGCTCGCTCGCTCCGCGTGCACACATTGACGGCACGGGATGCCGATTCGTTTCAGCCTCCTTCTACCTCTACCTGGACTCTGCGTCCGTGGGAGCTGGGGGAGGAGTGAGGCTCCTGAGCCCCAGCATCAACACCAACCAGAACGTGTGCCTGAGCTTCTGGTACCACATGTACGGCGATGAACTTATGACCCTGAACGTGCACGTGCTGGAGGACGGCAGTGAGAGACGCGTGTGGCGCGCTGAGGGGCAGCAGAGCAGCGCCTGGCTGCAGGGAACTGTCACCATTCAGGCCAGGCCAGACACCCAGGTCAGTGGCCCCTAATACTCACCGCAACTTTCACCATCCAGGCCAGGCCACACACCCAGGTCAGTGGCTCCTAATAATCACCAGAACCGTCACCATCTACGCCAGGCCACACACCGAGCTTAGTGCCACCTGGCAGCACCGGCCTAGAGGAGAATCGTGCATCGCATCTGCCGTGTGAAATGACGCCGGTTGCGTTTTGCGTAAAAAATGTAATTCAATATTCGGTTGAATGTTCACCATTGCATTCCCCTGGTGCTTGGTGGCGCCATGGAGCATGCCTCTTGGGACTAATGCCCCCGAGCTCTGCAATCCTGCAGGTGATCATCGAGGGCATTCGAGGAATCACCGCGATGAGCGACGTAGCGCTGGATGACATCACAGTGGTGCTGGGAAGGTGTCCAGGTAAGAGCGCAGAAAGGGGGCACAGCCAACTGTGGGTGTCGTGACGGGCTTGACACGCCCGTCGCGTGTGCACACGCGATGCGCCCGTTGCATATGCACACGTGACGCGCCCGTCGCGTGTGTACACGTGACACGCCCGTCGTGTGTGTACACGTAGCCACTACAATTTTTGGGAAATAAGGCCAGAAAGACAGGGCCATGAAGAAGGCTGCTGTCTCTGGTGGCGGCCAATCAGTTTCAAAGACAATGTGAGAATATTATCGGGGCATGTTTGTTTGCATGTTTTCCACAAGTATGTGTGGTTATTGCAGACTTCATCATGGGACCTCCTTTGCCAGTACCAAAATATGAGAATAGGTTTTCCCCTTTTTTCTGGCAACAAAACAGGTGTTAAGATGTTAAAACACCAAACTGAAGCCTTTTACAAGGAATCATGTCTGCATTAACCACAATACTTGTGGTCAGAATGCAAACAAAAAACATACTCTGATAATATATGCATTGTCTTTGAAACTTATTGGTCCACACCAGAGACAGCTTTCTTTTGAGCCTAGTCTCATGTATGTTTTTTGTTTGCATTCTGACCACAAGTATTGTGGTTAATGCAGACATGATTCCTTGTAAAAGGTTTCAGTTTCGTGTTTTAACATCTCAACACCTGTTTTGTTGCCAGATAAAAGGGGAAAACCTATTCTCATATTGCAGACTTGATTATGCCCCGTTGCAAAATGTTTCTATTTGGCGTTTGAACATCTTAACACCTCCTGTTTTATTGCCAGAAAGGGTAAAACCTACTTTCTGTCATAATTTCCTCCCGTCTCTCCAACATAAAACGTAACGTATTACTCGTTCCATCGCAGTTACAGGGTCTTCCAAACTAATGAGCAGACTTTTGGAGACTCCTCACTGAGTAGCTCGGCCTCCTGCCACCATGGCGTTTCAAGCAGCCGTCACTTTTTTAGAACTGCAGCAAATTGCAAGAAACCGCGACACCGACTCACACGAGCCGTGCGGGTGGAATTATTTGTTCATTTACAATGCAAAAAGGTGCAATGAGGAAACAAACCAATTCCGCGATGAACAGCAATTGTGCTGTACTCGCATTTGTGTCTATTCGGGAGCACAACGCCAATGTCCAATTTGTAGTTGTGCTCTTCCTCCATTGTGGGATTACTCTGTGCGGGTTGCATGGACACAATCGCACCACCGTGGCTTGGGTCTTTCATGTTCCATTCGTGAAGGAGAGATGTGGCCTGTCGACATCGGCCTGTCAATGTTCCGATGCGACTGACGGTTCCGCCGGTGTCTCCAAGGAGTTTTTCATCGTCGGGAGGTGCGACGTTTGGGTCGAGATTTCGGTGTTCATTCCCAAACGTATCGCGTTGTTCGTTTCGCAGAGAACGACAAAACATTGGTTCTCTGGTCAACGAGAATGGGCAGAATAGCCGCGCAGTAAGCAGGCCGACGACCAGCGCACTTCGCAGAGCTGACGGATCCATTGCTGGTGCTGGCGGCGCTGACAAGGCACCTCCTAACGTGCCCCGAAGTGCAACCCAAAGGCCCCGTGACATCATCGGCACGCTTACCGGTGTCGAAAACGCAAACCCGGAAACCAGGTTAATAAAAAAAAGATATACCAATGTGTGTGAATGCGTGGCTGATGCTTCTGCGTTTTATATTGATGCTCATTTATTTGTTTTATTTAAATCACCCCACAGAGTGTGTGAGCGGATGTGATTTCGATGAGATGGGTGACTTCTGCGGCTGGGCGAACAGCGGAGGGGACTTTGGCTGGGAGCATTGGAGTGGTCCCACAAACACTGAGAACACTGGCCCTGATGATGACTTCTCACGGCCTGGCTGTGAGTATCTTACAGCCTCGCATCACTCACAGCCTCCACTCAAGCTACTGGCCTTGAAACCCACACCTAGTATAATGTGTCTCGATCACTGTGTTAGTGACTACAGCAGTATGTGTGGATCACTGTGTTAGTGAATACAGCAGTGTGTGTGTGGATCACTGTGTTTGTGAATACAGCAGAGTGTGTGGACCACTGTGTGAGTGAATACAGCAGAGTGTGTGTGGATCACTGTGTTAGTGAATACAGCAGAGTGTGTGTGGATCACTGTGTTTGTTAATACAGCAGAGTGTGTGTGGATCACTGTGTTTGTGAATACAGCAGAGTATGTGGACCACTGTGTTAGTGAATACAGCAGTGTGTGTGGACCACTGTGTTAGTGAATACAGCAGAGTGTGTGGACCACTGTGTTAGTGAATACAGCAGTGTGTGTGGACCACTGTGTTAGTGAATACAGCAGTGTGTGTGTGGACCACTGTGTTTGTGAATACAGCAGAGTGTGTGTGGATCACTGTGTTTGTGAATACAGCAGAGTGTGTGGACCACTGTGTTTGTGAATACAGCAGAGTGTGTGTGGATCACTGTGTTTGTTAATACAGCAGAGTGTGTGTGGATCACTGTGTTTGTGAATACAGCAGAGTGTGTGGACCACTGTGTGAGTGAATACAGCAGAGTGTGTGTGGATCACTGTGTTAGTGAATACAGCAGAGTGTGTGTGGATCACTGTGTTAGTGAATACAGCAGAGTGTGTGTGGATCACTGTGTTTGTGAATACAGCAGAGTGTGTGTGGATCACTGTGTTTGTGAATACAGCAGAGTGTGTGGATCACTGTGTTAATGAATACAACAGTGTGTGTGGACCACTGTGTTAGTGAATACAGCAGTGTGTGTGGATCACTGTGTTAGTGAATACAGCAGTGTGTGTGGACCACTGTGTTTGTGAATACAGCAGAGTGTGTGTGGATCACTGTGTTAGTGAATACAACAGTGTGTGTGGATCACTGTGTTAGTGAATACAACAATGTGTGTGTGGACCACTGTGTTAGTGAATACAGCACAGTGTGTGTGGACCACTGTATTAGTGAATACAGCAGTGTGTGTGTGGACCACTGTGTTAGTGAATACAACAGTGTGTGTGGATCACTGTGTGAGTGAATACAGCAGTGTGTGTGGATCACTGTGTGAGTGAATATAGCAGTGTGTGTGGACCACTGTGGTAGTGAATACAGCAGTGTGTGTGGATCACTGTGTTAGTGAATACAACAGTGTGTGTGGACCACTGTGTTAATTCTGCTGTGTGTAGTTGGGAATTACCTGCTGCTGGACGCCGAGTACAACGGCCCTGGAGCGGTGCTGCTGCTGGAGAGTCCGGCTCTCCCCTCCTCTGGGTGCCTCGTCCTGAGCTTCCACTACTTCCTGTATGGGTCAGCAGAGAACATGGCCATCAACGTTTACATCAAGGAAGGTAGGAAGCCTGCAGACTCATCAATAATTTGACGCCCCTTGACATTTCAGAATGTGGTTTTGTTTATTTCCTGGTGGACAGCTCTTCGGTAATGTGTGATGAACATTCAATCAATTTACAGTTCGTGTCATTGCTCTTGCAACAGGTTAGGGTGTACTGCAGCATTGCATGGAGTGGTGTTATGCAAAAATTCATGTTTACCTTACCAGGTAAAGCCCACTGAGCTATTAGCTTCTTTTTTGGACGTGACCTGGCTATCACAAACGATAGCTCAACGAAACGGCGTCTCATGTAGAAATGTACAGCAGCCAAATACTCTTAACGCACAGTGATTCTAAATGTGGAGGGGTGAGACCAGAGGACCCGGAGAAAAATCCACGCGATCACGGGGACAACATGCACATGTCAATTATACAAGTGTCAGGGTTGGGATTGAACCCACGACCTCCTGTATACCAGGCAAGGTAGTTAAACTAATAAACTATTTTTACTAGGGGTTGTTTGGGGGCGCCTATGGCGCCCCTCACAAAAAATATTGCACACGAACGACGCAAGCACCCGATGCTCTGTTTTGAAGTTTTAAAATGAAACATCTTTGAACTGTATTATGTTTTGAATTAGATAATTTAATTTCTTCATTATAAGCTTATATCATTTTACATCTGGAAGACTTAATTGAAAACGACATTTCGTGTGAATTTTCTCTCGTCGTTAAGTAGATGGCCTTGCTGGGGGTTCGGTTCGATGCGAACTTTGACCTGTTTGCGATTGCGGGATCGAGAAAAGGCGACATAGAGCTGGCCGTGCGAAAAGACCGCCGTCTGCAGATCGATTCCAGCGTAATCGAATGTCTGTCCCTGCACCTCCATTGTTCATGCAGGGGATGCGTCGGTTTGCAGCGCCCCCTGCATGAAAACGATGGAAAGTGCAGCGTTCATCACAGATAGATAAAGTTGTGCGCTTATATAAGAGTATACTAATAGGGTTTTTCCCCTTTTTTTCTGGCAGTTTTGTTGCCGGAAAAAAAAGGAAAAAAAAAAAGCGGAAAAACCCTATTAGTATATTTTGGTACTGGTGTAGGGGTTATTACGGGAGAAACGGCGGACAACAAACACAGGACTGTCGGCACTCACATACACGGGTGGTCACACCGACGTCCGCATCAGTTATTGCCCACGCCCCCAGCCCTCGGAGGCGATCCCTATAAAAGGTGGAGACCCAAAGAGCTCGAGTTCAGTTCGACACGAAGCTGACCAGTGAAGATCCAAGACTCGGAGATTAGGCCCTGGGACTCCCCGGTCTCGCCGTCCTTATAAGGGCCGAGCCGGGTAAGCCAGTGGCGCGGCCCAAGAGCTTCCAGACCGCTGCCCTTATCAGGGCAAGGCTGGTTAGCTGGTGCCGAGATCTGTGCTTGCCAGGGCCAGATCAGTCAGCCTCCCGTAGCCCAGTAGAGGAGGACTGGGGGACAGGACAGAGGGCTTAGGACTAGGGTGGGTTTCCCATAGTACGGGTGAAGGGGCCGATACCCCTTCAACTATTGTGCCTGTCCCTGGGTTAATAAACAGAGTGTGCCTCAACTTCGACATCGTCTCCTCGAACTTACTACACTGGCAAAGGAGGTCCCATGATATATAAGAGTATTTTACCAAAATTTCGATTTAAAGCTTTCGTGACTGCAGAGATTCATCTTCTTGGTTCTTTCGGTAAAGTCACGTAGAAGGGAAGTAATAAAAGAATAAAAATAAAACATAATAAAATAATATAATAAAATAATATAATATAATAATATGATATAATAATATAATAAAATAATATAGTAAAATAATAAAATATATGTTTTTTTTATTACTTCCCTTCTATGTGACTTTACCGAAAGAACCAAGAAGAAGCATTTTACCAGGTAAGGCCCATTGAACTACGTCGCTCGTTTTCAGAAGCGACCTGGCCACCACAAATGATAGCTCAACGAAGTGTCTCATTATCACGTGGAAATTCATAAGCAGCAAAATAACGCATCAAGGCAGAGCAAGGCTTGAAGTAAATCGATTGACCTACTGTGACTGACAACGTGACAGATGCTGCAAGGTCTCCTCCCCCAAGACCCCAGCCCCCACGTTATTTCCACACAAGCCCTGTGCGACGTTCAGTAACCGAGTCTCGTTCCGACGCCCGTCTGGTGCAGGTGGCTCTTTGGGGGATCCCATTTGGTCCGCCCGCGGCAACCACGGGCGGTGGTGGCTTCCAGTTCGGCTCCTCGCTCTCCGCCAAGGGCCACTCCAGGCAGGTGGAACACTTCTCATGGCTCCTCGCTGCTCGCACACACAAAGTGCTCGCCACAAATATATCCAAAACATGCACCCCGCCGATCTCGTAAAAGAGCATCATCACGCGAACTCTGGCCGTCATCCTCGCAGCAGCAGCAGTGGCGGATTTTGGCTGGACTTTGAACAAAGATGGTCACCGTATCGCGCTGCACTTTCAGATGCACTTCTACGGCCGTCTGGAACGCTTTTTCTTCCGATATTAGGAAGCCACTTGAGCTTTTCACTTTTAAATCATCATCTAGATTTAAAACTCATTTCTTTAGAACTGCTTTTAGTGTTTAGTTTATTGTCCTTCCCCCGCACCTCCGATTATCATAGTTGGTTCCGTACAGTGCGAAAGAAGTTCAACGTACGTACATTACAAGACCAACACGCGCACCAGCAGCGCGCGAGCAATGCAGCGCACGCTCACGTCGCAATGCACGCTGGGATCGTTCCGTCATTGTCGAGGGCACTGGGGGTGCTGCGGTGGCGATTGTTAACTACCTTGCCTGGCATGCAGGAGGTCGTGGGCTCATTCCCGAGCCTGACGCCTGCTGTATATTTGGGTGCTTCAACATTTTTTAACACTTCTGAGAATTTGCAACAATACCACAAGAAATGTGCCTCCGGGCTCTGGAGACCACCTGGAGAAGATTCCAGGCATGCGTTGACAATGATGGCGAACAAGTGGAGACTGTTTGACGCTATTAACATACATTTGTTATCATGTTACAGTGTATTATCCGTTCTTTTTCCATTAAAAACGATAGTCCCATATAAGTGTAAATATTTTTTTGAAGCACCCTGTATTTACCTTGGCTGGCGATGATCAGCAAACGGCCCCCAGGGTGTTTACACTGCACTGTCGTTCGCCTTCCTGCAGTTTGCCATCGAAGGAATCCGTGGCGAAACCGCGCAGAGCGACGTTGCCCTGGACAGCGTTTGCATCTCAGCCTGCGACCTCTCAGGTGACGGGGCACCTCCGATGAGCACGGTTGGCGACGTGCGGTGCAAAAGAAGTTCAACATTTGTACAAAAGAAAGAGGTCCGCCGTATAGCCTTAATGAACTGTTGGGGCAAGTGCTGTTAGCGAGCACCTATGAAGGCCGGCATGGTGCACGAGGGGGTGGGTGGCCAGCACCACGCCCTGCCGTCTTTGTCTCCCAAGTGGCGACGTTTACACACTGCGTCAGGTATTCATTTGGGGCTGAGTCGACCTAGGGGAGGCCCAGGACCGGTACAGATGTAGTGACATAAGAAGGGAGGGGCTGCTGGGGGCTCTGGGACCCTGGGAGGGCCAGGCGCTTAAGCCTCTTGGCGCCAGGCGTGGGTTCCCAGGCAGGTCAGACGCTTAAGCCTCTTGGCGTTCCCAGGCGCTTAATCCCCTTGGCGCCGCCAAAGGGGGGGGCTGTGTGTGCTCTGTGGGATATCTGGGGGCGCACACGGCCCCATCCCTCGTTGGGGACTGGGCATAAAAGGGGAGCTCCCTGGACGATCAGGGCCAGTCGTAGCTCAAGACCCAAGACCCAAGACCAGCCATCGGAGGACCCTGGGATGCTGTGAGAGCCAGTGGTGGGACTCTGGAACTCCCGACTCTACGACCTTGTGAGGGAGAGTTCCAGAGCGTAGCCAGAGTAGAGTATCTAGGCTGTGTACCTAGGCTATAACAGAGTATCAGGACTGTTGGAAGGTTGGAGTGTTGGACTGTTGGAGAGTTGGAGTGCTGGAGTGGTGTTGAATCGTAATAAAGAAGTTACCTCTACAAGTGTCTCCGGAACCCGTTACACAGATAATCATTCATGAGCACCTATGAAGGCCGGCATGGCCTTCATAGGTGCTCGTGAACAGCACTTGCCCCAACAATCTGTTAAGGCTATGTGGGGGATCTTTGTCTTTGTGTTAATTATCTGTTTGCTGTGTGTGTACCAATTTACCTCGGATACCCTGCAAACGAGCGTTCTATCTCAAGGCATTTTGCAGTTGGATTATTGTAATGAATTCACGATTAAATAAAGTGAAAACTTCATAAAAAATACCGATTTGCCTTTTTTCAGATTGCTACACGAGCCCATCGACAGTGACAGCCCCTCTGTCAACAACCCTCACAGGTACTGATGCATTCGCACGCCTTGCCAACCATCGTGACGTTTAATGTCAAAAGTTAACGCAACGGCGACGTTATATTTACGTTCGGGGGGGGGGGGGGGGTGCGTCCGTCTCAACTATGAATTCTGCGTCGGGGCCGATTGTCACAGGGACGCCGGCCGATCCGGCGAGCACCTTCACCCAACAAGCTAACACGGACGACTCTGCGGACACGGCGCACACAAACCAACTCTCGACATCGGCCGCCACGCAAGCTGTGCACGAACCGACAGGCGGCTCAACGCCAGGGCCTACGGAAGTGGTCACAGCGCCGGTCTTCAGCACGACAGGCATGCCAGGGGTAACGGATCACTCGGTGTCGGATTACACCGCAACGGACCTGCCTCGGACCGTGACCACAACAGGTTTTGAATCTTCTCCAATGGTAACCGACATATGGATGTCGGATCTCACAGATGATCCACTGGTAGACAGCACAACAGACCTAGATTTTCCCACAGAATACACAGATTACCCAATACCAGATTCTACCGATTCCACAGAGGAGGCTCCTGTAGACAGCACTACAGACTTCGATTTTCCCACAGAATACACAGATGACCCAATACCAGATTCTACCGATTCCACAGAAGAGGCTCCTGTAGACAGCACTACAGACTTCGATTTTCCCACAGAATACACAGATGGCCCAATACCATATTCTACCGATTCCACAGAAGAGGGTCCTGTAGACAGCACTACAGACTTTGATTTTCCCACAAAATATACAGATGTGCCAAACCCAGAGTCTACATATCCCACAGGGGAACCTCCTATCGTCAGCACTACCGACCTTGACTTTTCCACAAAATATACAGATGCGCCAAACCCAGAGTCTACATATCCCACAGAGGAACCTCCTGTCGTCAGCACTACCGACCTTGACTTTTCCACAAAATATACAGATGCGCCAAACCCAGAGTCTACATATCCCACAGAGCAGCCTCCTGTCGTCAGCACTACGGACATTAACACGGAAGTCTCGGGCATGTTCACGACGGTTGAGCCACCAGCTGAGAGCACAGCAGCTGCCAGCTCCTCGACAGCACGGGCCTCGCCTGCGACTGCCGGAACGCCAGCGTTGTCGTCTGGAGCAGCCACACGAGGCGAGTTCTGTGCGGTGTGCCCCGCTGTGCCGCGTTCGGTTCGCGATCCTGTCAGAGACTTTGAGGCAGTAGCGTGACGAGCGTGGGGGCAGGCAGGGGGTGCCTTGCCCCCCCACCCCCTGCCCACTGGTGGCCCCCTTGACAACCACCATCAGATATGCTCTCAACAACAGTGTGAAAGAACAACAACACTCATGTAATAATGTGACTAGGGCAAGAGGAGTCGATATTTAGGGCGCTTCAAAAACATGTGAACACTTCCGAGAATTTGCAACAATACCACGAGACATGTGCCTCCGGGCTCTGGAGACCACCTGGAGAATATTCCAGGCGTGCGTTGACAATGATGGCGAACAAGTGAAGCTATTAACATACATTTGTTATCATGTTACAGTGCTATTATACGTTCTTTTTCCATTAAAAACGATAGTCCCATATACCGTATTTTCCCGCATATAGCCCGCATATAACCCGCAGACGCATATACCCCGCAAAAATAGCGTTTTGTGTAAAACAAATTTCAGATAGCCCGTACCTCCAACGTCATTACCGCAGCTTAATGTCATCATATTAATACAAAGTTTACATTTGTAATACATTCCACTATCAATTGTTAACATTAAAATCATGACGTGCACAAAGAAAACAAACTAACCGGAAACGAGTGAACTTAAAACAGCAAATAAGTAACAAAAGTAAATATCCAATAAATAAGTAACACATAACTGGTAGATAAGTAAGTAAGCGTACTGTTAGGCTGACCAGCATTCGACCTCATCATATTACAGCTACTGGACCGGTAGTTACCCCCGTACAGTTTTAGCACTGGTAGATTGTGCACTGCGCAGCCAATCGCGGCACTACGGTAACGCCATTGCCTCCTGGCAACAAAGCCATTAGAAGTTTGAAACAAAGCTCGTGATCACGACTGCATAGTGCTCAGCCAATAGCAGCGGCCTAAGGAACTCCGCAATTATGCTTCCGCGTCTGGTAGATGCTTGTTAAGGCCTTTCCCATTGTGCAATCCATAGCCTCAGCTGAAACTTTCGCACCCCCCTACAGCCACTGAAAGTATTACGGTAAACAAAGTGCGCCCACTTCAAACATTGTCGTTTCATTGTACAAACAATTCGAATAATTTAAAACGTGATAACATTTGCAATTTTAGTGTGAGTGGTTTATTCAGCAGTGCTTTAGTCAAAGGTAAGTGTTGCATAGTGGATAGTCCTACCATGAAAAAAGTATGACATGTCACACGTATATTTTTGGGATAGCCCGCACGTCCATATAGCCTGAGTCTTGTTTTGTTTGTAAAAAGTGGTATACCCCGAGGGTTATATGCGGGAAAATACGGTAAGTGTTAACATTTTTTTTAAGCAACCTGTATAATAGCCTAGGCATGACCGTGCGAGACCAATCAAATATTGGAGCCTCACCTGACCGATTGCCGCACCCCCTGAGCTGACAATGTCGTCACACGCCACTGCCTTAAGGGATTTGACGTGGTCTCGAGAGCAACTGCTCGGTCACAGCTATATTGGCGCGTTGGCCAGTGCTCATCTCTGTCGGCAGCTTTGAACCAACGGCAGAAAATTCCGGAATCCCACAACAGGGACCAATGTCAACGTAGGATGACCATGACGATGATGAGGATGACGATGATGATGACAAAGATGATGACGATGATCATGACAATGATAATGCTAATGACAATGATGACGATGATGACGAAGATGATGACGATCTCTTCCGTCGACATCACCGCCCCCCCCCCCACAGACCGTGCGGTTTGCCACGTGGCCGGAGATCCGCACTACGTGACCTTCGACTCCCGGCTTATCAGCTACATGGGCACGTGCACGTACACGCTGGTGGCCCTGTGCAACGACACCGGCGTGACCAACTTCACCGTCACGGCCAAGAACGAGGAGCGCGGCCTGCCCAACGCCTCCTACCTCAAGCACGTGGTCGTCGACATCGCGGGCCACCGCATCACCCTGCAGAAGAGCCACCGCGTGCTGGTACGCACAGTCGCCCCCGCCATGATGCCGCCGTCGCCATGGCGATGGTCCTCCTTCTTGCGCCTGCTCCCTCTTCCTACCCTCTCCTCCTCCCCCTCCTCCCCCTTCTCCTTCCCCATCCTCCCCCCTCCTCTTCCCTTCTCATTTAACACTGCACTTATGGAGGAGTGAGTGACCATGTCATCATCTTCTCTAGCCGTGTCCTCAAGCAGTTGAGGGTTGTCCAATATTTTCCGTGGAAGATTGAACCCTGAGGAACTTCACCGCCGGGGGGGGGGGGGTCAGTTATCTATTCCAGGTGGCGATCGGTGACGTTTGCAGTCGACCCCGGAGTTTGCGCCATCGAGAGGTGGCATGGCTGTCATCGGTTTGTAGGGTTTGGAGTGGATTCCAGTTGGGGATGTGGGATTTCAGACGTGTGTGTGTGTGTGGGTGGAGTGGAAGGCGGGAGGGGGGGTTTGAGGTTCACTCGTCAGTGGGAGAGCTTCGTCAAACGTGCGCATCGATGGCGGGAGATTAAAGAATCGGCCGACACGCGCAGGAAGGCCGCTGCCGTGGTGCCATGGCGAGCACATCACAGCCGACTTGCGCCTCAGAGGCCACCGGTTCAGCCTCCGCGTGCGGCAGTTGCAACGATGGTGCACGTTACTTATTGTTTAAAAATGTGTAATGCGGGCGCGGGCGACCTCCCGGATGTGACGTCACGGAGAGGTGGAGTTAGGTGACGTGGGAGCAAGGTTAAGGTTCTTAAGAGATGAGACCGGAAGAGGAGGGGAGAGAGAGTGAGACTGGACCAGAGTAAGGCCACGTTGGGCGAAGCCAGGAGGAGTGGCACGGGCGGCCAGCGGTGGCCAGCTAAGGGAGCAGCCAGCGGAGCTGCGAGAGAAGACAGCGGTGGGGCTGCTGGAGAGAAGGCGGTCGAGGAGCTGCAGTGAACACAGCCGGCGAGGCTGTGTGTGTGGGAGAGGCTACGAGAGCGACGAGAGGAGAGAGAGGCTGCGAGAACGACGAGAGGAGAAACTGCAGGAGAGCAGCCAGTGGGGGCTGCGTGAGGGTAACAGCCAGCAAGGCTACGAGAACAACGGGAGACCAACAGAGGAACTGTTGGCGTGACGGGGTTAACAGCAGTATCAGTGTCGGTATAGAAGTCTTATAGAAGGACAGCCGTGTGGGTTACGAGGAAGAACCGAATAAAGGACACCAAGCCAGACTTCGTGGTCGAGTCCTTTATTACATTGGTGTCGGAAGTGCAACGGCATGTCGAAACAAGTGAGAAAGAAAAATGTTCCAGCGCCAGCATCGGCTTCTTCGTCCGAAGACGAAGACTTCCCTCCAAACATGGATCCTGCCGGGGTGGTGGAGGAGAGCCCTGCTGAAACGAGTGCGGGGACGGGGGTTGAAGATGTAGCCACAGTGTCAGGGCCGCCGACAACATCAGACGCTGATCTGCGATGGCTGCAGGTGGCGGAGCAACTGGAGACTCTCAAGGACGTCCTGGGCCAATTGTGTCATCTCGTCACCCCAAGGACGGCGACGGAGAGAGCGGAGAGTGCTCCACAGGACGCCACGGTATCTTCACTCCCGGCGCCATCGGCCACGCGGCAGGAGGCCGCCATCTTGCGCGTTCCGCGGCGGGAAACCGCCATCTTGACCACGCCGCGGTTCGACGCCATTTTGAATTTGCCACCGGAGGAGCCATCGGCGGAGGGCGGAGTAAAGCGAAGTCGGAGTCGCCATCTCACCACGGTCAAAGAATTCGCCATTGGGGGCGACTGGAGCGCTTTCGCCTGCAGATTTTTGGCGGCGGCCCGTTCTGCGAGATGGACCGATGCTGAGGCCTTAGAAGTGTTGCCGACTCTTCTGGACGACGAATCTGTTCGTTTTTTTCGCTCCATTAAGGCCGAGAAGAAGAGGACATTATACGGAGTTTTTCAAGAAATGGCCGACGCCTACGAGCCACCTGACGACGCGCATCGGCGATTCGCTCAACGACAACGAGCGCCCGAGGAGTCGCCTGTGGCGTACAGGGGTGCGGTGCTTGATTTGGCTATGGCCGCGTATCCAGATACAACACCTGACCTGCTCGAGCCTCTCATCTTGGGCAAGATGCTCGAGCTGTCGCGGGATCTTGGGATTCCCATGCCGGTGTGCGGGCATGAGAAGCTCACCTCCCGGGCGGCGGCGAAATGTCTGGATGCACAATTCAACCTACGACGATGGAAACAAGTCGCGGCGTGGACAGGGGGGCCCGTCGCAGAGGGTGGCGCTCTGGGTTGGGACCCTACGAAGTCGGTATACGTGCCGGATGGGGGGGGGGCCCTCAGGAGCTGACGGCCGCCTCGGGGCCATGGTCAAGCCGCGGTGGACCGGCCTCTCGTGCTGCACCACCAATACGAGGCCGGCGCGATGCAAGGCCTGCGCTTCGGCGCAACGACGCCGATTGTTTCCGCTGCGGACGGAGGGGCCACTACGCGAAGGACTGCTGGGCCCGCATCCCGGGTCCGCCACAACAGGAGGCCTCATCACCGGCCAAGCCGACCAAGGAACCACCGAACCAGGCAAGTCGGCACGCACCAGACACCCGGCAAGGCTTTACACCTCACCCATCACCTTCGTTGTGCGGTCATAGTGTTGTTGTTAAAGAGAGACCTTCGACGGGGCCTTGTCGCTCTGTGACGCAGTGGCGCAAATTGGCACGGAGGGTTGTCGCGGCCGCTACGGGTTCGTCCACCGTGCCGGGGTCTATACAAGGGGTGGACGTGCGCATTTTGGTCGATTCCGGGGCGTCCGCGACTATTATTTCGGATGTCATTTTTCATCTGTTAGGCATCCCACCCGGGGCCGTGCGTCCGGTTTACGGGTCGTGCGTCGCTGCGAACGGGGGTAGTATGGGCATCGTGGGCCAGGTGGACGCTAAAATATCTATCGGGGATGTGTCGGCCTCGGGCGTTGTGTTGATTTCAAGATCCTTGGCAGTTCCTTGTTTATTGGGCACTGATTTCCTGGCTAAGATGCCTATTTTGATCAAAATTAATGAGAATTGTATTGAACTGCCGGGTGGCCGTCAAATTTCGTTTCTGCCGTCGCCCTGGGGGCGACCTGCTTCGGCCGTACAAGTGCAGGCGCTATCCGTAGCATCTGTTGACATTCCACCTGGTTCACAGATGCTTATTCCCCTGCGGTATCGGAAGCCCCTGCCTAGTCAGCTAGGAGCGGTTGGGATCTTGTTGTCTCCTTCAGCCTCGATAACGGCCGGGTTGGCGCTGGTTGGGGCGCAGACCATCGTCCGGCCAGATCAATTACCGTTTTTGCAGGTGCTCAATGCGGGTACTGAAAATGTTTGCGTCCCGGCCGGCACGGTTGTGGCACATGCCACCACGGCATTTACGGCTCACGATTGTTCGCATAGCCAGGAAGTGGTTGCTGGTGTTTCCGAGCCTGTGGCTTCGGATGATCGCTGGATTGCTAGCTTATGTGACGGAAATTCTTCCCTGTCTGTGGATCAACTGGGTGCGCTTCACAAATTGTTATTGACGTATTCGGATGTGTTCAGCTCCAATGATTTGGATTTGGGACGCACCTCGTTGCTTCACCATCACATTGATACAGGCGACGCTGCCCCTATTCGGTTGAATTCGCACCGAATGAGTCCCGCCGAGCGAGAACACGTTCGGGGGGCAGTGGAAGACATGTTGGCCGCGGATATTATATCGCCATCAAACAGCCCATGGGGCGCGCCTGTGGTTTTGGTTAAGAAAAAGGATGGCAAATTGCGATTCTGTGTTGACTTTCGAAAATTGAATAAGATATCGGTGGCAGATGCGTATCCACTGCCGCGTATGGACGACTCCCTCGACGCATTGTCGGGGGCTAAGTTCTTCTCTACACTGGACCTCTCTTCGGGATTTTGGCAGCTTCCCCTTGACGAGCCCTCACGGGAGAAGAGCGCATTCCGTACGCCGCAGGGGTTATTTCAATTTAACTGCCTTCCGATGGGGCTGAATGCGGCCCCTGCCACATTTCAAAGGCTCATGGAGCTCGTTTTGACGGGGTTGCAGTGGGAGACATGTCTCATATATTTGGACGATATTATCATCTTCAGCCGCACATTTGATGAACATTTAAGGCGGCTGGAGACGATGTTCGCGAGGATGCGCTCCGCGAACTTGAAATTTAAACCAAAGAAATGTCACCTACTGCAACGGTCCGTCCGTTATTTGGGGCACATCGTGAGTGCTGAGGGGGTGTCTACGAACCCGGAAAAAACGGCGTGCGTCCGAGATTGGCCAACTCCGGCCACCGTGGGGGATGTACGTCGCTTTCTGGGATTTGCCTCGTATTATCGAAGATTTGTACCGAATTTTGCGACCATCGCGAGGCCCTTGCACCTCCTTACGGGTAAGGGACGTAAGTTTGCGTGGGGACCGCCAGAAGAGGCGGCCTTTCAGAGTCTGCGTAATCTGTTGGCTACAGCCCCAACATTGGATTATCCGGATTTCGATCAACCGTTCATTCTTGATACGGACGCGAGTGACACAGGTATTGGCGCGGTGTTATCTCAGTCTAAAGGGGGCGTAGAGCGCGTCGTTGCGTATGGTAGCCGGGTCTTGTCGCCCGCGGAAACCCGCTACTGTGTCACTCGCAGGGAACTCCTAGCCGTTGTTTTTTTCCTACGTCAGTTTCGACCGTACCTGTACGGCCGTTCCTTTATCGTACGTACGGATCATGCGGCCTTACAATATGCCCTTAAAATGGATCAACCTTCCGGCCAGCTGTCGCGTTGGTTGGACACGCTACAGGAATTTTCATTTCAAATTCACCATCGCAAAGGGGTGCGCCATGCGAACGCAGACGCACTTTCCAGATTGCCGCAGCGCTCCCCTTGCAAATGTGCGTCGGGGACGCATAGATGTACGCCCAGCCTATCCCCCCCTCAGCCGCTGGTGTTGGCTGTTGAGGAGTCGGATGCTCCTGTGGAACCGGGGCCGACTGATGGGGTTTTGAATCTGCCACGGTCTGTTTGGATAAGGGAGCAGATGATGGATGAGTCGTTAGTGTCCTTGCGGAAGCGATCTAAAGTGGAGATTGGGGGTCCGGTTACGGAGGGTGCGCCGGAAACCGCGATCCGAGATGGTCTGCTCATGTGGAGGGAAGGTCTCCAGGAGCGCTGGCGTCTGGTGGTGCCTGCGTCCCTGCGATACGAGTTGATTAGAACTCTCCATTGTGACACGCTATTACATCTGGGTGTGCAGAAGACCTTGTTGACGTTGCAACGTCATTATTTTTGGCACGGCATGGCGACGGATGTCGTGGGGCACGTCCGCGCGTGCCCTGACTGTGCCCGGCGTAAGCCACCTAAACATCCTTATGTGCCGCCCTTACAGTCAATTCAGGTGTCTCGGGTTAATGAATTGGTGGCACTGGACATTTTGGGACCTTTCCCACCATCGGCGAGGGGTAATAAATATTTGCTGGTCGGGGTTGAGTACCTCTCCCGTTGGCCGATGGCCTGGCCGTTGCCCGACCAATCGGCCGCGGCCATTACCGACGCCTTTTTGTTCGGATACTTTATGGACAAGGGTGCGCCGGAGATATTCCTCACGGACCAGGGCCGAAATTTCTCATCTAAATTATTGGCGGAAGTGTGTGCGGGCCTAGGGACTAAGAAGGTCCGGACATCCCCATACCATCCGCAAACGGATGGTATGGTTGAGCGGCTAAACCGGACATTGTCTGCCATGCTGTGCCATACGGTGAGTGAGCAACAATCGGATTGGGACCTGCACATCCCGGGGGTGCTTTCGGCGTACAGGATGACTCCTCATGCGGCTACGGGTTATTCGCCGTTTTACCTTATGTATGGTCGGGAAAACGTGCCGCCGATGGATGTGCAGATGGGAACCGGTGTAAGGGGACCTTGTAAACCACTTCCTGATTACATTCGGGACACTGTTCGCCGGGTCTCGGAGGCGCGGGAGAGTGCCCGTGTGGCTACGGCCAAAGCTCAAGCCCGGAATGAGAGGTATGCACGGCGTTCCAAGGGGGAATGCCCCTGGAAGGTTGGGGACCTGGCCTGGCTCCATTGCCCGCAGGTGCGGCCGGGTACCTCTCCCAAATTTCACAAACCTTGGCAAGGGCCCGTCCGCCTCATTGAGGTTCCTAACCCTCAGTCGGCGCGTGTTCAGATTGGTTCTCGCCGCTGGTTTGTTCACACGTCGCGCTTGAAACCGTATGTTGCTCCCCTACATGATGCTTCATCTCCCAATGTTGCCTTGCCGGGGTCTGTTGCTGCCGACTCTCCCCCGCCTGCGTCCATTGATCTTGCTAGAGCGCCTGTCATACCTGTTCCAGGCAGGCCGGCCTTGACACCAGAGGGGACGAGGCGCCCTGCTCGGAGGGTGCCTGCCAGATCTGCGGGAACTTCGAGCCCTGCAGCCCTTCCGACCCCGCTGCAGACACATCCGCGGGACACGCCCGAGACTGATCCTTCAGGGACACGGGACGTTGGTGGACTTCCAACAGCGACAGGGGGATTTCACCCTGTCGCTCCTCAAACTCCATTACGTTCCCGTTCCGCGGGTGGGCCGCCGACCGTCCGGGACGGGCCGGCGACCCGCACACGTTCTAAATCCCTTGTGTTTCGTTGATTGTTCCGTTGCATTATTGCTCTTACTGTGTATTTATTGCCTGCTTCTGCTACGTTACTTGATTATTATGTTGTGTTGATTGTTCCTACTGTTATATTGCATGCTTGGTGTCCTTTGGTGTGTCAGGGTCGGTTTCGCCCGCATTACTGTTGGTGTTGTTCAGCCGAGGTCGGCTGGGTTTTTCTCCACGGGGGAGGGTGGTGTAATGCGGGCGCGGGCGACCTCCCGGATGTGACGTCACGGAGAGGTGGAGTTAGGTGACGTGGGAGCAAGGTTAAGGTTCTTAAGAGATGAGACCGGAAGAGGAGGGGAGAGAGAGTGAGACTGGACCAGAGTAAGGCCACGTTGGGCGAAGCCAGGAGGAGTGGCACGGGCGGCCAGCGGTGGCCAGCTAAGGGAGCAGCCAGCGGAGCTGCGAGAGAAGACAGCGGTGGGGCTGCTGGAGAGAAGGCGGTCGAGGAGCTGCAGTGAACACAGCCGGCGAGGCTGTGTGTGTGGGAGAGGCTACGAGAGCGACGAGAGGAGAGAGAGGCTGCGAGAACGACGAGAGGAGAAACTGCAGGAGAGCAGCCAGTGGGGGCTGCGTGAGGGTAACAGCCAGCAAGGCTACGAGAACAACGGGAGACCAACAGAGGAACTGTTGGCGTGACGGGGTTAACAGCAGTATCAGTGTCGGTATAGAAGTCTTATAGAAGGACAGCCGTGTGGGTTACGAGGAAGAACCGAATAAAGGACACCAAGCCAGACTTCGTGGTCGAGTCCTTTATTACAAATGTATTACAACTCAACGCGAGCCCAGTACAGAAGCGCCGGAACGTAGTCAGTGATGGGGGTGGTGCGGGTGGTGGAGACAAACATTCCGTGAGCAGCAGCAGCAGTGGCCCCGAGTTGGGCACGGCAAGGCCTTCGTGATTATGGGGGGGGGTGCTCACCGGCCCCACCCGGGTGGGGACCACACACGCGGTGGGGGACCAGGGGGGGATGGTTCACGTTTCTCTAACCCACCCCCACCTCTCACAGCCGAGGGACAATCGTTCTAAACTGTTCGCGCCCTCGTGCGGGATGAAAGGCGGCCCTCGGCGGTAGCTCAGCGACGTCACCTTCCGCGGTCACCCCTCTCTAGGCGGGGGTCGATGCACTGCTGGCTGAGGCATTCTGAATGAGAACGACGGGCAACAGGAACGGTGCCGAGGGGAGACGGGGAAACCAATGGGAGAGAGAAAGAGACCAGCGTGGACAGTAGCTAATCTTAACCCTGACGTACGCGTACGCCATCCGCTCCGCCTTCTGATTCCGTTCCGGTGGCATACGCGTACGTCATCGGAACGTAGTCAGAAGGAAAAGATGTAACCGAGGCTCCCCCCCATCCCCACAAGGCCACGCGGGAGGGCCTGTGACACAGTTTGGTGCCAGATATCGTAGAGTGCGGTCGTGTCGCTACGGTTCTCTGCGGTGAGTAGAATAAAATCTACGCTGAGCCGCTCGCGCGTTCCGATGCAAACAAACATGTTTATTTGCGTGTTTTGCTACACGAATGTGTGGTTAATGCAGACTTGATGCCTTGTATCTTAACACAGCTCCTGTTTTATTGCCATCAAAGGGTAAAACCTGTTATCTTTTTCATAATGTATTGATACTGCCAAAAAGGTCCACATAGATAGACGTGATAATTGTTCGCTTCACTTCAGCAAAGCCCAAAGCCACCAATCCACATTCACAGGTACAAAAACCAGAAAAAAAGAAAATTGCATCTCGCAGAAATGTAATGACACCGACGATTGCAGACACGTTCGTGTATTTTAATGACCTTCGCTGTGACATTGCACTCCGCGCTGGAACACGAGTCACGCCGCTGGGGGTTTTTCTCGCCTCTTTTCTAGATCAACGGGAAGCGAACCAAGACCCCGATCATTGGTGCGGTGCCCGGGGTGCAGATCGGCATGCAAGGGAGCTACGTGCTCGTCGTGACGGACTTTGGGCTGGAGGTCAAATTTGACGGCGTTCATCACCTTGCGATTTCCATACCGAGCACTTACTCCCGCAAGGTGCTGGGCAACGCCTGTGCTTCACTGTTTACAAATCCGCCACCCACTCACACATTCAGTACAGGTGTACAGTTGGTCATCGATTATCCGGCTTCCAACATTATCCGGCAGTCCCGGGCTGATCCGGGGAAACCGGCAAAACCGTTGCAAAGGCTGTAACCAGTCCGGCGATCGGCACCGTGGTTTTTTTTCAGTGTTAAATATTATATACAGTACATTATACACTACATACAACTTAAATAATGAAAACACTGCACGTATATTTACATAACCCCATGCAGAGTCTTCGAGATTGGAGCGGTAATCACGGTATATTAAATACGGTAACTTTTTAAAGTTGCATATTTATTTTTTAATATTTGTACGTTTGTTTATGCCAATTTCACACCGTAAACAAATTTAAAACACAAAGAAAAACAACCAATAACATGTCTTACAAAAATGCGGAATTAATACGCTATTTTAAGTAACAATCATGTAGTGATTATCCAGCGTTGTTAAAAATCCAGCACTCCCACCGAAGCCGCCGGATAATCGATAATCAACTGGAAATCTATTGGAGGAGATGTACGTTGAACTTCTTTCGCACCCCCGTACGTAGCCAACCGTGCTAATCGGAGGCGCCGCCGGGGGACGGGGGGGGGAAGGTCAACGAACTAGACGCACCGCGGCGTGAACCTGAGCTGCGACTTCTTGACCTGAGCCCTTTTTCTCCCCGCAGGTCTGTGGCATGTGCGGCAATTACAACGGGAATCTCGACGACGACGACCTGATGCCCAACGGGGAACCGGCGCCCAGCACCGCGCTGCTCGGCGACAGCTGGAGGGCAGTGGGCGACACGGACGCCGGGTGAGAGGGAGCCGGGGGGTGCAGAATTGTGGCCTCGTTGCACGGACGATTGTCGAGAGCGACTTCGCGCTCCGAGTGAGCATCGAGGTGGCGACCTCCTGTTTCTCGGCTCCGAAAGTTACCCATTTATTGTGGCGGGGACGAGTCTATCTATCCATAGGGCTGCTACTCTTGACTTCCCCACCAAGCAGAATTTATTTTAATGACCCGAACGGATGATGGGCTGATTTAACCCACGACCCTTCTGATTGCAAGCCGCTCGCTCTACAGCTGAGCAACCTGGGCTGGAAAATGATGCAGTGGCGGCTTCTTCAATGCCTGTCATTTTTAGAATGGAATTAAAGCAAAATTGATTCCGTTTATTAAAAATGTCAATCTGTAATCCAAACGATAAAACTGATCATTGGGGCTACGTTTGGTGAACAGCAGCAACACCCGTGGGCAGATGAGCCCAATATGAGCAGGCACATCAAGAAAAGTTATTTTCCAGGACCACACTTCGCAATAGATCCAATAAAAGCTAAGTGCGATTATTATTTAATTTTTATTTTACCAGGTAAGGTCTCCACGGAGCTACGTATCTCTTTTTCAGAAACAATCTGGGCCATCACAAATGATAGCTCAACGAAGTAGCTTATCGTCATCATCATTGTGGAAATTTCTATCAGCAGCCAAATAACTCTGAACGCGTGATGTTGTGTCTAAATATGGAGGGAAAAACCAGAGGACGTGGAGATAAATCCACACAACCACTGGGGGAGAGACACCGCAAAGTCCAAATATACAAGCTTTGGGGTTGGGATCGAACTGATGACCTCCTACATACATTGCGAGGTAGTTAACATCTCCTAGCCACCTGCAGTATCCGTTCTGGCAGCGCCACTGATCATATAGAAGCTGAGTAGTGCCAGGTTTAAACAGATGGCTCTGTTTAACCACCGGAATGTCCTTCATAGAGATGGGGGTGTTTCTGTTGTTATAAGGACATCCTTGTTTAGGCCTCTCTTTGAATAGCGTCAGTTAATGAGGCAATTTTTTCGTTGGATCTCGTTATGAGAACGCTAGTCATCTGTAGGAGTGGAATGTAGGCTGGCGTGATTTAGCAGGCCCCTCTTTCTGGAGAGCATCCATGGAGATGGTTTGTTCGTTCTGGCGATAAACTCTAGTTTCCACTACTAAAAACTATACACTACTACACTACTATTTACTGCACTACTATACACTACACTATACACTTCTATACACTACTACACTGCTATACACTACACTACTGCACTAAACACTACTATAGACTTTACACTACTATACACAGACTAGCTCTTCCTGGGGAATTCGCAGGCGTTCCCAGGCCAGCCGAGCGATGTAGTCCCACCAGCGTGTCCTGGAGCCGGCCCCGGGGTTTTTGCCCAGCTAAAACCTGATCTTTGTTGAACTTCTTTCGTGCCGTACGTAGCCATCCCTGCTAAAATACAGACCACATCAGGAATATTCAACTTCGCTAGCCATTCTATGTTTGCCACGGCTAATGTCAGCGATTCGTTTCAGAACTTGTCCCGAGATTCTCCCAGGTTAACTCAGGTGGTCTGTTGACCCAAGGGTCACATCGCCGAGTTGGGAACTTCTGAGTTCCGGGTTTGAATTCCACTTTGAGTGTCTCAACCCAGTCGCCAATAACGGCATGAAAAAACCTCACGTTAAATCTGATGTCACGTAATTTTTTCTCAATTCCAGCTATGATAATTAATCTAAGGTCATCTTGAAGGGATCTCAAAAGTAGTTCTATGCTAGTCCCTTCCGCGGGCTGTTCTCTCGTGCGGTGAAGGACAAGAAACCAAACACAAAAAAGCATCTTTGCAACCAGGATTAAATCCCGTGGGTCATTTTCCTTGTCTCAACTCACAGGGAGCTATAGATGAGATCAGAGGCGTGCGTTGAAAATTCATAGTAACTAGACATGGACCTTGTTAGGAAGATCGTTTGAAAAAATATGAAATAATTTACAGCCCTTTTTCAATCTGCCCGCTGGCTCCAAAGCTTCGCCATGACTTGACGGTTGTGTGAGTGTGCATTGTACGCGGCACGGTGATATCAGAATCCGCCAAGGCGGTCACACTGTACAACCAACGCCTGTCCAATTGACCTGTAGCATCGCCTCTTTGTGGATTTTCAATCCTCCCATCGCAGGTGCCAGCCGGCCGCAACTCCTGACGGATGCGATGCAGCCGACGAGGAACTCTACGGGAGGATGTGCAAAATCATCGTCTCCTCCTCTGGACCCTTTGCCAGCTGCCACGACGTCGTCGATCCGGCCATCTTCTTCCAGTCGTGCGTCTTCGACGTGTGTCAGTACGGCGGCATGGAGAGCACGCTGTGCCACATCCTGCAGGCCTACGCGGAGGCCTGCCGCGCCGAGAACATCGACGTCCTGTGGCGCAACGAAACCTTCTGCCGTGAGTCTGTGTGATTCATGGTTTAGGAGGTGTTAACAGCCTCGCCTGGTATGAAGGAGTTCGTGGGTTCGATCCCGACCCCTGACGATGCCTGCTGTATATTTGGAGTTGGCATCTGTCTCTCTCTCCCCGTGGTTGCCTGAATTTTTCTCTAGATCCTCTGGTTTTTCCCCAGCACAGTTAGAATCAATATTACGCGTTTAGAGTATTGAGCTGCCGGTATACATTTCTACATGATAAGCCACTTCGTTGAGCTATCATTTGTGGTGCCAGGTCGCTTCTGAAAGAATGGCTATACAGCTCAATGGACCTTCCCTGGTAAAATAAAAAAGTGAAGTATATTGAATTTCACCCCCACCCTCTCGCCCATTACGGCCTCCCCTCCATCCCCCCTCTCGGATCTATATAATGCCTCGTCACAACGGCATGCTTCTATCTCTCACCTGAAGACGATTGCTTGTTGTTGCGATTGAAACGTCGTGATCTATTAAATATGTTCCTATCTACGTGACTTTACCAAAAGAACCAAAGAGTATAATAGTTAAATAGTTTAGTTTAGCTTGTGGCGAGTGCATGATTCCACGTATGTACGGTGAACCGAGCGGCTCAGCGGTAGAGAGAGCGGCTCGCAATCGGAAGGTCGCGAGTTAAAATCTAAAGGGCGAGAGTGTGTGGTTCGTTGTTTGGTGAATGTATGTGCCCGATATCTTGCCAAATAGTTGCGTTCAGGATCTAATGAGTAGGGTGTTAAGTCGTAAATCGGAATCTTTATTTATCCTGGAGATATCTGATGCGCTTTGAACTTCTTTCGCACCGTACGTTTCCCGAACGTGCTAATCGGAGGTTCTGTCCCTTCGTCTCACAGCGCCGTCGTGCCCGCCGAACACCCACTACACGCAGTGTGCCTCGCCCTGCCCGGCCACTTGCTCGGATATCGACGCCGTAGCCGGCTGCCAGAGCGCGGCTCGGTGCTCCGAGGGCTGCGTCTGCGACCAGGGCTTTGTGCTTAGTGACGATCTCTGCGTGTCGCTGGAAGCCTGCGGCTGCCGGGACGACGAAAACAACTACCACTCGGTGCGTAGTGAGGCTGCTCGGTCCGCGTGATCCACGTGGTCCACGTGATCCACGCAGTCCACATAGTCCACTCCGCACGTCCCGACTTGTTGGGAAGACACTACCGTGAACGCAGCTGGCCAGCGTTTTGCAGAGGAGGGCACCCATGCTGTGGATCATGGGGCTGTTTCAAGCAGGCTCATTTGAAGACAGTGTCCTCCAATGAGCGGAAAGCCCGGGGTTATAAACTGTGATCATTATTATTATTGTTGTTGTCATGAGAGAAGTGGTTGGTGGCTTGGTGAGGCCTTTGTCTAGCAGTAGATCGACCATGGTGAGTGTGGGCTGAGTGAGTGGCGAGTGTGAGCTGAGTGAGTGGCGAGTGTGAGCTGAGTGAGTGCGAGTGTGAGCTGAGTGAGTGGTGAGTGTGGGCTGAGTGAGTGGTAAGTGTGGGCTGAGTGAGTGGTGAGTGTGGGCTGAGTGAGTGGCGAGTGTGAGCTGAGTGAGTGGCGAGTGTGGGCTGAGTGAGTGGCGAGTGTGAGCTGAGTGAGTGGCGAGTGTGGGCTGAGTGAGTGGTGAGTGTGGGCTGAGTGAGTGGCGAGTGTGGGTTGAGTGAGTGGCGAGTGTGAGCTGAATGAGTGGTGAGTGTGGGCTGAGTGAGTGGCGAGTGTGGGCTGAGTGAGTGGTGAGTGTGAGCTGAGTGCGTGGCGAGTGTGGGCTGAGTGAGTGCGAGTGTGAGCTGAGTGAGTGGCGAGTGTGAGCTGAGTGAGTGGCGAGTGTGGGTTGAGTGAGTGGCGAGTGTGAGCTGAGTGAGTGGCGAGTGTGAGCTGAGTGAGTGGCGAGTGTGGGTTGAGTGAGTGGCAAGTGTGAGCTGAGTGAGTGGCGAGTGTGAGCTGAGTGAGTGGCGAGTGTGAGCTGAGTGAGTGGCGAGTGTGAGCTGAGTGAGTGCGAGTGTGAGCTGAGTGAGTGGTGAGTGTGAGCTGAGTGAGTGGCGAGTGTGGGCTGAGTGAGTGGTGAGTGTGAGCTGAGTGAGTGGTAAGTGTGGGCTGAGTGAGTGGCGAGTGTGGGCTGAGTGAGTGGCGAGTGTGAGCTGAGTGAGTGGCGAGTGTGGGCTGAGTGAGTGGCGAGTGTGAGCTGAATGAGTGGTGAGTGTGGGCTGAGTGAGTGGCGAGTGTGGGCTGAGTGAGTGGTGAGTGTGAGCTGAGTGCGTGGCGAGTGTGGGCTGAGTGAGTGCGAGTGTGAGCTGAGTGAGTGGCGAGTGTGAGCTGAGTGAGTGGCGAGTGTGGGTTGAGTGAGTGGCGAGTGTGAGCTGAGTGAGTGGCGAGTGTGAGCTGAGTGAGTGGCGAGTGTGGGTTGAGTGAGTGGCAAGTGTGAGCGAGTGAGTGAGTTGAGCTGAGTGAGTGGCGAGTGTGAGCTGAGTGAGTGGCGAGTGTGAGCTGAGTGAGTGCGAGTGTGAGCTGAGTGAGTGGTGAGTGTGAGCTGAGTGAGTGGCGAGTGTGGGCTGAGTGAGTGGTGAGTGTGAGCTGAGTGAGTGGCGAGTGTGGGCTGAGTGAGTGGCGAGTGTGAGCTGAGTGAGTGGCGAGTGTGGGCTGAGTGAGTGGTGAGTGTGGGTTGAGTGCGTGGCGAGTGTGGGCTGAGTGAGTGGCGAGTGTGAGCTGAGTGAGTGGCGAGTGTGAGCTGAGTGAGTGGCGAGTGTGGGCTGAGTGAGTGGTGATTGTGAGCTGAGTGAGTGGCGAGTGTGGGCTGAGTGAGTGGCGAGTGTGAGCTGAGTGAGTGGCGAGTGTGAGCCGAGTGAGTGCGAGTGTGAGCTGAGTGAGTGGTGAGTGAGCTGAGTGAGTGGCGAGTGTGGGCTGAGTGAGTGGTGAGTGTGGGTTGAGTGCGTGGCGAGTGTGGGCTGAGTGAGTGGCGAGTGTGAGCTGAGTGAGTGGCGAGTGTGGGCTGAGTGAGTGGTGATTGTGAGCTGAGTGAGTGGCGAGTGTGGGTTGAGTGAGTGGCGAGTGTGAGCTGAGTGAGTTGCAAGTGTGAGCCGAGTGAGTGCGAGTGTGAGCTGAGTGAGTGGTGAGTGAGCTGAGTGAGTGGCGAGTGTGAGCTGAGTGAGTGGCAAGTGTGAGCTGAGTGAGTGGCGAGTGGGAGCTGAGTGAGTGCGAGTGTGGGCTGAGTGAGTGGCGAGTGTGGGCTGAGTGAGTGGCGAGTGGGAGCTGAGTGAGTGGTGAGTGTGGGCTGAGTGAGTGGCGAGTGTGAGCTGAGTGAGTGGTGAGTGTGAGCTGAGTGAGTGCGAGTGTGAGCTGAGTGAGTGGCGAGTGTGAGCTGAGTGAGTGGCGAGTGTGAGCTGAGTGAGTGGCGAGTGTGAGCTGAGTGAGTGGCGAGTGTTAGCTGAGTGAATGGCGAGTGTGAGCTGAGTGAGTGGCGAGTGTGGGTTGAGTGAGTGGTGAGTGTGGGTTGAGTGCGTGGCGAGTGTGGGTTGAGTGTGTGGCGAGTGTGGGCTGAGTGAGTGGTGAGTGTGAGCTGAGTGAGTGGTGAGTGTGAGCTGAGTGAGTGGCGAGTGTGAGCTGAGTGAGTGGCAAGTGTGGGTTGAGTGAGTGGCGAGTGTGAGCTGAGTGAGTTGCAAGTGTGAGCCGAGTGAGTGCGAGTGTGAGCTGAGTGAGTGGTGAGTGAGCTGAGTGAGTGGCGAGTGTGAGCTGAGTGAGTGGCAAGTGTGAGCTGAGTGAGTGGCGAGTGGGAGCTGAGTGAGTGCGAGTGTGAGCTGAGTGAGTGGCGAGTGTGGGCTGAGTGAGTGGCGAGTGGGAGCTGAGTGAGTGGTGAGTGTGGGCTGAGTGAGTGGCGACTGTGAGCTGAGTGAGTGGTGAGTGTGAGCTGAGTGAGTGGCGAGTGTGAGCTGAGTGAGTGGTGAGTGTGAGCTGAGTGAGTGCGAGTGTGAGCTGAGTGAGTGGTGAGTGTGAGCTGAGTGAGTGCGAGTGGGAGCTGAGTGAGTGGTGAGTGTGGGCTGAGTGAGTGGCGAGTGGGAGCTGAGTGAGTGGTGAGTGTGAGCTGAGTGAGTGGTGAGTGTGAGCTGAGTGAGTGGTGAGTGTGGGCTGAGTGAGTGGCGAGTGTGAGCTGAGTGAGTGGTGAGTGTGAGCTGAGTGAGTGCGAGTGGGAGCTGAGTGAGTGGTGAGTGTGAGCTGAGTGAGTGCGAGTGGGAGCTGAGTGAGTGGTGAGTGTGAGCTGAGTGGTGAGTGTGGGCTAAGCCGTGGTCTCTGTGCACCACAGTTCGGGGAGTCGTGGCTCACGGACGACTGCGGCGCGAGCTGCACGTGCGAGGCGTTGGGCGCGGTGCGGTGCTCTACGCACGGCTGCACCATGGGCGAAACCTGCGAGCTCAAGGATGGGAATTACATCTGCAAACCGATCGGTGAGTCTGCAGCGGGGCGCTCGTTCGTTTGCGGTACAATACAATGGCGCTGCGACGTGCCTGGGTTTTTACGGACGACCGTTTACGCTACGGAGCAGATTCATGAATGCGCAATCACGTGGAATGAATGAATGAATTAATGCCTTCTATACAATGGCCAGGGATTCCAAAGAACACAGGATGAGATGTTACTATCCTTTGTGCAGGCACTTCCAAGAGTTCATGAACAGTGAGCCTGGTGAAATTTGGGGAGCGCATCGTCAGTAGTGACGCTTTGGTTCCTAGGGTGTTTCGGCCTTTCATACTATACACCCTCCCCAAAGGCGGCCAGCGACAGGGTGATCAATCCTACGCTTGCGTCCCATTCCCAATTAGTCATAGGAGTTGCCTTGTTGTTGGTAGCCAACATCCCATGGGACTATGCATGGCAGGGGCGTCCTCCTCCCTGAGTCAAGCATTGTTGACTGCATACCTCCTGGCCCTCTCACTTTGGGGCCCAGCTGGGGTCTTTCCTCTTCATCCAGAGCCACTGACTGCTGCCTTCTGCCGCCTCCGATACAGCTTTGATTGCCGAACGCTGGCTCTGGCCCTTAATTCCCAGGTCTCTAAGCAGTCTGGTTGTAGATGTTGCCACAAAACCTCTGCAGCCCACCTCCACTGGTCGGACTTCTGTGTTCCAGCCATGATGCCGTGCTTCGGCAGCTAGATCGGCATAGCGCAGATGTTTTCGCTCATAAGCCTCATCTACTGAGTCCTCCCAGGGTACTGTGAGCTCAATGATGAAGACCTTCTTGAGCGAACGGGACCAGAGCACCACGTCAGGTCTTAGGGTGGTGGTTGCGATCTCCGGAGGAAACACAAGTTGCCGGCCAATGTCAGCTAGCATTTTCCAGTCGCGGGCCAAGCGCAGCTGGTCTCGCTCTATTGGTGTAGAGCCGCTCTTCGGTGGTTTAGCCCCTTCGCGGACAAAGGTCGTCCGTAAGGGGTGTGATGCTGCTGGGGGTGGTAGGGAGTTGGTGGCAGCTCGCTTGTCCTCCAGGGCGGACGCAAGGTTTTTAAGGACTTGGTTGTGACGCCAAGTGTAGCGTCCTTGGGTGAGGCTTGTTTTACACCCTGTGAGAATGTGCCTGAGGTTGGCTGGCATGGAACAGAGGGCACAGTCCGGATCTTCACCATACCATTGGTGAAGATTAACTGGTGTTGGAAGGATGTCATATGTTGCTCTGATGGAGAAGCTCAACTGCCTCGCTTCCGTGGCCCACAGATCCTTCCAGCTGATCTTCCTCTTCTCCACACTGTCCCATCGAGTCCACTGTCCTTGTTTGGCAAGAGAGACTGCCTTGGCCCACCTTGCAGCCTCCTCCTGATGGCGTACTTCCTGCACTACCATCTTCCGCCGCTCTGGTGCAGTGGCCTTACTCTAAGCAGCACGGCTAGTTAGCTCAAGGCCTCCTCTCCCTTGCTGAACATGACCCACAATGTCAGCATGTCTGAGGGCTGCTGTTGCCTCCTGGACTGCTTTTCCTGGCCTCCATTTGCGCCCAGTTGCCAAGGTCGGCGCGTTGTTGCTCACCACTGGGTCTCGAGATTCATTCAGTGTCATCTGGAGCCTGGTTTTTGCACACTTGAATTCCTCGGTTAGACTGGTGAGGGGCAGCTTGAGGACACCATCTCCATAGAGGCCTATGGTGGTAAGGCATCGTGGAACTCCGAGCCACTTCTTTAAGTAGCTCGTGGCTCCTCTTTCCATCTTCTCCACTGTTGAGATTGGAACCTCATACACTGCTAGGGGCCACAACACCCGGGGTAGGAGACCAAACTGCAGACACCAGGCCTTTAACTTTCCAGGTAGCTGGGTGTTGTCGATGGACTGTAGGCTACTACTGATGTCTTTGCGCAGCTGTTGCACCTGGTCTTTGTCCTTCAGGCTTGCATCATACCACCTCCCAAGGCTTTTTACCGGCTGCTCAGACACTGTTGGGATTTGGTCATCTCCGATGAAGAATTTCAGGTCACAGAGTACTCCCTTCACAATCGAGATGCTGCGTGACTTGGATGGTTTAATCTTCATACGGGCCCAGCTGATGTTCTCCTCGAGTTTTCTGAGCAGTCTCCTGGTGCATGGGACAGTGGTGGTCAATGTTGTAATGTCGTCCATGTAGGCTCTGACTCGCTGTCCACCAGCAACCCATTTTGAGGATCTGATGATAACCTCCATTGCCATTATGAATGCCAATGGAGAAATGGTACATCCCGCCATTATACCTACATTCAGGCATTGCCATGAGGTGGTGAACTCTGAGGTGGTGAAGCAGAACTGCAGATCCTGAAAGTACGACTTCACCAGGGTTGTGATGGTGTCCGGTATGTGGAAAAATCTGAAGGCAGACCACAGGAGTTCATGGGGCACAGAGCCAAATGCATTGGCGAGGTCGAGGAAGACTACATGGAGGTCCCTTTTCTCCACCTTGGCCATTTGGATCTGGTGCCAGATCATGCTGGAATGTTCCAAGCAGCCAGAGAACCCTGATATTCCTGCCTTCTGTACAGATGTATCGACGTACGCATTCCTTTGCAGGTACTCGGCCATCCTCTGGGCAATGATCCTAAAGAAGATTTTACCCTCGACATTCAGTAAGGAGATTGGGCGGAATTGGCTGATGTTCACTGCATCCTTCTCCTTAGGGATCAGGACCCCGCCTGCCCTACGCCACACTTTGGGTATTATCTTCTTTTGCCAAGCTGTTCTCATAAGCCTCCAGAGGAAACTCAGGACGTCTGGTGCGTTCTTATACACTTTGTACGGGACTCCATTTGGCCCCGGGGCTGATGCTGTTCTTGCCCTTCGAACTGTGTTTTCCACCTCTTTCCATGTCGGAGGGCTGGTCTCAATTTGATGTTCCGGGGGTTCAATGGGTGGGATATCTGATGGGATGGCCAGATGTTCATGTCGCTTTGAGTCAAAGTTTGTTGTTCTCAGGTGCTCTTCTAGGTCTTTCTTTGTTGTTTTTGTTATTGACGAATGTGTTGAGTTCTTCACAACCCTCCGAGGTATGGTAGCTTCCGTGCATGTAGCAATGCACCGATTCACTGATTAATATCGCTCCCCAATGCATTCAAGCTAAATGAAATAATAAAAAACTGTACAAACACAGGGGAAAAAACAACGAACGAGGTGGTTCAACAATGAAGAGAAGAGCCGCTCCCGACGCAGTGGGCGGCGGGTTTAGCCCGCTCCTGCGTGGACCACGGCACTCGAGCACGAAGTGCCGGCTCTTGATACACCTCCCCATTAATTTGAGTTCTTTCTAAAAAAAACATGGAATCTTAACATTGAGCGGTTTCCGATGGGGAAGTCTTTAAATATAACAAGTTGAATCAAGTCAAATTGTATTTTTTCGCGGAAAAATACAACTGTTTGGATCGTAGATACAAATTGTAAAAAAATATCATATCAGGTTAATTATTATATTCATAGAAAACTTTTGCCTTGCGGAGACAGGCTCCACGAAACTAGTGGTAAAAAAGCGACCCCTGCACGCTGCTCCGTGCGTGCGCGCGTGGCCCAGGCTACGGGACGTGCACAGTCTCCGGAGACCCCCACTACCAGTCGTTCGACGGGCGCCTCTACCACTTCATGGGCGAGGAGACGTACGTGCTGGCGCAGAGTTGCGGCGGGGACGACGGGGGCCTGGCGCCGGTGCGCGTGCACGGGCGCAACGAGCGGCGCGGGAACCAGGCGGTGTCGTACCTGGCCGAGGTGCGCGTCTTCGTGCTGGGACACGAGGTCCGCTTCACCAAGAGGAACGACTTCCAGGTGACGAGGAGGGGGGAGGAGGAGGGGAGGTGAGGAGGGGGAGGAGAAGGGGGGTGGGTGGGGAGGAGGGGGGTGGGGAGAAGAAGGGAGGATGGGGAGGAGAAGAAGGGAGGATGGGGACGAGGAGGGGGTGGGGGAGGAGGAGGAGGGAGGGGGTCCCACCTGCTACTCCATCTTGGGGAAATCAGTTATAATTTTTTTTCCAATAAGGAGCCCCAGTACACAGCATAAACCGTGACGTGGTTGGGGGGGGGGGGTGAGTGGGGGGTTACAGAAACTCCGCAGTCCCCGAACGCTGTGCTACTGAATTTAGAGGAAGGTGGGAGATTGTGCTCGCTGCTGCCCTACCGAGTGGTGACCGCGAGAGCGGGGTGCGTATTGTACTCTTTTATGAGACGGGGAAGGAGAGGGATAAAGGACTTAAGAAAGGGAGTGGAGGGAGTGGGGGGAGCTGGTAGAGGAGAATGTAAAAGGGAATCAGAATCTAAATATGTATTTATACTGGAGGAATTGGATGTGCTATGAAGCTCTTTTTATAGATGGAAAGGGAGGAGCACTTAGAGGAGAGAATAAATTTGGAAGGATTACTCACACGTGCTTGGTGAACTTGTCAACCTGTCACAGTCCCGTAGGGCGGTAATTAACTCCCGTCCATCCCCGGGGGAACGGAGGCAACTCCATGCGCGCCGATCCCCTCCCAGCGTGCGGCACCTCGCATCAGGGGAAATTAATAACTTAATCCGAATGCTGTGCGCTGAAGACTTTTACGTTCATTGCCATCCGTACCATGCCGTGGGGCGAGCGGTGGCCCAACGCTGTGTGTGTGGGGAGACCTTAATCCAGCGGTGGGTTAAAAAAAACGGATCGTTCGCACGGCTTCACAATGGGACACGCGCACGTGTGGATGTTTGGCGGCTGACCGGCAGGTGGACGGCGTGAGGATGAAGCCGCCGGCGACCCCCGCGGAAGGACTGCACATCCAGCAGTCCTCTCACAAGTTCATCCTCAGGACCGACTCCGGCCTCACCGTGACCTTTGACCGCAAGGAGCACGCAGGTGCGGGGGCTGCACGGCCACCTGGGTTTAGGCGATTTACACTCTTGCCCGGCCGAGCCGTTGGCTGCATACGCTGCGTTCAACATTCAGTAGATACATCAGAGGATGGGGGTGGTGAGAGGGGAGCGGCTACAGCGGTGTTTCACGGTGAACACACCACGGGACCACCGTATCGAGGCCACCCGATCTATACGATCTCCCGGCGTGGCAGTTGATACAATTGGCAAGTTTCACAAATCCCCTCCCCACCTCCCTCTGTGAAAACCAGCAGTATAATGGAGTACACCTTGGTCACGTGCAGTGGGATGTGGGCACCCCGCCTCCCCTCCCCAATCTCTCCCAAAACGTCTGAGCAGCGTGGAAGAGGAGGCCTCTCTCCCTCCAGCAAAATGCCCCCCTTCATGCGAGTGGTGGCTCTGGGCAAGAAATGGCTCAGCGCCGCACCGCTGCATCTCGCAGTCCCCGCGGTCGTGCGGGGATTCCCCCACCCGGTCTTGTCTGCAATCCCCAGGACGAGACTTTGCTCCGAGGGCCAACCCCAGGGCTTCTTGCCGCATGCCCAGCCATGTCCGTCACTTGGGCCCTGTCATTGTGTTTTAATGGATGTTGAACTTCTTTTGCTCCATGGGCCAACCCTCTCGCGGACACACGAGGGTCAAGGGTGGCAATGCAATCCGCCCTCTCGTCTTGTACGGCACTTTTTAGTCGCTTGTTTTAATTTATTTACTCATCGAATGCTTAGTGATTTCTTTCAATAAAAGGTGATGTATGTATAAAAATACATTATTATTTAACTTTACCACCTGTACACGGGAATAGAAGTATATGTGGTTATGGCGTTCTTTCAGCCTGCAGTGTAAAAATGAACTGTACCTTTGCAGGCCTTCCAGAGATTTGCATACCAGCAACACCTGCCAAATGCACCGATGTAAAACTACTGGATAGGCGATTAATGTCATTTATATAAATGACGGCAATGTTATTTTTAAAAAATGGTTTAAACAAACCTAACTTGCAAATGCATTAAAGTGGGAAAATAATAGGTTTTCTCTTTTCATTTAAAGCTTTAGTGACTGCAGGGATTCATATTATTGGTTCTTTTGGTAAAGTCATGTAGAAGGGAAATAATAAAATAATACAGATATTGAACAATAAAATTCTCACGACGTTTCGACTGCAACACAAGCAAGCTTGCAACACAAGCAACACAAGCAAGCTTGCAACATACAAGCAAGCTTGCAACACTGTTGCAGTCGAAACGTCGTGAGAATTTTGTTTTATATTTTAATTATTTTATTATTTCCGTTCTACGTGACTTTACCGAAAGAACCAAGAATATAGGTTTTCGTTTATTTTATAATTTTTTGGAACCTATCTACGTGACTTTACCGAAAGACCCAAAGAATATAATAATAGGTTTTACCCTTTCTGGCAATAAAACAGGAGGTGTTAAGATGTTCAAACACCAAATAGAAACCTTTTTCAAGGAATCAAGTCTGAATTAACCACACGTACTTGTGGTGAACATGCAAACAAAAATGCTCTGATAATATTTTCATTGTCTTTTAAACGGATTGGCCTACACCAGAGACAGCAGCATTCTTTAGGGCTCAGCATCACCAGTGTGAGAGCAGAAAACGGCAAAAGGCGAACAGCACAAAGACAATATGTATATCAGAGCATTTCTTGCTCGGGGTGAGCAGCTATATCATGGGATACCTTTTTTTACGGTATCAAAGTATGGCAGTGGGGTATAATACGCGGTCAATGAGTCATTCTCAATTACGTGGAACTAGGGTTCATTGGCGTCTACTTCACAAAGGGAATTCTAACAAACAAATTGCGTTTTTGAAACAAAATGCGTCGCTGTCTCTGTACGCGTTCGCTTTTGCCGAGTGTCCGCCGCCCCTGTGCGCGTGTGCGTGTGTGTGCTGCCCGGCGGTTGCGATCCACCGCAGATGTGGTCATGCCCAGCTCCTACATGAGCCGGCTGTGCGGCCTGTGCGGCAATTACAACGGAAACGCCAGCGATGACTTGGCGACTCCCGACGGGCAGCTGGCTGCGAGCACGGACGAGTTTGGCCACAGCTGGAGGGTTGGCGACGACGCTCGCCACACTCCTGCGAGGTCGAACGAGCAAAGGGTGTTCAGGTGAGAGCTACAGTGCACTCGTAGAATGGCTGCGAGCGCGCACTAAACACATAACCACCACCACCACCATCGTCAGCACATACCATTGCCTTCCAACAGGGAAAAACAAAAAAACATCTTTTGACAATTTCACGATTTTTAAACTGGCGTGGAAAAGTTTTCCACCTGTATATTATATGTTGAATATGAAATAAACAGGTATTTACATATTTCTTCTCTAGTTTTATTGTTTATTTTGCATCTGGAAGGCAGTGTTAACAATCACTTTAACAAGTAGTAGTAGGCTTTCGCGACCAATATTATCCATAATAGAGGTTTTTGGGTTCGATCGCGGGTTACTCTCCAACACACCCGTGTGCTGAACTAGTAACTAATTGACACGTTTTGTTTACGTGACAAACCTTACTATTGGCTGTGTCGGGCGGTGTCGGGTTTAATGACGCATTTATATTTACGCGATCTAACTCAAACCCTTTGTTTTGGATAATATTGCTTGCGAAAGCCCGCGTGTGAAACTGGCGATTGAAATATTGGAGTGTTAACGATTAATGTTTTGATTATTTAGTTTACTGTACTCATGCACCATTGCAAACCCGGCCCCTCAGCCTTTTGGTTGGGCGAGCGTCGGATTAGAAATACGATCGCTGTGGAAAGGTTCAGGTTTAACTTGCGACTTCGACGTTAAATTTTCCCAGCAGGCAGAGAAGCGTCATTCTCTTGGGCTCACCTGGTGTCCAAAAACAAACGCCATCACACAGACGTTGAATCGTGCGCAGCGCGAAAGCGGAGGAGCATTGCTGGCGCTGCTTAATGATCGCACCTTTGCGTTTTTTTGCTAGCAATCTTTAACTAAACTATAAACTATTTTTTTTATTTTTACCAGGTAAGGCTTACTTGAGCTATGTAGCTCTTTTTCAGAAGCGACCTGGCCACAAACGATAGCTCACCCAAAGTGGCTTATCATCACGTGGAAAATGTGCAGCAGCCAAATACTCTAAACGCGTGATGTTGATTCTAAATGTGGAGAAAAAAATGGAGGGTCCAGAGAAAAATCCACGTGACCACAGGGAGAGAGACATGCAAACTCCACATATACAGCAGCAGGCGTCAGGGTCGGGATCGAACCCACGCCCTCCTGTATACAAGGCGGGGCAGTTAACATCTCATAGCTACCATGGCGCCAACGTTAATCGCACGTTGTTGTTGTTGTTCTACGCTTAAACCGCGGGGGGGGAGGGGGGTATGCGGTGATCTGACGCGGGTGGGTGCGTGGCTCTCCTAGGAGGGAAGCACCTTCCTGGATGCAGGAGGACTTCGCTGACCTGTCCTGCGATGCCGGCCAGCTGGCAGAGCTGCTGGGCGCCACCGCGTGTGGGATTATGAAGGAGGCCGAGGGGCCCTTTTGGCAATGCCTCGACGAGGTTCCCCCTGCTCACTACTTCACGTAAGTCGCAGCGAGCGCCGAGATCTGGCGTGGAACGTCAAGTTCCTACGGTGGGGGGCATCATGTCACCGTTACATTAAAATTGTTAGAATGCAGATACGTCATAAGATTTCGGTTAATTCGACGTTTCATTTTAATTGTTAAAATATTATAATGCAGATATGTTATAAGATTTTGGTAATAATTCAGCCATTACGATTTAGCCGTTGTGACGTTAAATTTTAATTGTTAGAATTCAGTAATTTTAAGTTAGCTTAACTGTCAATTATCCTTACTCTCTGGTTCTTTCGGTAAAGTCGTGTAGATAGAAAGGTCGCAACACAAGCGTCCGTCATCAGGTGAGAAATAATGATCTGCTGTTGTGGCTTTATATAGGCACGGGAGGGGGGGGGCAAGGGGGGTTTTGTAGAGTCGTGGCTGCAGGAGTTCACAGGGAAGAGGGGGGAGAGTTTGGGGCGTGCAGGGACAGGTGGGGGCTGGAGAAATTAGCATGTCCATGAGCTTGAATTAGTAAACGAAAACAGCACGGGTGTAAGAGTGAAAATCACAGCAGTTAAAACTTGACGTGGTTTATCACATCCTTCCAATAATTGCTCAATCTGAATCCAGCTTCTCGATTAAAGTTTTGTCTGTGTTTGTATGTCTGGATGGCTTCATGAACAAATCTGTGATGGTAGCCCGAGGGTTTGCAGAGCACCTTGGTCTCGGAGAAAACAATGTCATGTGTGCCCACAGCGTTGAAACAATGATCCGCCACCGCCAAGGTGTTGGTTCTACCGTGTTTCAAATCCGCTTTGTGTTCGAGAACCCGGTCTGATACATGTCGCTTTGTTTCACCAATGTAACTGCTGCCACAGACACAACTCACCGATGGGATAACATCACGAATTTGGTGTACTGTATTGAACCGAAATTGGATCTTGTGTTTGTTCAAGATTTTGGAAATCCTTTTGGTGACCCCTGCTATGTATGGAAAGGTGATGGTTTTGATTGGGTCCTCAGATGGTTATCTACCCATGGTTGGGGATGCAGCTTTGCAGATTGTGCGGTCAGAATGTCCATTCTTCTTGAGGGCTTGGTGTACGTGCTCAAGCTCACTGGCTAGGTGGTGCTGGTCGGAGATGCAACGAGCCCTATGATGGAGTGTTTTGATGAGGGACTTATTCTGGGCTGGATGGTGGTGGGAGTCAGGCTTTAGATAGGAATCCGTGTGGGTGGCTTTCCTATAGATAGAGTGTCCCAACGAGCCATCAGGTCTCTTCTCGATCAAAACATCCGAGAATGGTCATCAAAAGGATTTCCAAAATCTTGAACAAACACAAGATCCAATTTCGGTTCATTACAGTACACTAAATTCGTGATTTTATCCCATCGGTGAGTTGTGTCTGTGGCAGCAGTTACATTGGTGAAACAAAGCGACATGTATCAGACCGGGTTCTCGAACACAAAGCGGATTTGAAACACGGTAGAACCAACACCTTGGCGGTGGCGGATCATTGTTTCAACGCTGTAGGCACACATGACATTGTTTTCTCCGAGACTAGGGTGCTCTGCAAACCCTCGGGCTACTATCACAGATTTGTTCATGAAGCCATCCAGACATACAAACACAGACAAAACTTTAATCGAGAAGCTGGATTCAGATTGAGCAATCATTGGAAGGATGTGATAAACCACGTCAAGCTTTAACTGCTGTGATTCTCACTCTTACACCCGTGCTGTTCTCGTTTACTAATTCAAGCTCGTGGACATGCTAATTTCACCAGCCCCCACACGTCCCTGCACACCACAAACACTCCCCCCTCTCCCCCGTGAACTCCTGCTGCCACAACTCTACAAAAAACCCCTTCCCCCCCTCCCTTGCCTATATAAAACCACAACAGCAGATTATTATTTCTCACCTGATGACGGACACTTGTGTTGCGACCAAAACGTCGTGTTCTTTTAATATTTTTTTCTATTTACGTGACTTTACCGAAAGAACCAGAGTATGGATTCCTGCAGTCATGAAAGCTTCAAATCAAGATTGTAAATTATCCTCTTAGAATGGTAAATTAGCTTGCGAATCTTTACTCGTTGTGAATTAGTAACAACAATTTATCTGATAAGATTGTTAAAATTGAGCCAAGTTAAACTTGATATTAAAATCCAAGCCGTCAAGAAACTGGCGACAAAAATGTACCCATTCAAAATTTGAGATAAGTGACGCCAGTGGAGCAAGTGGCCCAGGTGGTCAGCGCACTGCACGGTGAACCTGGCGACTTTACGCTTCAGTTCGCGGACACAGCTCACACGAGTGGCAAACGGACATCTGAACCGGTCCCGGGCCCCACCTGCCCAGCTCACCAACTCGCGCTGACCAGTGTGGCGCAGTGCGGTCAAACAACCCCGGTGACTGCGCGGTCAAGGGCCCTTCCATGCAGCGGGCGCATTGACGTGGAGATGTGGTTATGGCGCGTCGCATCGCGTGCTGTGCTTCCACAGGAACTGCTTGTACGACATGTGCGAAAACATCGGAGACCGAGAGACATTCTGCAGCAGCCTGGAGGTTTACGCGGCAGCCTGCCAGCAGCAGAGCATCACTCCCAGGAGCTGGAGGAATGTCACGGGATGCGGTGAGATCTCACTCACCGACGTCACTCGGCACCTCTGATGCAATTACAGGCACCACGGTGGCGAGATATTAACTACCTCGCCTGGTATACAGGAGGGTCGTGGGTTCGATCCCGACCCTGACGCCTGCTGTGTATTTAGAGATTGCGTGTCTCTCTCCTCGTGGTCGCGTGGATTTTTCTACGAGTCCTCCGATTTTTCCCTTCACTTTTAGAATCAACATCAGGCGTTTCGACTATTTGGCTGTTATACATTTTCACGTGATTATACTCTACTTCATCGAGCTATGATTTGTGGCCAGGTCACTTCTGAAAAAAGAGCTACATAGCTCAGTGGGCCTTACCTGGTAAAATAAAATAAATGCTTTAGTTTAAATAGTTTTAGTGGTAATTAACGTGCACCACACACATCTGGTTTCCCTTCCATAGATTCCTTACTCAGTTGACTATTCCCCCCACCCCCATTCATCATGCCAACATCTTCCTCCCTTTCCTCTCTCCACTTCTACCTTCTCCTTTGTTCTCGATCTCTTTCCCTATCACTTCCCATGTAATATGGTCAATCAACACTATCATTGCCATGATCACCACTCGTGTGACACTTAATATATCGGTTATGCATGTGTCGCAGTGTCTGTGTGTGCGCACTCCTGTCATTTGCCTTGTCATTACGTGTGTACGTGTGTGCGTGTGTGCGTGTGTTGTTACGTGTTGTGGGGAGCGGTGGTGTAGCGGTTAGCGCGCTGCGCTACGAACCTGGCGACCCGAATTCGATTCCTGCTTACGGCCAACACCAGTGGGGATTATCTGAAGCGGTCCTGGGCCTCCCCTAGGTCGACTCAGCCACAAATAAGTACTTGGGTGCGGTGTGTAAACATCGCCACTGGGGAGACAAAGGCGGTTGGGCGTGGTGCTGGCCATCCACCCCCTTCGTGTGCCGTGCCGGCCTTCATAGGCACTTGCCCCAACAGCTCCGTTAAGTCTACAAGGTGGGGGGGGGGAATCTTTGTCTTTGTGTTATTACACAGAACCGGCATGTGTGTGTGTGTATACACAGAACCGGCGTGTGTGTGCATACACAGAACCGGCGTGTGTGTGTGCATACACAGAACCGACGTGTGTGTGTGCATACACAGAACCGGCGTGTGTGTGCATACACAGAACCGGCGTGTCTGTGTGTATACACAGAACCGGCGTGTGTGTGCATACACAGAACCGGCGTGTGTGTGCATACACAGAACCGGCGTGTCTGTGTGTATACACAAAACCGGCGTGTGTGTGCATACACAGAACCGACGTGTGTGTGTATACACAGAACCGGCGTGTGTGTGTGTATACACAGAACCGGCGTGTGTGTGTGTATACACAGAACCGGCGTGTGTGTGTGTGCATACACAGAACCGGCGTGTGTGTGTGTATACACAGAACCGGCGTGTGTGTGTGTGCATACACAGAACCGGCGTGTGTGTGTGTGTATACACAGAACCGGCGTGTGTGTGTGTGCATACACGGAACCGACGTGTGTGTGTGTGCATACACAGAACCGGCGTGTGTGTGTGTGCATACACGGAACCGACGTGTGTGTGTGTGCATACACAGAACCGGCGTGTGTGTGTGTGCATACACAGAACCAGCGTGTGTGTGTGCATACACAGAACCGGCATGTGTGTGTGTGTGTATACACAGAACCGGCGTGTGTGTGCATACACAGAACCGGCATGTGTGTGTGTGTGTATACACAGAACCGGCGTGTGTGTGTATACATAGAACCGGCGTGTGTGTGTGCGTACATACACAGAACCGGCGTGTGTGTGTGTGTGTATACACAGAACCGGCGTGTGTGTGTGCGTACACAGAACCGGCGTGTGTGTGTGTGTATACACAGAACCGGCGTGTGTGTGCATACACAGAACCGGCGTGTGTGTGTGCATACACAGAACCGACGTGTGTGTGTGCATACACAGAACCGGCGTGTGTGTGCATACACAGAACCGGCGTGTGTGTGCATACACAGAACCGGCGTGTCTGTGTGTATACACAGAACCGGCGTGTGTGTGCATACACAGAACCGGCGTGTGTGTGCATACACAGAACCGGCGTGTCTGTGTGTATACACAAAACCGGCGTGTGTGTGCATACACAGAACCGACGTGTGTGTGTATACACAGAACCGGCGTGTGTGTGTGTATACACAGAACCGGCGTGTGTGTGTGTATACACAGAACCGGCGTGTGTGTGTGTGCATACACAGAACCGGCGTGTGTGTGTGTATACACAGAACCGGCGTGTGTGTGTGTGCATACACAGAACCGGCGTGTGTGTGTGTGTATACACAGAACCGGCGTGTGTGTGTGTGCATACACGGAACCGACGTGTGTGTGTGTGCATACACAGAACCGGCGTGTGTGTGTGTGCATACACGGAACCGACGTGTGTGTGTGTGCATACACAGAACCGGCGTGTGTGTGTGTGCATACACAGAACCAGCGTGTGTGTGTGCATACACAGAACCGGCATGTGTGTGTGTGTGTATACACAGAACCGGCATGTGTGTGTGTGTGTATACACAGAACCGGCGTGTGTGTGTATACATAGAACCGGCGTGTGTGTGTGCGTACATACACAGAACCGGCGTGTGTGTGTGTGTGTATACACAGAACCGGCGTGTGTGTGTGCGTACACAGAACCGGCGTGTGTGTGTGTGTATACACAGAACCGGCGTGTGTGTGTGCATACACAGAACCGGCGTGTGTGTTTGTATACACAGAACCGGCATATGTGTGTGTATACACAGAACCGGCGTGTGTGTGTGTGTATACACAGAACCGGCGTGTGTGTGTGTGTATACACAGAACCGGCGTGTGTGTGTGCGTACACAGAACCGGCATGTGTGTGTGTGTATACACAGAACCGGCATGTGTGTGTGTGTGTGTATACACAGAACCGGCGTGTGTGTGTGTGCATACACAGAACCGGCGTGTGTGTGTATACACAGAACCGGCGTGTGTGTGTGTGTGCATACATGGAACCGGCGTGTGTGTGTGTATACACAGAACCGGCGTGTGTGTGCATACACAGAACCGGCGTGTGTGTGTGTATACACAGAACCGGTGTGTGTGTGTGTGTGCATACACAGAACCGGCGTGTGTGTGTGTGTGCATACACAGAAACGGCGTGTGTGTGTGTGTGCATACACAGAACCGGCGTGTGTGTGTGTGCATACACAGAACCGGCGTGTGTGTGTGTGCATACACAGAACCGGCATGTGTGTGTGTATACACAGAACCGGCGTGTGTGTGTGTATACACAGAACCGGCGTGTGTGTGTGTGCATACACGGAACCGGCGTGTGTGTGTGTATACACAGAACCGGCGTGTGTGTGTGTGTGTGTGCATACACGGAACCGGCGTGTGTGTGTGTGCATACACAGAACCGGCGTGTGTGTGTGTGCATACACAGAACCGGCGTGTGTGTGTGTGCATACACAGAACCGATGTGCCCTCCAAACAGCGTCTACGTCGAGCGCATGTCCGCCTGCCCGTCCACCTGCGGGGACTTGGCCGCTTCTTCGAACTGCGAGCTCCCCGACGTGGAGGGCTGCCAGTGCTTGCCCGGGTTCGTGATGAGCGGCTTCGACTGCGTCCCCTTCACCCAGTGCGGCTGCCTCTACGAGAACTCCTACCGCGAGGTGACGGGGGGGGGGGGGGGCGGGGGTGGGGGGGGCCCAGTGGCGACCGACGTGAAGAACGCGGCGTCTCCATTTGTGCGCGCAACGTAACGCCATTGCTCGGTCGATTCGCTTCGCTCCAACAATAATGATAACGCGTCTCACGTGTGTGCGTGTTGAGCTTTCTTCGCAGCGTACGTTGCCCAACCGTGCTAAATCGGAGGTGGGGATTAAATAGCATATTTTAGTAGATTGATGATCCTCTAAGCATGGCTATCCAAGGGAAACCGATCAACCAGTCGTGCGTTTGGAAGTGGAATTGGATGGGAGCTCTAATGGGGATGTATCCAGGTCTACCAGCAACATGAACAACACTCAATCTTGGTTCATTCAACCCATCTGCAGGCAAGAGTCTCTCTAGACCAGGGGTCGACAACCTGTGGCTCCAGGCCTCGCATGCGGCTCTTCATGGAACTGCTTCGTGACGTTATTATGAAGGGCCACAGTCTTGTATTCACCACATCGCATTGCTGCTCTTGAAATCCGTAATAGTAATTTTTTTTGGGTTAGATCGTATAAATATAAATGTGTATTTAAACCCGCAACTCCCCGACACAGCCAATTAGTAAGGTTTGCCAGCATTGGTATAAACATGGGCATTTTCGTTCTATTGTCTATCATGTGTATCAGACCTCCCCTCCCCCTCTCTGTCCATTGTGTTGGCGTGTGCAGCAGCAACCGCGTCCAAGCCGTCGTTCAATTTTTTGGCCCCCCCTCCCCCTCCCGATGAGTTGTACTAACATTCTTATGAGCTCCCCCCCCCCCCTCTCCTCCCCCCTTCAACTTGCTTATAAGGGATTACATCTTGAATCATTGCCTCACTTGATGCAGCTAATTCGGCTGTGACGGTCCCACCTGATGACGGAGACTTGTGTTGCCTCCGAAACGTCGTGATTTTTTGTTTTATTTTATTTTATTTTCATTAATTTTGATGTTTTACCTACGTGACTTTACCGAAAAAACCTAAGAATATAATATTACACGAGTACAGCACACCGCTGTGTTGCTGAGAAAACCCACAACATTGACAATTTGAGTACCGTGACGTTTCGCCAGTAATTACGACCAGCATCATCAGGCGGCAGTCAGAGTTGTAGAGAAATCCTCCTGTTTCGGTCTTAAATAGAGGGATAAATGGGATGTCGTCACTTGTGCACCAATCACAACATGTGTGTGTGCATGCTAAAGCACAGCAAGTTGGCAGAGTAGAGGGCACAGGTGGTGCATCAGCCAGTCATCTCAGTTAGTCGACCCACAGCACTTGGGTCTGTCCCATGACCTGTCAGCGGGCGTTCGACACTTCGTGGCATTAACGTGCACCTAGCGTGGCACAAGCACCATTGTGATGTCACCGTCACTTAGTGGCGAATAGTGGTTGTTGCTACATGTAGCAGTTAGCGCACTGTGCTACGAACCGAGCGACCCAAGTTCGATTCCTGCTGTAAGCAAACATCGATGACGAAGATCTGAACCACTCCAGGGTCTCCCCTAGGTCGACTCGGCCTCAAATGCGTACCTGATGTTGCGTGTAAAACATCGCCCACGAAGGAGACAAAGGCGACCGGGTGTGGTGCTGGCCACCCACCCCCTTCGTGTGCTATGCCAGCCTTCATAGGTGTTGGCTAACAGTACTCATCCAACAATCTGTTAAGGTTATAACGGAGGATCTTTGTCTGTGTGTGTGCGCGTGTTGTGTGTAGGCTGGAGAGACGTTTTACACATCCGGCTGCAACAAGAACTGCACGTGCATGAATGCAAACTTGGTGCAGTGCATGGACACGAGCTGCGGCGCCAATGAACTCTGCACCGTTGGCGATTTTACCATCGGCTGCTTTGCGGGTGAGCATCACGAATCCACGGTTTGCCTTGGAATAGGAAGCACTGGCGGCGTTCGTTCCGCAGCCGGCCGCGTACGTGGGCACGGGGGTGGTGAACACGAGCCCCACCACGCCGCGTCGACACTGTGCCACCCGTCATTGCAACATCCAGTGACTGAGCAAAGGTGCCAGCGGCGGTCACGTCGATAACGGCGCTCCTCCGGTGGGGTGGGGAGGTTTTAAAGTTCCACAGCTTTGCGAGAAGAGGTTGTTGTTGATGTCCGACGATGGTTTCCTTGCAGATGATCCGTGCGCTCACGTAACCTGTGAGAATGGAGGCTCCTGCTCATCGTTGAGTGGACAGCAGGTCACGTGCCAGTGTCCCCCCCCATTCACAGGCGACCGTTGCGAGAGCACAATGAGCCCAGGTATGGTTTGCCAAAACAAGCAGGGTAAGGGGAGGGGGAGGTGGGTGGGGGGAGTGACGTAATTAAACAAGAGCTGTGGAACGGCCCTCGTAGGCCACAGGGGTTCACAGGTCAGACGCTCGTGAAACACTTAGGTCTATAACCGGTGCCAGAATTTGCTTGTGTTGAACCAATGCCACCGATATTATGCACCCAGAGAAGGCCCTCGCGTGGCTAATGAGATGCATAAAAAATACGTGTTTTGTACGTGGAGGCACTGATGTGTGATGGGAGGCGTGTCGCCCGTCTGCATATTTACTTTGCGATTTATTTTTCTCCGCAACGATGGGCTGGGTAGGGTTTTAGGGTTTTAGGGTTTACGCGCGCTTCAAAAAATCCCCACGCGTTGAGGCCGTGTATCTGGTGTGTGCGCGTCTCTGCTGACCAGGTGATCTGTGTGCTGCTGGGAACCCATGCTTGAACGGGGGAAGCTGCACAGAAGTAGGTGGACAAATTCACTGTCGCTGCCCCGACTCCTACACTGGAGACCGATGTGAAACCAAAGGTAAGGCCACAAAACAACCACCTCGATTTTAACTTGGCACTCATCAGAATCTGAAATATTTGTTCATCCTGGAGGAATCCGATGCGCAATACAGCTCTTTTTTCACAGATGTCCAGTAGGGGCGGGTAAGAAAGTTACAACAACAAACAATACAAAACACGATAGGAGTGCAAAGTATAGGAAATGTAAGCAAATTATAATAAAAAAACTTGTATTTTACCAGGTAAAATCCGCTGAGCTAGTAGCTTATTTTTCAGAAATGACCTGGCCACAAGATAGTTCAACGAAGTGGCTTATCACGTGGACAGCACCAATATTATCTTGCCTGTACAATTGTGCGTGTGTCATTATTAATTCATAATTGATTATATTGGTGGTGCATGACGATTCTATTCGAGCACAGGGCAAAAAGTTCAGGAGTTGAATGCCAACGTTTGCCATGACGAGATTGCTTAGAGAGAGAGTTCGTGAAATTTTACTGTTCCTCCTCCTCCGTTGAAGAAGTGCAGACCAAAGTGGTCCATAATACAGGTTTTTTTTTTGTTAGATCGCGTAAATATATAAATGTGGTGTTAAACACGCCACCACCCGACACATCCAATTAGGAAGGTTTATCACATTAACAGAACATGTCAATTCGTCACTCGTACAGCACTAACCAGTGTGTTAGTTTTGTTTGCATGGCCACAATCGCACAACTGTGACTTGTCTTCATTGTATCTCTCGAGGTCTCTATTGATCTATATGGGTCTCTGTCTCAATACGTCTCTATATATCTTCATGCGTTTACTACGTGGTCCATAGTTTGGGTTGCATGGCCACAACCGCATTACCGTGGAATTCACGAAGGAGATTTGCGCATCGACCTGTTCATGTTCTGATGCGGTTGATGGTTCCACCGGTGTCTTCGAGCAGGAGGAGGCATGTCAAAGTCAGGAGATTGCGATGTATGGGTCTCCACTGAGGTGCTCATAGATGATGATACTTTGTACTGATCATTTGTGAAGTGCCCATGTTAATCTGTAAACCAGGACGACACACAAAGACAAATATCCCCCGTATAGCTGAAGCAAACTGTTAGGGCAAATGCTGTTAGCGAGGAGCACTTATGAAGGTCAGCATGGCACACGAGCGGGTGGGTGGCCAGCACCACGCCCGGCTGCCTTTGTCTCCCCAGTGCCGATGTCTACACATCGCACCAGGCACTTAGTTGAGGCTGAGTCGACCTCAGGGAGGCCCAGAACCAATTCAGCTAATCGTCGCCGGTGTTGGCCGTCAAAGGAAATCAAACTCGGGCCACCAGGTTCATAGCGCAGCGCAATAACCAATGCCCTACCGCTCCCCATTTGTTTGACAAACACTTGTTGAATGTTTTTAGATTTGACGGTGACGATCATCATCGCGGTGGTGTGCAGCGTGGGTGGAGTCCTGATCGCCGTTGTCGTCACCGTCGTTTTGGTCAAGTACTTCCGAAACAGGCGAGCGCCACACAGCCACACAGCCACACACACCAGTGTCTCCCTCCACACCCACTCCACACAGCCACACACACCAGTGTCTCCCTCCACACCCACTCCACACAGCCACACACACCAGTGTCTCCCTCCCCCTCACTCCACACAGCCACACACACCAGTGCCTCCCTCCACACCCACTCCACACAGCCACACACACCAGTGTCTCCCTCCCCCTCACTCCACACAGCCACACACACCAGTGTCTCCCTCCCCCTCACTCCACACAGCCACACACACCAGTGTCTCCCTCCACACCCACTCCACACAGCCACACACACCAGTGTCTCCCTGCACACCCACTCCACACAGCCACACACACCAGTGTCTCCCTCCACACCCACTCCACACAGCCACACACACCAGTGCCTCCCTCCCCCTCACCCCACACAGCCACACACACCAGTGCCTCCCTCCCCCTCACCCCACACAGCCACACACACCAGTGTCTCCCTCCCCCTCACCCCACACAGCCACACACACCAGTGCCTCCCTCCCCCTCACCCCACACAGCCACACACACCAGTGTCTCCCTCCACACCCACTCCACACAGCCACACACCAGTGTCTCCCTCCACACCCACTCCACACAGCCACACACACCAGTGCCTCCCTCCCCCTCACCCCACACAGCCACACACACCAGTGTCTCCCTCCACACTCACCCCACACAGCCACACACACCAGTGCCTCCCTCCACACCCACCCCACACAGCCACACACACCAGTGTCTCCCTCCCCCCTCACCCCACACAGCCACACACACCAGTGTCTCCCTGCACACCCACTCCACACAGCCACACACACCAGTGTCTCCCTCCCCCCTCACCCCACACAGCCACACACACCAGTGTCTCCCTCCACACCCACCCCACACAGCCACACACACCAGTGTCTCCCTCCCCCCTCACCCCACACAGCCACACACACCAGTGTCTCCCTGCACACCCACTCCACACAGCCACACACACCAGTGTCTCCCTCCCCCTCACTCCACACAGCCACACACACCAGTGTCTCCCTCCCCCCTCACCCCACACAGCCACACACACCAGTGTCTCCCTCCCCCCTCACCCCACACAGCCACACACACCAGTGTCTCCCTCCCCCTCACTCCACACAGCCACACACACCAGTGCCTCCCTCCCCCTCACCCCACACAGCCACACACACCAGTGTCTCCCTCCACACCCACCCCACACAGCCACACACACCAGTGTCTCCCTCCCCCTCACCCCACACAGCCACACACACCAGTGTCTCCCTCCCCCCTCACCCCACACAGCCACACACACCAGTGTCTCCCTCCCCCTCACCCCACACAGCCACACACACCAGTGTCTCCCTCCACACCCACTCCACACAGCCACACACACCAGTGTCTCCCTCCCCCTCACCCCACACAGCCACACACACCAGTGTCTCCCTCCCCCTCACTCCACACAGCCACACACACCAGTGTCTCCCTCCCCCCTCACCCCACACAGCCACACACACCAGTGTCTCCCTCCCCCCTCACCCCACACAGCCACACACACCAGTGTCTCCCTCCCCCTCACTCCACACAGCCACACACACCAGTGCCTCCCTCCCCCTCACCCCACACAGCCACACACACCAGTGTCTCCCTCCACACCCACCCCACACAGCCACACACACCAGTGTCTCCCTCCCCCTCCCCCCACACAGCCACACACACCAGTGTCTCCCTCCCCCCTCACCCCACACAGCCACACACACCAGTGTCTCCCTGCCCCTCACCCCACACAGCCACACACACCAGTGTCTCCCTCCCCCTCACCCCACACAGCCACACACACCAGTGTCTCCCTCCACACCCACTCCACACAGCCACACACACCAGTGCCTCCCTCCCCCTCACCCCACACAGCCACACGCACCAGTGTCTCCCTCCACACCCACTCCACACAGCCACACACACCAGTGTCTCCCTCCCCCTCACCCCACACAGCCACACACACCAGTGTCTCCCTCCCCCCTCACCCCACACAGCCACACACACCAGTGTCTCCCTCCCCCTCACCCCACACAGCCACACACACCAGTGTCTCCCTCCACACCCACTCCACACAGCCACACACACCAGTGCCTCCCTCCCCCTCACCCCACACAGCCACACGCACCAGTGTCTCCCTCCACACCCACTCCACACAGCCACACACACCAGTGTCTCCCTCCACACCCACTCCACACAGCCACACGCACCAGTGCCTCCCTCCCCCTCACCCCACACAGCCACACACACCAGTGTCTCCCTCCCCCCTCACCCCACACAGCCACACACACCAGTGTCTCCCTCCCCCTCACTCCACACAGCCACACACACCAGTGTCTCCCTCCCCCCTCACCCCACACAGCCACACACACCAGTGTCTCCCTCCCCCTCACTCCACACAGCCACACACACCAGTGCCTCCCTCCCCCTCACCCCACACAGCCACACACACCAGTGCCTCCCTGCTCCTGGACACGCCGGTGTCACAGGCAGCATTGCCGATGGACTATCATAAGGTGGCCGGGTTCCTCGCAGGTCAGGGGGCGGAGCTGACCACCGCTGAGATCCTTGGTTGCAATCCAGAGAGCTGCCTCCGATTTAACCGGGTTCTGAAATGCAGTGGATTCAGAATCAGAATCTTGATTTATACTGCAGGAGTGATCTAATGAGCTTTAAATCCCTTTTTCACGGATGTGCAGTAGGGGCAGGTCAGAATGATACGGATTTATGGACTTAGCCCAGTTACCGATTGACTGCACGAGAAAATTATATAAAATTTGGTTTGGTAGACCAACTTAATTTGGCTCAATTTCAGTTTCGAGAATAAAAAAGATAATATATACATAAAAATGATCAAATGGTTTTGAATGTCATGCATAACTGTCTGTAAGAGGGCAGGTGGGAAAGTGCTGCCTCATGCTTTGTGAACCAAAGGCCACGAGATCTCAGAAGTAGAAGCAGATAATCATCTGATAATTATCTGCTTCTGTCCCTTCCCGATTAAGTGAATTGTCACTCCCAGTGGCCACGGGGATGTCGCAAGCCAATGCATCACGTTCACGAACGCATCATTCCAGCCCGAGTTCTTTTTGCGCTTCCTTAACAGGAACAATCTCCTGCAGTCATATTTACACATACGTCCAATTAGTCATAATAAAGATTTTTTGGGTTAGATCGCATTATTTATAAATGTGTCGCAACCCTCCACCACCCGACATGGCCAATCAGTAAAAAATGTGTCACATTGAAAAAAGACAAATAGTTCACTACTTTAGCCCACCGGTGTGTTGAAGAGTGGATCCATAACATTTACAATTTGAGTACGACGTTTCGCTGGAAATTTCATCCAGCATCTTCAAGCGATTTGCCAGAATAGTGAAGCCATCCACTATTCTTAAATAGTGCAAGATGACGTCATCATTGTTGAACCCCATCAGGATTCGAGATCAGAGATGGGGTGTGGGGGTGTATACAATTATGTAATAGATCACTACTTAGCCCCTTAGCATGTGACTCACCTGTAAGGAATTGCAGTATGTGTTGTGTATTACTACTATAAGCCAAGAATGTGTGTGTCCCGCGCGTGACGTCACTCCACATGAAGCCCACTCCCCTGTATTGACGTCACTCCACATGAGGCCCCCCCCCCCGCGTGATGTCACTCCACAACGAGGCCCCCCCCCCCATCATTAATATTCATGAGTGGGTGGATTTTTAAACTAACGCAGAGGAAGGTCGAGCTAATTAAATAATGTATTATGCAAAGTCGCTTCAAATAAGACGTTTCTTTACAGAAAGTGACGGTAAAAAATAAATATACGCAGCACACTGCTACATCCGTACGTGATGTCACTACAAAAGAGCCCCCCCGTCATTAATAATCATGAGCGGGTGGATTTTTACACTCCCGCAGAAGAAGGTCGAAAGGAAATAAATATTTTTACGCAAATTCGTTAAAAAATTTACGTTTCATTATTGAAAAAGTTATTCAAATTACTGCTAGAATAAGCCAATAATGTGTGTCCCGTACGTGATGTCACTCCACATGCCCCACCCCCTCTCTCTCCTCCTGCCGCCGATCCCTCTGTAAATTGCATCCCCACCCGCTCGCTCGTTATGGCAGCCCCTCCCCTCTTCTGTTTGCTCGCCTTACATTTACTTACAAATTCCATCCCTGGCCCCGCCCACTTACCCTTGGGTGTACCCACCACAAACGTCTATCACTTATTGTGGCAGTAGCTCTCTCGCTACATTTCCTCTTGCCTCAGCAGTCCGCCTGCTGTATTGTTTCACCTGAGGACGATGGCTTGTGTTGCTATCGAAACGTCGTGATCGAGTATTTTTCTACCTCCGTGACTTTACTGAAAGAGCCAAAGAGTATGGATTCCTGCAGTCACGAAAGCTTCAAATCAAGATGAATAATTCTGGTCACGAAAAACTACGTGTTAAACTGACGTCCAATTAGTACGGTTGGCTACATACGGTGCGAACGAAGTTCGTGTTAAACAAACCCATGGGCTCCACGATTCTATGGGTTGCCGCTCAATGCAACACGCAGCTCGTACCGCATGAGAGTTGCATCCCAGCACGCATGTTCACTATTAACATCCACCTGGTGGTCTCGCGTAAAGTATCAGTGAACGGTGGGAGAAGCGACGGGGCTCACTACATCGCTGCACATATGTGTGTGTACGTTGAACTTAATTTGTACGTCATCAGAGGTTGTGGCGGGAAGGACACCAAACTAAAGCACAAAAAGCTTTTCTAAAGATCTGAGTTTGTCAATCTTCATCATTTAAAAGTGCACAGCTCCAGTGGCTTCCTAATATCGGAAGAGCGTCATTCCAAACGGCCGCAGAAGCGCACCTGAAAGCGCCACGCGATGCGGTGACCATCTGTGCAGGAGTTGGGCGCGATCTTAATCTGAGCCGTGCTCTTCCGTGCGCAGGTCAAAGTCCCAGCTATTGCAGGAGGAGGGCGACGACCAAGACGACGTCATCACGGTCGCCAGCGGCTCATCGACGCCGCGCTTCAATTATGACAATTCTGAATTCAACGTCGAGTTCACGAGCAGCGATCCCTGGAATGCGCGCTTGAACGACTGAAGATGTTCGCGTCGTCACGAACGTGGGAAAAAAACCCGCATTGGCGAGTGTCGTTGCAGCTGCAAATCACAGCAACAAGCAAACAAACAAAAAACGCATCGGTTCGTTGAGATGGAGGTGTCCAGGGGAAGTCGTGGCTGTGACTCCCTCTCTAAGGCCGTGAACCCCAAATGTCTTGCAGACCCCGTTAAACTAAAATGTCTTACAGACTCAGTTAACCCCAAATGTCTTACAGACCCCGTTCACCCCAAATGTCTTACAGACCCCATTAACCGCAAACGTCTTACAGACCCCGTTAACCCCAAATGTCTTACAGTACCCGTTAACCGCAAGTGTCTTCGCCGTGCAGTCTTAGGGTCCTTACGTCACCTTGGTGAGGCCACTTGAGAAACTCTTGATGCTCGTGGCCCAATTAGGCACACGTTGGCGTCAAAGTTATTTACCAGGTCTCTCGGCTGCCGGACGGTGCACACTTGACCTCCAAGGTCCGCCCTCACAGTATCCCACCATCTGACTTCGAGGGCCTCCCCTCGTTCTCAAAACCTCTGGGTGTCACTCTTATGTGCTTCTCACTAACCTGTTTTCCCCATATCATACAAAGACAATGATCCCCCCGTATAGCCTGAACAGACTGATGGGGCAAGTGCTGCTAGCGAGCACCTAATGAAGGCCGGCACGGCACACAAGTGGGTGGGTGGCCAACACTACGCCCGGCCGCCTTTGTCTCCCTTGTGGCGATGTTTACACATTACACCTGGTACTAATTTGAGGCCGAGTTGACCTAGGGGAGGCCCAGGTCCAGTTCAGATAATCAATAGCGTTGGCCGTGAGCGAGAATCGAACTCGAGTCACCGGGTTTGTAGCGCAGCGCGCTAACCGCTACACCACCGCTCCCCACCTCTCATCCTACAACACACGCAAGCACGGCCATCCCACTTGTCGCAACCTAAATGCCGCATGGGAACGTAGGGGGGCGGGGTGGCTGCCCACTCCTGCCCACCCACGACATTTGTACAAGCCAAATGCAGTGCGCCCTCGGCATCCTCTATGGACACCCCAGGCTTTTCAACACGTGTCCTGGGCCCGGAGGGCATCGTGCCTGCACATCAAAGTTGCACTCCATCTCATGGCCCCCTTTCTCCCAGCCGCCTTCGTGATGCAGATCGTTACAATTCGAAGCGAGAAGGTGCTCAAAATTATCCACGCTGCCCCTGACCCGGTGGTGAAATATCCATATTTCTGTGGGAGGTGATGAAAGTCCATCCATGGCAACAACCAACGTTGACTTCCACACAAAGTAGCACTTATTTTATCGACCCTCTAAAAGGATGAAGGAGCTCACATTTACCCCCGCTCAGGAGTTGAACTCGCACTTTTCTAGATACGAGCCACGTATTCCGAAGTAGCACTGCGATAACCCCTACGGTCCAAGCTCACAAATCCGTCACTGCTGCATCCAGTATCACCATGTCCTTCTGATGACCGAGATGAAGGTGCAAAAAGCTGTCCCCAACTACCTGCAACCGCCATCACCTGTTGGTGCAGACCTCACCTGTGCGCCTAAGTGCTGAACAGTGCAAACTGCCCAGCACTTCCTAGTCGGCCTTGCCCTGACTCTTGGGTGCAATTCACCATTTGTTTTGTTTTGAATACAAGTTAAATACAAACAATAAAGCAAAACGTGGCTGATGTATTTTCAAGAAGTGTGTTTACATTTGGGCAAAAGTTAATTAAGGAATGGGTGTTATTATTGGTGTCTGGGTTTTTAAACATCTCTACGCGTGGTTGGTTGTTATCGAATGCATTGAATAAAGTTGGTGAATTCGGCTCTGCCGAATACCGGCCGTCACCTCAAACCTGAATTTCACGTCCTTTCATGTAGTCGGCAACTACAAACTGAAGTATTACATGCTTCAAAACACGGTGTTGCACCTTTTCTGGTAGCTAATTAGTAATAATAATGTCAATGTATAAAGCGCCCTTAAACAATTGTTCTCTAGAGTGCTGTGCATGAAAAGTCGGAAAATAGTTTAACATCAACCAAGAAAAGAAAAGTCAGAAGTTTTGACAATAACTCGAGGGAAAGCAATTTTAAAAAGATGTGTTTAGTTGAGATTTGAAGATTTGTAAAGTTTCTCAGAAGCCTGACCTCGAAGGGGCAACGAGTTCCAGAGTTCAGGAGCCGCAATTGCAAAGTCGCCGCCATCACCCCAAGTGTGAAGCCTCGAGCGTGGTGACAGTGAGCAATGCACAATCTGAGGATCTTAATGATTTACACCATTGGAACCTCATTTGCCAGTAGCAAAATATGATAATTGGTTTTTTACCCTTTTATCTGGCAACAAAACTGACATTTTTTTTTTACAAGGAGTCATGTTTGCATTGACCACAATACTTGCAGTCGGAATGCATTGTGGTCAATGCAAACATGACTCCTTGTAAAAAAAGGTTTCAGTTTTGTTGCCAGATAAAAGGGTAAAAAATCTATTATCATATTTTGCTACTGGCAAATGAGGTTCCAATGGTGTAAATGCTTACCCTGAGCTATCATACTTGATGGTGCATTGTCTTTGAGTTGTGCGCCTTTTGGCGTCATCTGGTCCAACACCATGTGAGACTAGGCTCTAAGGAAAGCTGTCTCGGGTGTGGACCAATCAATTTCAAGGACAGTTGCATACATTATCAAGAGTTATGTTTTTTGTTTACATTCCGACTGCAGGTATTGTGGTCAATGCAAACATGACTCCTTGTAAAAAAAGGTGTAAGTTTTGTTGCCAGATAAAAGGGTAAAAAATCTATTATCATATTTTGCTACTGGCAAATGAGGTTCCAATGGTGTAAATGCTTACCCTGAGCTATCATACTTGATGGTGCATTGTCTTTGAGTTGTGCGCCTTTTGGCGTCATCTGGTCCAACACCATGTGAGACTAGGCTCTAAGGAAAGCTGTCTCGGGTGTGGACCAATCAATTTCAAGGACAGTTGCATACATTATCAAGAGTTATGTTTTTTGTTTACATTCCGACTGCAGGTATTGTGGTCAATGCAAACATGACTCCTTGTAAAAAAAGGTGTAAGTTTTGTTGCCAGATAAAAGGGTAAAAAAACAATTATGAGATCTTAATGATCTTGATGGAATATCTGGGTGAAAAAGTTCATGAATGTAGGCAGGAGCAAGTCCATTTAAGGCCCTGAATACCAGCAAGAGAATCTTAAAATCAATACGGGGTATGGACAGGGAAGCCAATGAAGGGACAGGAGCACGTGTGTGCTTAAAAGTCCACCCAGCATGGCGCAAGCACTTTGGTGACACCACTGACACCTAGTGGCGAATGTCGGTGCGTGTGCGCATTGTATGTTGTGGGTTGTGTGCCCGTGTGTTTGGACTCGAATCGCGATCCATGAGCAACTTTGCACCATCATGAGTGTCCGGCTGCAGGGTGGACCGGCAGGCCTCATTCCGCTACTCGTAGTTCATAAAGTGACCGTTCCCGCCGTAACTATGGGAGGGGGCACATTCCACCGCGAACACTGCTGGCACGGCGCCGAGGTGGTGAAGCCCCGACGTGAAATGCTCCGACTGCAGCTTGAGCGGTCGGCCGCCCGAGCAGCATCAGCGTGGGCCCAAGGACGGGATTTCACCGGGTGCAATTGGGGTCGCCACGGTGCGCCAGGGCCACGAATTTCACGTGCAGCGGTCGGCAACCTGCGGGTTCTAGAGCCGCATGCGACTCTGAGGACTGTGTACGTATTCATCACGTGCATTAAAACTTGAAATATTGAGGTTTTTTTTACCGAATTCGCTAAAAAATGACTTGCTATTTTGGTTGCTGTCCACGTGCAATGGGTGAATGGAGTGAATGGTGAAATTAGTTATCCAGTGTTGCTGCTTTGGTGAGATCGATGATCAATGTTCGGTTAATGACATTTCGGCATGATTTCTCACTTAACGGAGTGGGCCGCGTGAAAGGCTGCCAACTTCCACTCTTGAATGTGAAACTGTAGATGCTGCTGCTCTGCATCCACATCAGCCATACGAAAGAAGAAGTTTGCAAGTTAGAGGTGGTGTATGGTGGGGGGGGGGGGGTCAACCAACTTCCCCCTACTGGTGTCCATTGTCGTGAGACCTGGGGCTGGGACAGTCATTAAAGCCACTTGTGTGCATCTGTTTCAACTTTCTCCATGAAAACATTCGCTACCACTGGCGACAAGGGAGACCTCATAGGGGTACCCTCATTTTGTATATAGAATGTACAATTCCAGGTTTCAGTCCCTGTTGGACCAAGTCTTCAATGATTGCAATGGTGTCAGGCAAAGGTACCTTGGTGAACAGAGAGACTACATCGAAACTGACAAGCAAATGATCTGGAGACTGAGAAATGTCCTTGATTAGAGCAACCAAGTGAGCTGAGTTAAATACAGCTGAGGTGGCTACGCCCATTTCTACCCTTGAGAAGCAGCCTGCATCAGCAGCTTTCCTCCTACCTTATGTTGCAGCAGTTCTTTCTCACCTGATGACGGTTGCTTGTGTTGCGATCTAAACGTCGTGATTTATAATTTTTCTACCTACGTGACTACCGAAAGGCACTGCCTTACCAATACTTACGTCACCTGGAATGGTACATTCTATAGACAAAATGAAGGTACCCCTAAGGGTTCTCCCTTGTCGCCAGGTAGCGAATGTTTTCATGGAGAAATGTAAAACAGATGCACACAAGTGGCTTTGATTGACTCTGTCACAGCCCCAGGTCTCACTACGATGGACACCAGTAGTTGGTTGACCCCCCCCCCCCCCCACCATACACCGCCTCTAACTTGCAAACTTCTTCTTTCGTATGGCTGATGTGGATGCAGAGCAGCAGCATCTACAGTTTCACATGCATTGTATTTGAAATTGATTGACACTGGTGATACTAGACCATAAAGAAGTACATGTGGTTAATTCAGACTTGATTCCTTGCAAAAGGTTTATATTTGGTGTTTGAACATCTTAATGCCTCCTGTTTTATTGCCAGAAAGGGTAAAACCTATTCTTAATACTTGTTCTGCCCAATAGCGCCTTAGTATGCATGTTGAACTTCTTTCGCACCGTACGTAGCCAACCGTGCTCAATCGGGAAGGCGTCTAGAGTACGTGTGACTCTGCAGCGCTGGGCAGTGGTGGCCGTCGTCAAGATAAGAGACCCCGGGCGAGGTGGCTCGGTGTTCCCATCATTCATCACGCGCCTCCACCCTGGGTGGATGTGGCCTCGCCTGTGCGCTCTGCTATCCTGAACACACACAGACCTATACTCTCTGGTTCCTTCGTTAAAGTCACGTAGATAGAAAAAAATAATAGAATAAAAGAAAACACGACGTTTCGGTCGCAACACAAGCGTCCGTCTTCAGGTTTGAAAAAATGATCTTCCTGTTGTGGCTTTATATAGGCACGGGGGGAGGGGGGGGGAAGGAGTTTGGCTGTGGGAGTTTACAAGGGAGAGGGAAGAGGGTTGTCGTCGTCCGATTTCGACTTGTACAAGTCCATTTACTTGCAAATTTATCTAGCCCCACACGCCCATGCACGCCACAAACCCTCCCCCCTCTCTCCCCGGTGCCTCCCGTCCCTGCACACCACAGACCCTCTTCCCTCTCCCTTGTAAACTCCCACAGCCAAACTCCCCCCCCCCCCTTCCCATCAGAGTGCAGCGCCACATTAAATACGCACTACAATGACAAAAGTGTAAAGCGATTTGAAGCATGTTTTATTGGGGGGGGGGGGGGGGGCAGAGCTTTGTGACGTCATATTTGAGGGGGGGTCTGACTTTTTGTGATGCCGTGTGACGAGGGGGGGGGGGTCAAAAATCGCGTGACGTCATTTATGGACACCCCCCTACCTATTTTTATTTTTACCAGGTAAGGCCCACTGAGCTGTGTAGCACCTTTTCCAGAAGCGACCTGACCACAATTGATAGCTCAACGAAGTGACTTCTCACGTGGGAATTTATAGCAGCCAAATCCGCCACACGCGCGATGTTGATCCTAAATGTGGAGGGAAAACCCGGAGGACCTGGAGAAAAATCCTCACGGCCACGGCGAGAGAGATGCCGCAAACTCCAAATATACAGCAGGCGTCAGGGTCGGGATCTAACCCACGACCTCCTGCATATCGGGCGAAGGAGTCACACGCCGTGTACACCCCTGTCTGGCAACAACATGAACGGTAACACCCAGGTCATGGGGCCGGCGCTGTACATTACACATTACATAGACAATGAAACGCTGTCTTTTATGCACTTCATGCGTTGCTGCCTGGTTTTACACCCGATCTGCTCAGGCTCCCACTGTCGTCATAAGTATGTTTGACTTATTTTCACAGCACCATCCGAAGCCAACCGTGCTGATCGTAGGTGTGGTCATATTGACATTTTATGTTGAAGAGGGTATTCAATGTCCATCGCAAACTAATGGACATTTAATAATGCAGTCACTGTGCAATGCCTCAGTAGACTTTTTATACATAAGTATTTTAGACATCTTTGGATCGGGTCTTTGCAAGACATGGGGGGTGGGGGTGATACTGTGTACATCGTATCCGCCACGAGGGGCGCTATTGCATAAACATAGATATGAGTCGCGAAAGAGGAGTGACGCGTGGGGTTGTTGCGAGATGGGGAATTAATTGGAAGGTGTGAGGTTAAATGGGAAGGATGATGGAAGGAAGCAATCGGGAGAAGGAAAGCAAAGTATAGCAGACTCTCGATTATCTGCGCCAATCACGGGGAGGACGCCCGCAGATAATTACAAATCACTGGATAATCAGTTTAACACGTAAGCTTTCGCGAGCAATATTATCCATAATATAGGTTTATTGAGTTAGACTGCGTAAATATATACATGTGTCGTTAAAACCCGTTGGCTGTGTCGGGTGGTGGCGGGGTTTAGCGACACATTTATATATTTACGCGACCTAACCCAAAAACCTCTAACTGGATAATCCAAAAATATAACCATTTTCCGTGGATATTTATGTCAAAACCCACTAACATAGGTTTAAATTAAGAACGAATACTAACGATCGACCAATGGATGCGCGTGCTCAATGATAACACTTTCCTGCTCCCGCGCAGAAGACTCTGACCACTAAGTGGACAGCAGCAGAGCCACGCCAATCAACATCAAACTCCGCCCCCACTGTTGTAAAGATCTGCAACTATTGTGCTGTAGAGGCGATCACATAGATTTCGGATTAACCGGAGCACATATTTGTTCGGTTTAAGCACGTGACTTGTAATAAATATTTCCAAGAATATCGATGTTACTTTTTTTGATGATTAATTTGGGTTTGAGTTATTAATTTACGTCAAAATCTCAGATGCGTGGTTAATCCGCAAATCTGATCAGCCACACGCGGATAATTGGGAGTCAACTGTACTTGCGTTGGCTCCCGGTGGGCCACTGGACGTTGTTGTTGTTGACAATAAACTTTATCCAAGAAGTGCCAAATTATGGGTCCTTCATTACACAAATATAAGCTCTGTACCAGGAGTGGCAAACCTGTAACAGACCAACAGCCAAAAAGTACCCATGATATTCTGCAAAGAGCCAAGTGTATAAATGTGTTAATATATTGAAAGTTTTCGGCACGGGGAGCCATTCGTTCTTTTTTGGTGCTGTGACAGCTGTCATGTGGTGGATTAAAGAGCCGCACGGAGATACTGGTTGGCCACCGCTGCTCCATACCCCTCCACAGGATCCCGCAGCTGCTGCACAACAGACGCACGCCCTCCAGGATTCTGCCCTCACAGTATACCCAACAACCTCCAACTCGTAGTTCTTTCCCCTTGGTCGCCAGACTTGTGTGCGCAAAGATTCCATTCAGCATTCCAACCTCCTGCTTGCCCCGCGGACATGTCCCACAAAGGGCAGCCTCTACCTCTCACTTTGTCATTAATATTCCTCATTGGTTATGGTTCTTACATTCTTACATCTTACCACAATCGATTGGCCATTGAAACACTTCTTGATATGTCTTACTGTTGGCATCTTCCATATGCAGTAGTTCCTCGGTTAACGGTATTAATTGGTTCTATGAAAACCACCGTGAATTTAAGTTGTCGTTAATCGAAAGTAGGAAATACACGGTAAAGGCTTAATTTGTTCCAAGACGATCGGAAGTTGAACTTTTTCACCCTAAAAAACATAGCTTATAACATTTAAATACGCAAATTTAATAAACGTGACGAGAAAATATTAAAGCATTTTTCTTCACATTCATTGTTATTGATCTTATTTAACTTTTAAGCAAAAAAGCACTAAGTATTCAAGAGAGCTGTTTCCATATTCAACGCACATCAAATATTGAAAAGCGAGCAGGCATTTGTTATCAAAACACTCATAAAATGTCTGCGTCGCTGACTAGATGAGGTCTGCTGAGTCCACTTAGATGATTGCTCCAATTGGCCGAAATTGGCGGGTCAGCATAATATCGTAAACATATCGTTAATCGAAAATATATCGCTAATAGAAACAATAGAAACAATAGGAACAATAGGAACAATAGAAACAATAGGAACAATAGGAACAATAGGAACAATAGGAACAATTGGAACAATAGAAACAATAGGAACAATAGGAACAATAGGACCCTATGGGAGGCTGATCGTGAATCGAATATCGTTAATCGATGGCATCGTAAATTGAGAGACCACCGCATTCCTAATCGGTTATGGAGCTACATTATTACATCTTACCACAATCGATTGGCCATTGAATAACTTCTTGACATCTGTCTTACTGTTGGCATCTTCCACATACATACTGTACTCTGCTTGCTTCTGCCAATAAGTGGTTCTATCTCACCACTTTCTATTTGGTTTCCTTCCTGCATTGCTCATTGGCACGACGGTATGGTCGTGTGTTTCTAACACGTGTTTAATTATCCAATCAGAGTGTGAAAATAACTGTTTTAAACTTGTGAATAGCCTGCATATAATGGAAGGAATTTGTATTATTCTACTTATCCACGACAAATAAATGTGGGGTAGTAAGCCGCTTTTAGGAAGCAAGGTAGGGGGAAACCCGCATATAATCCCAAAGAAGAGGACGATTATGGACAAGAATAATCATTTTCACGGACCCTACATCTCCCGTCGGTCAATGGAAGTTGCAGGTAATAGGGTCGGTTTCGCAACAACAACAATAACGTGGCAACTTTAGATCAAACGTAAAAGTCAACATCCTCAGACAGCTGTAAAGCTGGCTACGATTACGGGTTTGGAAAATAAATGTCCCAGTTAGTCACGTAGAAGGGAAGTAATAAAATAATAAAAATAAAACATAATAAAATTATTCTCACGACGTTTCGGCCACTACGCAAGCAGCCGTCCTCAGGTGAAAACCAGGTCTGTCGCCACGACAGACCTGGTTTTATTTTTATTATTTTATTACTTCCCTTCTACGTGACTTTACCGAAAGAACCAAGAAGATGAATCCCTGCAGTCACGAAAGCTTTAAATCGAAATTTAAATGTCCGAGGTTGGAAAAACATGTTATGTGTACGAGGTCACCACAATGATGCCTACACATGTACACATAAGCTGCACACATACATAACAGTAACTGCCATTCGCCACTAAGTAAGTGGTGGTGATGTCACCACGGCACTTGTGCCAGGCTATGTGCACTTTAAGGCCACGTGAAGTTTCGAACGCCCGCTGGCAGGTTACGGGACTAACTGAGATGGTTAGCCAATGCACCACCTGTGCCCCCTACTATGACAACTTGCTGTTTTTTAGCCACCCGGCGTTCCGCTCATTGTTGTGTGCGTCACTGCTCTGCCCTCCGTTGTTGCTGGAGGGCGTCTGCCTCCAACTGCCCAGTAGCATCCTTCACGAGCCTCTGTGATGCCGCCGCCACGAAGCCGTTCGGCAGGCGCCCAATCCCCGACCTCGCCACCACCAAGCAACGGAGCCAACCCCGCGTCCCCCTTACCTCACCTCACATGAACACACCCGCACGCATTTTCCCCCACCCGTAGAGCTGGAAGGGGAGATCACCTGATCGGCCGGTTTTTATCTGAGAAACCCTTATCGGGATTAACTCTCACGGTTTCCGGCGATCAGGGAATTGGACGACCTCCCCCGTGCTACGTTGCGCCGCGGCGCTGCGACCAGCCTTAATGTGGTGTGGTCGCGGCGTGGGGCATTCGGCCACCGCGGTTGAGGCGCATTCCCCCCCCCACACACACCCCCACGGGTCGACGAGACAGGCGGAGGAGGGACGGGGCGGAATAGTTTAGGGTGCGCAGGAGCGCGGCGCCATGCATGAGAGGGAGATTAATACAGGAGCGTGCTTGGAATCGAGGCCGCAGCACATCCGATTAGCATAACAAAAGCGCCGTGGAGGCGCCGCGGAGCGGCCGTGCTCGTGCAAGGGAGGCGCGTGCCATTGTTTAGAGTTTACGCCGCGCCAGCAGAGCATTAATTAGCATATGCGCCGCTCATGAGCAGAGAGCCTTCGGGAGTACGGGACAGAGGATAAAAAGGATCGCAGCAAGGTAGAGAGTCTCACTTCTCTTCAAGAGGCACGCGTGCAAGTCGGCTCCCAGCTCTGCCCTCCGGACGTCCGCGTGACGTGCCCCGACGGCATAGAGGAAAAGCCACAGGACGCCGAATACTTCTAACAGTGAGTAAGAAGGTGAATTAGAATCATAGCAGATAAATCGGGAATAGGTATAATGGTATCAGCGTAGGCCAGCCTCGTCGACTCACTGATTTAACATCTAATTCGCAGGTAGCAGATAATAAATCCTTAATAGCGAAGCGTGGTCTCGCGTGATCTTGTTGAGCAGTGTGTCGCGTGGGGAGCTGCGTGTGTGTGCGTGCGTCCACCCCGTGTGCGATACAGGTGCGCGATCATAACGCGAGTAGTCAGGGGTGAGCGTAGTGCTGCGGCTCGCCTCGGGGGAGCGCTGCGCAGAGTGGCGCGAGAGTGGGTGTCGCGTGTGTTCACTCCGTGTGTGATACAGGTGCGCGATCATAACGCGAGTATTCAGTGGTGAGGGAGTGCCGCGGGGAGCTGTATGCGTGAGTGCGCATACGTTCGTTACGTGTCGGATACGGATGCGCATTGGTAACGTGGTTATTCGACGTGGAGGCGAGTGCCGCACAGGGCTATAGACGGGCACACGCTCGCAGCGTGCGAGAGCTGTACGTAGCGGTGTAAAGAGGGGGAGTGTGCCGTCTGATTGATGATGCTGTGCGCACGTATGCTCGCAGCGTGGGAGCGCGGCGCGAGGCTGTAACAGTAGGGGCGTCGTGTTCGAATGCCGGCGAAACCGTAGCGGGTAAATAGGGAGGTGGGGTAACGTAAACAGAATAGGGGATGCAGGCGGGAGGGACCCCGGGGGCCAACGGCCCCCACATATTGGTGTCAGAAACGGGACGATTCCCCGCGCCCCCAAAGGAGAGAGGCCCCCCAACCCAAGTTAAAGTAAAATGCACATTTACGGGCAAAGGGATTTCATCATGGAAATCGTTTGCACGCAGCATCAAGGGGGCTAAAAAGGTTAATGGGTGGTCAGATGAAGAGGCGTTGCAGCAGTTAGAGCTACATTTAGATGGGCGGGCAGCTGACTTTGTGGAAGCTTTTCCCGCAAGCGCACAAAGCCAGTGGGAAGAACTAATGTGCCAACTCGAAGAGCGCTTCGGCAAGTATGATGAGGAGGAGGCGCAGGCGGCATTAGAGGCACGCCGCCGCCAACCCGGCGAAGATTTACGAGATTACGCCGAGGACGTACGCATGTTGACCCAGCTCGCGTACCCGGAGTACGAGGCAAAAATAATTGAGGGCCTCGCCGCCGGGAAGGTCCAGCGATATTTGGCACACACCCCGTGGTGGCAGCCAAATGTCGACGGTGCACGCCTCTCCTTTAACACCCTCGTCAAGCGTGCGCGCAAATGCGAGAAACTCTCGAGTGAGCGCGCGCAGCCTCGAGGGAGGGGACGAGAGTGCGCCGTAGCGAGCCTACTCTCCGACGAGGAGGAAGAGCTCGCCATCGCAGTAAGGGGACGGGCAAGGGAGCCCCAGAGACCTAGCGAGACAATCCCGGGGTGGGTAACCGGGTTACAGACCGGCATGGGAGATATTGCTGGCCAGGTACACCAAGTACGCGAGGAAGCAAATAAAAATGTGAAGACCATCCAGTCTGAGATGGGTGAGCTACACTCCACAGTAGGGGGGCTGACCGGGAAGGTATCCAAATTAGAGTCCGAGTTGGAACAACTGCGTACAGGGAGAGGGAGCGGGCAGGGGACCCACTACGGAGCCGCCACCCCTCCCCGGACGTGTTATGTGTGCGATCGGCGAGGGCATCTCAGGAGGGACTGTCCTCAGGTCGCCCGAGCTAGACAAGAGCTAAGGTCAAACACTAAGGCCCCCCTAGAGAGGGGACCACCGGGGGGTGAAATCGACGTAGCCCCGACACAAACAAGCTGTGAGAATAATGGCGAGCGAGTGATCTCCACCCAGGTTCCAGCAACAACGCCCACAGAAACGGTGACTCCTGGCGACTGGCTACGGGAGCTGGTGGCGGGGATCACGGGGGCCACGTCGCTGGTGGAAGGGGAAGTAAACGGAGTGCGTACCCGAATCTTGTTGGACACGGGGGCGGTGGCCTCGCTCGTGAGCGCAGCGCACTGCAGCGCGATTGGGGTCGACGTGCGTCACCTGCAGGCCCCGGACCGCGCGCTGCACACGGCGAGCGGAGCCGGAATGGGGTTGCTGGGGAGAGCCACCCTAGAGGTCCGCATAGGCAGCCAGGTGTGCACCCAGGAGTTCTACGTGTCGAGTGCTTGTGTCACGAGTGTATTGCAGGTACCGACCTCTTAGAAAAGCTGGGACTCAACGTGCAACCCCGCCAGCGATGCGCCACCATGGAGAGCAACGGCGAGCGGATTCCATTCCTGGGACGAGAACCAACGCGCCCCCGCTTCGCACCTGTGGCCGGTATCCTGGCGACGGCAGTCACCATCGGGCCGCTCACCGAGATGCTGGTGCCGGTGGCAACATCCCCCACCGACCCCGCGCTCCGACCATCAGGGGAGGTAATGCTAACTCCTCACCCGGAGTTGGCAAAACGGTATGGGGTCGTGGGATCCGCCACGTTGGTAAACGCAGATGGGGACCGATTGTTTATGCGGATGTTTAACCCCCACAATACTCCAGCGATACTGCGACGGCGCACCCCGATAGCCACCGTACACCCCTGCACATACACCACTCTAACGACTCGGTGTTCGCACTCTTGGCTGAGGACCCCGGTCGTCCTGAGGGTGACCAGGACCTGGCCTGGCGAGTCGGCCCGACTCCCCGAGCCGAGGTCGTCCCCCTGCTCGACGCGTTACATGTACCATGGGCGGATTTACCTAAGGGAGAGGCCGATCGGCTGCGCGAGTTACTGCGGGAGTATGCCGACGTGTTCAGCGAACACGACTCGGACGTGGGTCGGACCGACCTTGTTAAGCACCAAATTGACACCGGTGCAGCCCGACCCATCAAACTCCCTGCGTACCGAGTGGGCGCACCCGAACGCGCCCAGATCAAAGAGGCGGTTGGGGACATGCTTCGCGATAACATAATTCAGCCCTCGGCAAGCCCCTGGTCAGCCCCGGTGGTACTAGTAATGAAAAAGGATGGGTCAACCCGGTTCTGCGTTGATTACCGTAAACTGAACGCAGTCACGCTCGGCGACGCCTTCCCCATACCCCGCATCGACGACACTTTTGACAGCCTCGCCGGAGCGCGTTATTTTTCCACCCTCGATCTTGCGTCCGGGTACTGGCAGGTGGAGATGGCGGAGGAGGATCGGCCAAAAACCGCATTCACCACCCCGATGGGGCTATTCGAGTTTCGAGTACTCACGTTCGGACTCACCAATGCGCCCGCGACATTCCAGCGGCTGATGGAGTTGGTGATGCGGGGCTTGCAATGGGAACAGTGCCTGATTTACTTGGACGATGTGATAGTGTTCAGTAGATCTTTGTCTGAGCACTGGTCCAGGCTTCGAGAGGTGTTCCAGCGACTGCGAGCGGCTCATCTCAAGCTCAAGCCACGTAAGTGTTACATCGCACAACGCGAGGTGGGGTACCTAGGGCATCGCGTCAGCGAGGCAGGCGTGCGCACCGATCCGGAGAAGGTACGCGCCGTAGTGGAGTGGCCACGGCCAAGGAATCTGACGGAGATCAGATCATTTTTGGGGCTCGCCACCTATTATCGTCGATTTGTAAAGGGATTCAGCGAGATCGCACGCCCTCTCACCCAACTCACCTCCCCTAAGCACCCCTATCAGTGGACGGGGGCCTGCCAGACGGCCTTCACCACTCTCAAAGATCACCTCACCCACGCCCCCACCCTCGCTTTCCCCGATTTTACCACCGATTTCATTTTGGACACCGACGCCTGCAGCAGCGGGCTGGGCGCGGTGTTGTCACAGGTACAGGATGGGACGGAACGAGTCATCGCGTACGCCAGCCGGACCTTGAGTGGGGCCGAGCTAAACTATTGCGTGACCCGCCAAGAGTTGTACGCCGCGATTTTCGCGTGCAAACAGTTCCGGCCGTATTTGTACGGCAGGAGATGTCGCGTACGCACTGACCATTATGCTCTGCAGTTCCTTCCTACATTCAAGGAGCCGCGGGGGCAGATGGCCCGGTGGTTGGCGCAGTTGCAGGAGTACAACCTGCAAATCGAGTATCGGGCTGGCCGGACGCATGCAAACGCGGACGCCTTGTCGAAGCGACCCACGGTGTACGCCGAGACAAGGGCGGAGGAGGCCTGCCCGTGTTTCACGGGGGGACGCTGCCGGCAGGCAACGGACCCCCGAGAGGCCGCGGCCACTGACCCCCCCCCAGCGAGAGAGAGTGCAGTGTGCGCCACAGAGACCCTCACAGGTGGCACCGAGGATCCCGTCGACCGCCCGGCAAGCGCGGGACCCGCGGCTCGGGACCCGATCGGACGGATCCAGGAGGACGTCGGCTGCGCCTTCCCGGGCCTAAACGACGAGCAGCTGAGACAGACCCAGCAGCGAGATCCGGATCTGGCGGCAGTGGAGGCGGCACTGCGGGAGGAAAAGAGCGCCCTACCAGGACCCTGGAGCGGTTTGTATGCCCGGTTGTGTGTGCAGAACGGAGTGGTACGGGAGTTAACCGAGACCAGCCAGCCGGGGTGCATCTGTGTTCCTGCCCAGGTGCGACCCCAGCTGCTACGGCTGGTGCATGACCACCCACTCGGGGGCCACGATGGGGAACGACGCACGCGAGAGACCCTGCGTCGCCAGTATCTCTGGCCCAAATTGGCACAAGACGTGGCGGCCTGGGTACAGGGCTGCCGCGCCTGTCAGCAGTGCGGGCCAAAACCGGCACGATACCAGGTACCCCTAAGGCCGTTCCGCGTCAGCCGCACAAATCAGCTGGTCGGGATCGATCTACAGGGGCCATTCCCGCGATCCCATCGAGGCAACCGGTATATCCTAGTAGCAGTAGAGTATTTCACCCGCTACCCCGTAGCAGTGGCCATCCCTGATAAAACGGCCTTGGTGGTGGCCCGGGCATTTGTGGAACATTACGTACTTAAGCACGGGATCCCAGAACGAGTCCTCACCGACCAGGGTAGCGAGTTCGAGGCCGAGCTGTTCCAGGCACTGTGCCGAGAATTCGGAATCCAGAAGGACCGAACCCCAGTGTACCACCCCCAAGCGAATGGTATGGTAGAACGCATTAATCAGACCCTAGCGGGGAAACTCAAACGTATGGCGGCCGCAAATCAACGGGATTGGGACGAACACCTCCCCTACGCCCTTTTCGCCTACGCCACCACCGTACACACGTCGACGGGACAAACCCCGTTTTTAATGATGTTCGGCCGTGAGTCTCGTTTACCCGCAGACCTGCTATTCGGCGTCCCTTCCCCCCAGCCGGAGGAGGGAAGCCGCCCCGTGGAACACCTGTTGGAGACCCTACGAGAAGCCCGAGGCCGAGCATACCCGCAAGGGGAAGCCGCGCATCGGCGGCAGGAACAGGGCACCCGACCCCGCATGGAACCCCCCTTATTCCTGACAGGCGCTAAGGTGTGGCTACACACCCCTCGCGTCGGGACCGGGCAGGTGGGGAAACTGACGACCTACTGGCGGGGACCCTGGACCGTGGTGCGGCAGATCTCCCCCTGGACGGTACTAATTTATGGCGGGGAGAGGGGTCGAGAGACGGTGGTCAATGTCCGCCGCTTAAAACCGTGGAAAGCGGCCCCGGCAAGAGAGAACCCCGTCACCCGAAGGCCCCGAAATCCCGGAGGACCCGCACCCCTCTTGTTGGGGGGCCTCGCACACTACATGGGCCCCACCGGGCCCCCGAGACGCCCCGATCCAGTCCGGAGACGGCGCGGACGACGGCCACTAAACGCTTCCGCTGCTGAGTTTGTGCCCCAGCCCACAGGTGCTGGAGGACGGGGAGAGCCGCTGGAGTGGAGGAGGAGGCCGCCGCAGGAGCTACAGAGGACGGAACCACCCGCCCCGAGGCCAGCCACCAGGTCCGGACAGATCCCCCGGACCCCGCAACGTTTCCTCGTGGGCGCGGCCCAAGCGAGGTGCTCCAGTCAACCCGGGACGAGGACTGGCACCTCGGGGGGCTACGTGATGCCGCTGCCACGAAGCCGTTCGGCAGGCGCCCAATCCCCGACCTCGCCACCACCAAGCAACGGAGCCAACCCCGCGTCCCCCTCACCTCACCTCACATGAACACACCCGCACGCATTTTCCCCCACCCGTAGAGCTGGAAGGGGAGATCACCTGATCGGCCGGTTTTTATCCGAGAAACCCTTATCGGGATTAACTCTCACGGTTTCCGGCGATCAGGGAATTGGATGACCTCCCCCGTGCTACGTTGCGTCGCGGCGCTGCGACCAACCTTAATGTGGTGTGGTCGCGGCGTGGGGCATTCGGCCACCGCGGTTGAGGTGCATTCCCCCCCCCCACACACATCCCCACGGGTCGACGAGACAGGCGGAGGAGGGACGGGGCGGAATAGTTTAGGGTGCGCAGGAGCGCGGCGCCATGCATGAGAGGGAGATTAATACAGGAGCGTGCTTGGAATCGAGGCCGCAGCACATCCGATTAGCATAACAAAAGCGCCGTGGAGGCGCCGCGGAGCGGCCGTGCTCATGCAAGGGAGGCGCGTGCCATTGTTTAGAGTTTACGCCGCGCCAGCAGAGCATTAATTAGCATATGCGCCGCTCATGAGCGGAGAGCCTTCGGGAGTACGGGACAGAGAATAAAAAGGATCGCAGCAAGGTAGAGAGTCTCACTTCTCTTCAAGAGGCACGCGTGCAAGTCGGCTCCCAGCTCTGCCCTCCGGACGTCCGCGTGACGTGCCCCGACGGCATAGAGGAAAAGCCACAGGACGCCGAATACTTCTAACAGTGAGTAAGAAGGTGAATTAGAATTATAGCAGATAAATCGGGAATAGGTATAAAGGTATCAGCGTAGGCCAGCCTCGTCGACTCACTGATTTAACATCTAATTCGCAGGTAGCAGATAAATCCTTAATAGCGAAGCGTGGTCTCGCGTGATCTTGTTGAGCAGTGTGTCGCATGGGGAGCTGCGTTTGTGTGCGTGCGTCCACCCCGTGTGCGATACAGGTGCGCGATCATAACGCGAGTAGTCAGGGGTGAGCGTAGTGCTGCGGCTCGCCTCGGGGGAGCGCTGCGCAGAGTGGCGCGAGAGTGGGTGTCGCGTGTGTTCACTCCATGTGTGATACAGGTGCGCGATCATAACGCGAGTATTCAGTGGTGAGGGAGTGCCGCGGGGAGCTGTATGCATGAGTGCGCATACGTTCGTTACGTGTCGGATACGGATGCGCATTGGTAACGTGGTTATTCGACGTGGAGGCGAGTGCCGCACAGGGCTATAGACGGGCACACGCTCGCAGCGTGCGAGAGCTGTACGTAGCGGTGTAAAGAGGGGGAGTGTGCCGTCTGATTGATGATGCTGTGCGCACGTATGCTCGCAGCGTGGGAGCGCGGCGCGAGGCTGTAACAGTAGGGGCGTCGTGTTCGAATGCCGGCGAAACCGTAGCGGGTAAATAGGGAGGTGGGATAACGTAAACAGAATAGGGGATGCAGGCGGGAGGGACCCCGGGGGCCAACGGCCCCCACACCTCCTCCACAGACATACATTAGCGGAGGCACTGTATATATAAACATATATACTAGGCCGCAATTGTTGTTTTGAGCATAAATATAGAGTCGACTATACTTACACCAAATGTAGGTGCCTGGCCCTTGTCGAACACCATACCAATTTACGAGCCACTCAATCACGATTGTGTGCATCCGATAACCGGAGGACAACCTCAGTCATTCAGCACTTTATCGAGCTATGTGCCACACCTTGCACAATGACCGCACAAAGTTCGTAACGTTTTTCTATCAGACGTACAAAGCGCACGCAGTGTAGTTATGCTTTACGAGGGTTGCGAAATGTTGGGGATTTGCCTCACAAAGGTCACTATGGCTCCACGCATGCATTCTGTGTGTGTGTGTTGTTTTATGGACCAAAGGCTCGATTGCACGGCTTGCCCTAGGTGATCACCGCGCCCTTGGGCATTATGGATCCTGGCGGAATCCCCGCGCCCCAGCCCCTTAACCTCCTCAGGATTTCCCGCTGTCGGCGAAATTGGAGGCGGATGACGTAGCCTTGCCACGGCAACTCCTGCCCACCTCGTGATATGAAGACTCGGTGCCGTGTGTCGCTGGGTGTCCCCCGAAAAACCATAAACGTGCACATCAAGCCATTGCTGGTCACGGTTTAACATCATAGCCTCAAGGCAATGGTCTCATCTTCGGGTGAGACCTGGATCGTGAGAAAATATAGCAAAATTCGTATCAGTACAACGTCGCCCTTCAGGCACTGAAATTTTGCCGTGCGTCAATCAGTTCAGATTTCCATTTTTATCTCGATCCGCCTTCGCAACTGCAGTATGTACACACTGTTGTATTCAATATATGGATTGGTTGCGTTAATTTAAAGATTTGAAGCTTTCGTGACTGCAATGATTCATATTCTTAGGTTTCTTCGGTAAAGTCACGTAGGTAAAAACATTAAAAAGTAAAATAAAATAAAAATCACGACGTTTCGGAGGAAACACAAGCATCCGTCTTCAGGTGGTACCGTCACAGCCACGACAGCTGTATCAAGTAAAAAAAAAACGGTTCCACCTGAAGACGGAAGCTTGTGTTGCCTCCGAAACGTCGTGATTTTTATTTTATTTTACTTTTTAATGTTTTTACCTACGTGACTTTACCGAAGAAACCTAAGAATATTAATTTAAAGATTTAGTCATCTGGGTTAGGGGTTACGAGGACCCCCCTCAATGGTTTTACGCCTTGTACCATAGATGTGACTTAAGACTTGGCTGGCTACCAGTAAAAACCAATGTGTGAACTGCAGTGGACTTTAACATTCCTGTATTTATAGCGTAAAATGTGTGCTCTTATCTCGACGTTAGCAGGAACGCAATCGCGTATTGCGCCAACTCGAGAGAGCGGGTTAGGCCGTAGTTGGTACACTCAGTGCACTGTGTACCTCATTACCTGAGATCACTTCCAGGCCCAAAAAAGCAAACATCATCATCATTATTAATCTGCTCATTTACCCAGAAAAGCCTTACGAAGTCTCAAGCCTCTTTTTCCGGAGGGTCCTGCTGAGTGTGTCACAGTAGGGGCGGGGGGGGGGGGGTAACAATTGCTCGGTTCCCCAGGGCATTTCCCATCTTTTTTCAAATTTGGACCACGACACCAGCACGGTTGGCTACGTATGGTGCGAAAGGTCAACATACATACATAATGGCCTACACTTCTTCTTTGAGTGATTTAACAGGTTCCTGAACGTCCACTGTGAAGCAAATCCGAATATGTATGTATATTGGAGGAATAAGATGAGCTAAAAAGCTATTTTTCACAGATGCTCGGTAAAAAATGGCGCCTTAGATCGTGGTTAATACAGCCGCAGTATTAACCAAGGCTGCTTGCATTTAACCACGAAACCTCCAGAGGCACGCGCGCGACAAACACGCCCGTCACCACCACCGGGCTACGTCGCTGGCATCGATACGTTGATCCGGTCCCCGCGTGCCCCTCCACCAACCCTGCACTCAACCACGTTGCAGAGTGTGGAAAAAGGCTTGTGGGGGGAGAGAGGCTTGCAGTGTATTTATAAGGGGGGCTGTGATTTTCAATACGAATGCCAGGGGCGGGGTTGACTGAACGTGTAATCAATCTCCCACCACCCCCGGCTTCTGTGTTCGCAGAGAGGGCACTTCCCGCTCCAAGGTGCGGGTTTCCCCAGAGCCACGTCGTAGCAACGTGCGTCACCATTGCCAGTGCTCACAATTGCGTTTACAGCCGCGACCGCAGTGACCTTAGTCTCCAAACACGACAACGCGATAAAAGCCGACTTCTACATCACAGGTTGACGAACTCAAACGACATGTCAGAAAATTGACGCTCTCAGGACAAGAAATGGCATTCATTTTTCTACAGCCACCAATTCAAATGTTGCATCGAAAATGTACTTTATATTTGTATAATGATGCAACACACACAAAAAAATGAGCGTGTGGTGTACAGTATAACATCAGCAGGAACTCGAAATCACAATCAACTTCACATACAACCACTGCGGCGCTTGTGCCATGCTAGGTGCACCTTGAGGCCACGTCACGTGTTGAAGGCTCGTCGGCAGGTGATCATGGGACAGACCCAGGTGTCATGCGTTGACTAACTGATATGATCGGCAGAGGTACCACCTGTACTCCCCACTGTTGTAGCTTTCTCTGGTTTAGCCGCTTGTCGCTCTATGCGTTGTGAGCATCCGTCTTTCACCCTCCACTGTTGTTGGAGGGCGACTGCCGACAACTGCCCAGTCACCTCCTTCACAAGCCTCCTTCAGAGGCCGATCTTGACATCGCTGGTACCAGTCATCGGGCAAGTCCACATCCTTCCGTACTACATAATTCCATCTCTTCTATAGCCATGCCTCACCAGTTAAGCTCCTTCTATCCATCCAAGCAGAAGCTGCTTGGGCATGCAGTGGCTGGGCATGCTGACTACATGATCCAGCCAACACAACCTTGTCTGCCACCGGAGGAGCTCACAGATGGGATTGTGTCCAGATTTTTAAAGGATCTGTGAGCTCCTCACACTCTAGTCTGGTTAGATGCAGGAAGCATCATAGGCAAAGCCAGCCTAAACGTTTCAAACCAGCGAAAATGTTCCTTCAAAGGGGTCCACGTTTCCCAATCGAAGAAAAGGGAGGTTACGACAGTGGCCGAGAAGGCCCGGAGCTTCGTGGGGAGCAACAGACCAGGTAGAATCCACACAGCGTTACATATCTGATGCAAAGATAATGCTGCTCAACTTATTCGGAGTGAGACCTCCACTGCCAAACCGAAGCTGGTCATAAACATACTGCCCAGGTGTGGAAACTTCTCCACTTTCTCCACAACTGCCCCACCAGTGAAGTGGAGGGAGTGGAGTGTTTGATGACAAAATACCCAGGCAAGAGCTTTGTTTTTGTGGGACTGATGGTAAGGTCCCATCTCTTAGTAGAACAATCCACGTTTTGCAGCAGAGTATCCAACTGCTCAGTGAGGAGCAATTACAAGATCATCAGCAAATGCAACTTGGTAGAACAATAGGGAGACAACCCTTGACCGCACACGGGCATCACTCAGCCTCCCGTTTTATCTGTACCAGATGGGAATTCCATGAGTACAGCAATGGGAATCTTCATGAACTATGTGGTCATAAAATATATCAAATAATGTAGGGTCAGGACATCCCTGTTGTACAGCAAGGTGAACAGGAAATTGCTCTAATTCCCTGCCACGCAGGTTTAGCCAGGCCTGCCCACCATCATACAAGTCCTTAATGATTGTGAGCAGAGGGTCAAGGGCCCCAAAAGCACAAAGAATAACCCAGTGCCCTGGCCTATTGATCATATCATATCATAGGCCAGATCAATAAAGCAGAGATGTAAGTCCTGTTGGTAAAATGTTTTTTTATAGACAGAAATTTCCAACACTTCTGCAATAGCAGACTGACAGAAAATATGACGTTTGTGCAGGACCACCCAGGCCTGAAAACAAATTGGGGTTCTGCAAGCCTCTCCTTAGCGTGCCTGGCAAGGTGATGTTGAATCATTCTTGCTAGGACCTCTTGCAGTCCTAAAGGCAGTGCATCTCCGATTGTCATGGGCTCATTGTGTGGGCGTTATGACCTTGTGCACAACTTTAATAGCCTTCGTAACGCCTGTCAAAATGGTGAACCACACCTTTGGGAGTGTCTCACAGATAAACTGTAGTACAGCAGAATGTTATTATGCCCTCTATTTACCTTGCTTTCAACTAATCTACGCTCGATGCAGTTGTGTGATGAACTTAGAAAAATGCAGATAACAACGGTCAAAAAGGGGTAACCAACTACAAGCTTCCAGAGAGTGAAATAACCCAGGGCCTTCAGAACGAACGCCCCTGGCCGGCATGGGGTGACGTGTGGCACTGCCCGGTGGCTTGGATCGAGAGTGGACAAACTGGACCGCTCTGTTCCATGAGAACAGCCTCTCCGTCCTACTCCAACACGATGCTCAAACTTCCGGTGATGCTCACGCGGGGCATCTTAATTATTTATTACTGCAATATGAAGCACTTTGACTCCCATTTAACTTTTTTTTATTTTACTAGGTAAGGCCCACTGAGCTGTATAGCTCTTTTTCAGAAGCGACCTGGCCACAAAAGATAGCTAAAAAAAGTGACTTATCACGTGGAAATTTATAGCAGCCAAATACTCTAAACACGTGTTCATTTTAAACGAGAAGGGAAACCCGGAGGAGCCAGGAGAAAATTCCACCTGACCACGGATAAAACATACAAACTTCAAATATAAACTCTAAATATACACTATGGAGTTCAATCTCACAATACACACAAGTATACGGTGCTTTCTACGATATCGTATCATATAAATTTGCTGCCCTCTTTACCAAGCCACACTAACTAGTGTGGTGAAGCATGGTCCATCTACCTCTATGACTGACATGGCTCAGGGAGGCCTGTGTGGTGCCACGACCGCGGAGCAACTCCGCAAACGCCGCGATCCCCTCCCGGCCATCGCACTAAACACACACCCACACGCAGCGCACCCACAAAGTGTCCTGGCGGGGGATTGCCTGGCAAATCGGGTTTTAATACGAAGGGCCCCTAGAGGGAGAGCCCCACGGTTTCCTGGTGCTAGGAGATTGGCCGACCCTCACAAGACAGGTTACATTGCGGTGCCCCTAAATTGGCTTAAAATTGTATGGGTGCAGGAAGGTTCCCTGGGCCAACCCCGATGAGGTACAACTCGGGGGGGGGGGGGGAGAGAATGGAGGATGGAACATTGAGCAGGAAAAACGCGGAAGCCCTTCCAGGCAAAGGGGCAACGGGGGGTCTCCGCCGCCCGCCGGTCGCAGCCGCCGCCATAGCACTCGAATACGAGTGGAGGGTGGCATATTACGTAGGCAAAAGCGTGGGAGCCCTTCCAGACAAAGGAGCAACAGGGGCGCCGCCCGCCCCGCTGCCGCAGCACTCGAAGGGGGACAGAAAACAATGGGTCGAGGCGTAGCGGAAAATAACGCTCCAGGTGAGGGCAGGGCATCAGTTTAAAATCGAAAGGTAAGCGCGTGATTGGCTGCGCGGCGCAACGTTCCCCTGGGCCTTTGAAGTTTAGAGCATAAAAAGAGGAGCCAGGGGACGATTTTGTCAGTTGTCTACAACCTCTGGGCCGTCATGACCCACTCCCTGCCGTCCTGCCTCTTCAAGCTGCTCACAGCATCTGTGGGATGCCAGCGAGCGCTGCTTGCTGGCATCCCACGAGACGTTTGTGTAACTGGGTTCATAGTCAGAGTTAGGCTGGGCTCTCCTCGCGAAATATTCCTCCTCCAGGTAGTCTGTATTGGCGCCATTAATAAACTTTAGTTCAAAATATCGGTGCAATATGATTTCTGTGTGTGTGGGGTGCGAGTGTATTGCAACATATACGGCCGCTGTCGTTTGCGCGTGTTTACGCGTGTGTGGAAAACGCGCGCCTGCAGTGCCACGTGAGTAATTGGGGCGGTTGCGTGTGTTAACACAGCGTGTTGGCCCAACGGATTAAGGCTGCTGCTTCTTTCTCTTTAGCGCAGGTACGCGCATATTCATACCGCCGCCATTCATTTTGTTCAGTGCCAGCCTTTGTGAGGGGAATACGCGCCTGAAGGGGGACGTGCGTGCACGCCTCCGCTTTCGTTTTTGTGGTGGTGTAATTTGAGTGCACGTGAGATAACCCCGGGCGGTGGTGAGCCAGCCGAGTAGCGAGGGCGCTTGCGAGGGGGGCCGATCACCCGATCGGCGGGGGCCCGGCGAGAGGCGGCCGACGAGGAGGAGGGGGGAGTGAAGGGGGTGGACGTCGCGCCCCGCCTGTCATACTCCAATGAAAATAGCTGTTACGAAAAGTAAAAAAAAAGAATGAAATAAAAAAATATTAGATTTTTCCACTGATCTGTGTTATAAATGTCATTTCTGTACGATTCCAATCATTTTTATAGTCAAAATCGCCAAATTTGTGGAGCTCTGCTGCAAATACTGGAAGAGACGAGTGGTGAGGCAGCAACAAGCTCAGCCTCCCCTCTGATTACGCAACCCGTCAGTAACTGGATGGAGCGCGGGCAATAAGCGTGTGCCTGTGACTATCTCAGTATATCACCAATCTAATGTTTGTAGACCCCTTAATTTCATGTCTTTGCCTTCCATACACCAGGTAACTTATTTCACGTATGTGTATAAACTGCAATGAAAAAGCACCAGGGGAGGCAGCTATCACATCTGCCTCACTGAGGGGGACGTGTCTAACACGCCCCCCTCAGTGAGACAACACCCCCCTCAGTGTGTGAATCTGTCTGACACGAGCCAGTGCCTCCCCAGTCATTGACCTCACCGCACGTCACTGCTCCATACCTGCACCCAGCCGCAATATTGACATATGGCTGTCGGTTATAATTGCTAGAATCGTAATGTCCTTCATCCAGGAAAGCCTCATTGCAGCTACAGACTTTCAGAAGGGTCCTGCTTTGGAATGGGAGGCCAATTCAATTTCAAGTGTTGGCATGGACACTGCAACTCCTGTACAGTCAACCCTAACCAACCTTTAATTTGACCCTAAACATGAATAAACGTTTTAAATGGTAGCAACTCTTCACGAAAGTCCACCATCAAGGGCGTCACCTTGTTTAAACGTAAACAAAACATGACAATTAGTTACAAGTTCAGCACACTGGTGCGTTGGAGCGTAAACCCACACCATTTTCAATTGGAGTACAACGTTTCGCTGGTAATTACAAACCAGCCTCGTCAGACAACAGCCAGAGTTGGCTAATAACGAACTGCTGAACTAGGAACGAATTGGCATGTTTTATTTACGTGACAAAGCTTAATAATTGGTTGTATCAGGTAGTGGTGGTTTTAACGACACGTTGATATTTACGCGATTTAACCCCAAAAAATCTATATTGTGGATAATATTGGTCGCGAAAGCCTACTACGTGTTAAACTGAGTTCATATTTGACGTACTTTTCAACTGTCAAATACGGTAACTCTAAGGAAGATCTGACCGTGGTTTGAGCGGTTCAGGAAGCCTCCAAGGTGCGGTCGCATTTAAAATGCAAGCGGGGCTCTGCTAATGAGGACTGCGACCGAGGTGTGCGTGGGTGGCAGGAAATGGGTTGGAGAGTAGACTTTGAACTCCTACTTGGCTGAGCGTGCCACGTTCGCGGTCATACACAGTACGAATAGAACAAACAAACAAAATTATTTATCCTCAACGTGAACTCGCCGGACGATATAATGCACGTCGGAAGGACCACAAACGTACCGAGACAAAGCACGTCCTGAACCAAGAAGGTGAGTCAATAGTGCGCTGTAAGTTCACATTGATTAAGCGGGTGTCCTGCACCCTCCCTGTAGGTGTTGTTAGGTATTCTGTTTTCCCACAAATAGTGTCGCTAAGGTATTTACAACCGACTGCACCTACGGGGGGTGATTACAGGTATTTTACACAGATTTTTACGATGTAGGTAGGGCATTGCGATTTCAGTGGGGTTAGGTACATTCCAATTCGTACACAGAGATACACGTTATTTACTTTAGCTTTTAATACTTTGACATGCTTATAGGTATTTTTTTAACATAACCAATTTAAGTGGTGATTTCAGAGGCCTTATAATGAAATTATATGTAAACATGCGCTCCAGATGGTATAATGAGTGTAGGTTATCACAATATAATGTGCACGATACAATATAAATGTTCACTTTTTTACGATTATCCCAAAATCGCTTTCCCACGACTTTGTAGAATGTATTTCACATTTTTTTTATGTGTTTGTGATTTCAAATACATTTCAAGGCGGAACAAGGATTATAGCTACAGGCTTACATTGCTTATATCAAATAATACATTGTTTAAATGTGTAGTGTTCATATATTGACGAATAAACTTCTTTATGAGGCACACTACTTTTATTGTCTTTTCTTCGACACAGTCCCGAACACACAAGGGGTATGACAGTCCCCTTACCCTGTACCTGGGGAGGTATAGCCTCCGGACTCGGCAGGACCTAATACTGGTGACCCAGTTAGCCTAACGGTCAGGTCAGGTCAGTCAGGCTGACTGACCTGACCACTTGGTCTGTGGGTCTTGACCACTGGCTTCACTGAGTTTGGATCCAGGGTCCGGGACCTATTCTCTCCCTGACCACTGGCCTCACTGAGCTCCAGGCCCTGAGAAGGCCTGTAGAGCTTGGGGTCCAGGGTCCTATCTTCAGCCCGGGCTTCAGTCTTTGTGTGGAGATAACTGAGCCAGAGCTCTCAGTTCTGGCTGATATACTGGTTCGTGGCTGGCTCCGCCCTAGCCATGCCCCCTTTCTGGAACCTTCTGGTTTATCCAGGGAGGTTACATCATTCCCTCGGGATCCGTTATTGGGATCCGCTGTTACCTCTGTTTGACCCCTGGCATTTCCCTCGTGAGGTAACGCTGCTGCACCCTGTTGACACCCAGTGGTACTGCAGGACTATTGAATGGGGAGTGGCAATCACCTCTACAAATGTATACGTTAATGGGGATTACCAGTACGCAAACAATAACAGGTACTACTATCTTATTGCACGCAAACGACAGGAGGTACAAAAACAATGTGCATGCATAATGTGCATGCATAATGTATGTTTAACACGTAGGGCTTACACAACCAATATTATTCACTAGCCTTTTGCCCGTCCAAGCACGGGTGTGTTGCAGTAAATCTGAAACTTGCAAGCGAAAAGTAGACCGCGACGTGATATTCATTGCATCTATGCGTGTGCAATTTGTAAGGGCGCGGTGACACAGACTTATTTCATTTCAAGGTTATAATCCCTTGTTCATCAAGACGTCCATTTAACTTTTGTAATACGAGAGTTCACTGCCGATCGCCGATAAACTCCGCCGCTTGGACCATCACCCAATCAAAGGGACGAGCCAGAGTTAGGGGCGGAGCTTAAATGCTCTGGGGAAGTAACCATCTAGAACGTTCATGAGGGGGCGTGGCTGTAGGAGGGGCTTGATGACGTAGGCCAGGGGATATAAGGGGAAGTCGAAGAGAGCTCGGGAGCAGTGTGCAGAGTCAGAGAGCAGGGCCTCGGGCGCGCCTCCGGAACGCCAGCGGCCACATGGCGGGCCGGAGGCTTCCTCCCAGCGAGCTGCCTGTCAGCGGCGCGCGGGAGCGGGAGAGGCTGTGAGAGAGTTGGCGCGAGCGAACACTGAACCACGCGGGGGTGAAGCCGTGCAGCCGTGCGGGAGAGAGAGAGAGGGCCGAGCTGTCCATCTGGGGAAGAGTAATAAACAAATAAGACACCAGTCCAGATCGTTGTTGCAGTCGTTTATTTCAATTGGCATCAGAAGTGACTCTTGAACTTGGACGAATCGGTCACTGCTGTGATCTCCAAGCATCTCAAGAAAAAGATCCCAACTGCGCCGTCCTCGGACGAAGATGATGATCCGCTCAGCCAAGAGTTGGCAGACCCGGTTGCCGCGACCGCGGCTGGGTCGACTAAGGGACCGTGCAAGGACGTGGACGTTGAGCCGTCTTCGTCTCCGGCAGCGGAGGACGGTTGGAAGCGGCTGGCGGAGCAAAATCGATTCTCTCCAAGCCGTTCTTCTGAACCTTGTCACGCTGGTCGCCTCGTCTGCGACGCTGGGACCAGCGTGGGCCGCCATCGCGCCCGCAACGGGCGGCACGTGCCGCGAAACCGCCATTTTGGGTGCGGCCGCGAGAGCGCGACCCGATGCCGCCATTTTCTCCGAGCAGCGTGGCACGCACCCGGGGGATGCAGCATCGGCCGGGGACGGGGGCGCTCGGCGGAGCAATCGCCTACCCAACATTACAGAATTCACCGCGGGCGGTGACTGGAATGCCTTTACCTGGCGGTTCGAATCCGCTTTCCGTTCAGTGAAATGGACGGAGAACGAGGCGCTGGAGGCCTTGCCCACGTTGCTGGACGATGTTTCATTGGCGGTGTTCCGGTCTATTCCCTCAGGGAAGAATACACTGCGGGATGCATTCGCTGAGATAGTGGAAATCTACGAACCACCATTTGACGCGCAGAAGAAATTCATGCATCGGCGTCGGGGAACCAACGAGTCTCCACTCGTGTATCGCGGCACACTCGTGGCGCTCGCGATGGCCGCTTACCCTGACTCTACGGCTGACCTGCTCGACCCCTTGATTCTGACTAAGATGTTGGAGTTGTCCAAGAAAATGGACATCTCACTACCGGTGTGCGGCCACGAGCCATTGACATCCCAATGGGCTGCCAGGTGCCTCGACGCAAAGGTCCCATTCTTACAAGTGTAATAAAAGGACTCGAACACTTCTTTCTGTCTTCGTGTCTTTATTCGGGTTCTCGTCTTTACCCACACGGCACTCTGTTATAACTCCTGTATTTGTAGCCCCCGGCTATTCACTGTTATTGTAGCTTCTTCTTCCCTCCGACTCTCTGCTTCATCTACTCCCCTCTTCCCTGCAGACTCGCTGCTACCCTTGCAGACTCCCGCTGCCACTCTTATGTGCAGACCCTCCGGCTGCTACTGTATGCAGACCCGCTGCCCACTCTTGGTCTCTGCAGCCCCCGCTGCTGACTGCAGCCCTTCCTGCTGCCTCGGGTCGGTCACCGCTGGCCTACGGTGCCGATCCTCGTTGCTCCCCGTGTTCGTGGCGATCTCGCCACACCCCGCTTCGCCCTACGTGGCCTTCCTCCGTTCCTGGTTCCCCGTCACTCCCCTTGCTCTTCCGGTTCCCCTCCTTCTATACTCAACCCCTCTCCCCCCACGTGACCTAACTCCTCCCCCCCTGACGGCACCTCAGAAGGGCCGTTTACAACCGCATTACATCACCCTCCCCCCTAAAGAAAATCCAGCCGACCTCGGCTGAATTGCAACCTGAAAAGCAATGCGGGTGTAAAGGGCCAACACGCAAAAAGACACGAAGCATTGAAGAACATTATAACAATAACACAACACAACACAATCTAACGAAACGTGAGGGATTTCGAGCGAGTACGGGTAGCCGGGCCGTCCCGGACGGTCGGCGGCCCACCCGCCGAGCGGGAACGTGGAAGGGTTTTAGGGGCGACGGGCGCAAGTTCTTCCGTCGCCATTGGAGGCCCGCCACTGTCCCGCTCGCGTCCAGAAACATCCCGTACTCGCGTCCGCGGAGGGATAGGAAGAGCTGCAGGTCCCGTGGGTTCTGCGGCTCCGGTCGGCGTCCCACAAGCGGAAGGTCCTCCTCCCTGCGCTGTCACGGCCGGCTTGTCTGTGAAGGGTACGACAGGCGCTCTCGCAAGGTCAGCAGACACAGGCAAGGGCGAGTCGGCAGCAACAGACCCCGGCAAGGCAACTTCGGGAGATGACGCATCCGGCCGTGGGGCAATGTATGGCTTCAACCGGGACGTGTGCACGAACCAACGCCGTGCACCAACCTGAACACGCGCCGACTGTGGGTTGGGAACCTCAATGAGGCGGACCGGACCCTGCCAAGGTCGATGTAATTTAGGAGATGTACCTGGCCGCACCTGTGGGCAATGAAGCCAGGCCAGGTCCCCCTTTTTCCAGGGACACTCCCCCTTTGAACGTCGGGCACACCGCTCATTCCTGGCCTGAGCCTTGGCAGTAGCCATGCGGGCATTTTCCCTCGCCTCAGCGACACGCCGAACGTTGTCCTTAATATACTCAGGAAGAGGCTTAACAGGCCCCCTCGCACCGGTTCCCAACTGGTCATGAATCGGCGGCACGTTCTCACGGCCGTACATAAGGAAAAACGGCGAGTATCCAGTAGCCGCGTGCGGCGTCATGCGATACGCCGAAAGCACCCCAGGGATATGCAAATCCCAATCAGATTGGTTTTCCCCGACTGTATGGCACAGCATGGCGGACAGAGTCCGATTCAACCGTTCCACCATACCATCCGTTTGCGGGTGGTAGGGGGACGTCCGTATCTTTTTAGTTCCAAGAGCCGCACACACCTCCCCCAACAATTTAGACGAAAAGTTACGTCCCTGATCCGTAAGGAGCCTCTCAGGAGCCCCTTTGTCCATTACATACCCAAATAGAAAGGCGTCCGTGATAGACGCCGCTGACTGGTCAGGCAAGGGCCAGGCCATCGGCCAGCGAGAGAGGTACTCCACCCCCACCAGTAAATACTTATTCCCTTTAGCTGATGGCGGAAAGGGTCCCAAAATATCTAACGCCACCAACTCATTAACCCGAGATACTTTAATCGATTGTATCGGCGGAACATATGGATGTTTAGGCGGCTTACGGCGGGCACAATCGGGACACGCGCGAACGTGACCGACGACATCCGTCGTCATGCCGTGCCAATAATAGTCTCGTTGCAGCGTCAATAGGGTTTTCTGCACCCCCAGGTGTAAAAGTGTGTCACAGTGCAAAGATCTAATCAACTCATAGCGCAATGACGCAGGCACAACGAGACGCCAGTGTTCCTGTATCCCTTCCCTCCACATCAGTAACCCATCTCGGAGAGCAGTTTCCGAATTACCACCCGCACCGACTTCCTTACCCGCCCTCTCCGTTCGTTTCCGTAACGACACCAAAGAATCGTCCAACATTTGCTCCCGAATCCACACAGACCTTGGAAGACGCAAAATCCCGTCAGCCGGTCCCCCTTCAACCGGTCCCGGTGTAAGCGGAGGTTCGAGAACATCCACTGCCCGCGCGACAGGCTGAGGGGGGGGCTGAGCCGGTCCACACCTATGCGTCCCCGACGCACACGCACAAGGGGATTGTTGCGGCAACCTGGACAGTGCGTCCGCGTTAGCGTGACGCACACCCTTCCGATGGTGAATTTGGAAGGAGAATTCTTGCAACGTGTCCAGCCATCTCGCCAATTGTCCGGATGGCTGGTCCATCTTAAGAGCGTACTGCAAGGCCGCATGGTCCGTTCGGACAATAAACGACCGACCGTACAGATACGGTCGAAATTGGCGGAGAAAATACACAATAGCCAAAAGTTCCCTGCGAGTGACGCAGTAACGAGTTTCCGCGGGAGACAAAACCCGACTCCCGTACGCCACCACACGCTCAACACCACCTTTTGACTGGGACAACACCGCCCCAATCCCGGTGTCACTCGCATCAGTATCCAGAATGAAGGGATGTTCAAAATCCGGATAATCCAACGTCGGCGCAGTAGCCAGTAGATCGCGCAGGCTCCGAAACGCCGCCTCCTCCGGCGGTCCCCACACAAATTTGTGCCCCTTCCCAGTAAGGAGATGCAAAGGCCTGGCGATAGTAGCGAAATTCGGAACAAACCTCCGGTAATATGAGGCGAACCCCAAAAACCGACGCACATCACCCACCGTGGCGGGGGTTGCCCAATCCCGGACACACGCAGTTTTCTCTGGATCCGTGGCCACCCCGTCCGCACTAACAATGTGTCCCAAGTATCGAACGGAGCGTTGCAGTAGATGACATTTCTTAGGCTTGAATTTCAAATTAGCAGAACGCATTCTGGCAAAAACGGACTCCAACCGCAATAAATGCTCATCAAATGTGCGGCTGAAGACAATAATATCATCTAAATAAATGAGACATGTCTCCCACTGCAACCCCGTCAATACCAACTCCATCAATCTCTGAAAGGTGGCAGGGGCTGCATTCAACCCCATCGGCAGACAGTTAAATTGGAACAACCCCTGCGGCGTACGGAACGCTGTCTTTTCCCGCGAGGGCTCGTCAAGGGGAAGCTGCCAGAAGCCCGAAGAGAGATCTAGCGTTGAAAAAAACTTAGCCCCTGACAAGGCGTCGAGAGAATCGTCCATACGCGGCAGGGGATACGCATCTGCCACCGACACTTTATTTAACTTCCGAAAATCCACACAAAATCGTAATTTACCATCTTTCTTTTTAACCAACACGACAGGCGCGCCCCACGGGCTATTAGACAGAGATATAATATCCGCTTTCAACATGTCTTCCACTGCCCCTCGGATGTGCTCACGCTCAGCCGGACTCATCCGACGCGAGTTCAAGCGGATAGGGGCCGCGTCCCCCGTTTCGATGTGATGAGAGAGCAGCGAGGTGCGTCCCAAGTCCAAATCGTCCGAGCTAAACACATCGGAATAGCTCGCTAATAATTTATGAATCGCACAACGCTGCTCAGCGGAAAGGGCCGAATTTTCCGCACATAGTTCGGCGATCCAACGATCGTCCACCCCTCCGTCGTGTGAAACACCACCCACCAGCCCCCCCGTCCGGAATGTCACTCTGAGCCGTAAACGCCGTAGTGGCGTGTGCCACAACGGTACCAGCCGGCACACACACGCTTTCAGAACTCGCATTTAACACCTGCAAAAACGGGCGCTGATCCGGACGGACAATGGTTTGCGCCCCCACCAGTGCCAATCCGCCCGTAACAGCGGCGGACGGCGACAGCAAAATTCCACAAGCACCCTGCCGACCCGGAACCGGCTTCCGGTATCGTAGGGGAATGAGCATCTGCGAGCCAGGTGGAATATCAACTGAAACTTCCGATAACGCCTGCACCTGGGCAACCGGAGCCGGTCGCCCCCAGGTGGACTGTAAAAACGCCAATTTGCGGCCCCCTGGTAGTTCAATGCAATTTTCATTGATTCTAATTAGAATGGGCATCTTAGCCAAAAAATCCGTGCCCAACAAGCAAGGAACCGCCAGGGACCTCGAAATTAACACAACGCCCGAGGCCGAGACCCCCCCGATAGAAATATTAGCGTCCACCTGTCCCACGATGCCCATACTACCCCCGTTCGCAGCGATGCAGGAAGCGTAAGCCGGCCTCACGGCCCCCGGTGGGATGTTCAAAAGATGGAATATGACATCCGAAATAATGGTCGCGGACGCCCCGGAATCCACCAAAATACGCACGTCCACCCCTTGGATCGACCCCGGTACAGTGGACGAACCTGTAGCGGCCGCGACAACCCGCCGAGCCAACTTACGCCACTGCGTTATCGAGCGACAAGGCGCAGATACTGGCCTCCCATATTTTAGAACATCCGCGTCGCACAACAACGGCGATGAGTGAGGTGTCAGGCCTTGCCGGGTGTCTGGTGCGCACCGACTTGCCTGTGCCGGAGGGTCTTTCTTTGGGGCGTCCGCTGTCGAGGCCTCCTGCTGGGGCGGCCCCGGAACCCGGGCCCAGCAGTCCCTGGCATAGTGGCCCCGACGGCCGCAGCGGAAACAGTCGACGTCGGGTCGGCGCGCAGCAGGCACCCCGTCCCGACGTGGCCGCGCCGGCGGCGGAGCCCGCGGCCCCGGCCCGCTTCGAGCCGGCCACGGAGTGGAGGCGGCCGACAGCTCCTTTGGGCCGGTCGCATCCGGCACGTACACGGCCTTTGTAGGGTCCCACCCTACGGCCCCCCCATCGACGACAGGACCGCCCGTCCACGCCGTGACTTGTTTCCAGCGGCGGAGATTGAACTGGGCGCTTAAACACTTGGCCGCGGTCCGGGACGTGAGTTTCTCGTGACCGCACGCCGGCATAGGAATGCCCAGATCCCGGGATAACTCCAACATCTTCCCCAAGATGAGAGGTTCCAGCAGGTCAGGCTCCGTCTCCGGGTAAGCGGCCATAGCGAGTTCCAGCACGGCGCCCCTGTACGCTACAGGCGACTCCTCCGGTGCGCGTTGCCGCTGCACGAAGCGGCGATGGGCGTCATCCGGTGGCTCGTACGCGTCCGCCATTTCGTCGAACACTCCACGCAATGTTTTCTTCTTCGCAGCTTTTATAGAGCGAAAAAAACGAACAGACTCATCGTCAAGGAGAGTCGGAAGCACCTCCAGCGCCTCGGCGTCCGTCCACCTTGCCGTTCGTACCGCCGCCAAAAATCGACAAGCGAACGCACTCCAATCGCCCCCGATGGAGAACTCCTTAACAGTTGTAAGGTGACGACTGCGGCTCCTTGGCCTGCTTCCGTCCGTCACCGACTCTTCCGGCGGCAAGTTCAGCAAGGCGTCGCAACGCGGTGTCGCCAAGATGGCGGACGATCCTCGTGGCGGCCCCAAAATGGCGGCTTCCCGCCTTCCGTGGTGCGCCACGCCCAAGATGGCGTCTTCACGCCGCGTGGCCGATGGCGGCGCCATCGAAGACACTCCGGGCTCCTGCCGATCACCACCATCCTCCTCCAACGCCGCCCTTGGCGTGACAAGGTCACACAATTCGGTGATGACGGTTTTAAGAGTCGCCAGCTGCTCCGCCATTCGGGTCCATCTCACATCTTCGTCCTTCAGCGCAGACGGGGCGGACGCAGCGGCAACTTCCTCGACACCCGGGCCCTCACGGATCTCCCCCTCCGCCGAAGTGAAGCCGACCTCAGGAGGAAGCTCGTCGTCGTCCGATGATGAAGCCGACGCCGGAGATGGGATATTCTTTTTCCTCAGTTGTTTCGCCATGCCGTTTCACTTCTGACTCCAGTGTAATAAAAGGACTCGAACACTTCTTTCTGTCTTCGTGTCTTTATTCGGGTTCTCGTCTTTACCCACACGGCACTCTGTTATAACTCCTGTATTTGTAGCCCCCGGCTATTCACTGTTATTGTAGCTTCTTCTTCCCTCCGACTCTCTGCTTCATCTACTCCCCTCTTCCCTGCAGACTCGCTGCTACCCTTGCAGACTCCCGCTGCCACTCTTATGTGCAGACCCTCCGGCTGCTACTGTATGCAGACCCGCTGCCCACTCTTGGTCTCTGCAGCCCCCGCTGCTGACTGCAGCCCTTCCTGCTGCCTCGGGTCGGTCACCGCTGGCCTACGGTGCCGATCCTCGTTGCTCCCCGTGTTCGTGGCAATCTCGCCACACCCCGCTTCGCCCTACGTGGCCTTCCTCCGTTCCTGGTTCCCCGTCACTCCCCTTGCTCTTCCGGTTCCCCTCCTTCTATACTCAACCCCTCTCCCCCCACGTGACCTAACTCCTCCCCCCCTGACGGCACCTCAGAAGGGCCGTTTACAACCGCATTACACAAGTACTGAATGGGGGCCCGGACGGCGTGGTGGTGCCGCCCGGTGCGGTCTTGGCTAACTCCACTACCAAATTTACGGACTGCGAGGAGAATGGTCCACGCGTTTTGGCCATTGGGGCACGCCACGATGCTAATTCCGACGATCGGTGGATCGCCAAGCTGTGCGGGGAAAATTTGTCGTTATCCGGCTGGCAACGTGACGCTCTGCGAGCGTTGCTGTCGGAATACACCGATATCTTTAGCAAGAGTGACCTTGATTTGGGTCGTACATAGATACCGGGGTAGCGAGCCCGATACGGATGAATCCCGCACCACATGAGTCCCGCTGAGAGAGACCATATTCGGGAGGCGGTGGACGAAATGCTCGCTGCCGACATAATTTCACCATCTAACAGCCCTTGGGGTGCCCCAGTTGTGCTTGTTAAGAAGAAAGATGGCGGCTTCCGGTTTTGTGTAGATTTTTGTAGATCGAATAAGGTATCTGTGGCAGATGCGTACCCTCTGCCACAGATGGACGACTCCCTGCATGCCCTGTCGGGAGCGAAATTTTTTACACCCTCGATCTCTCGGCGGGATTTTGGCAGCTGCCCCTCGACGAGGCGTCAAAGCCTAAGACGGCCTTTTGTACACCACAGGGCCTATTTGAATTTAATTGCCTCCCCATGGGGCTGAATGCTGCCCCCGCCACGTTCCAGCGGCTGATGGAGCTGGTGTTGGCGGGACTGCAATAGGACACGTGTCTCATATATTTGGATGTCATTGTGTTTAGTCACACGTTCGAAGAACACCTCCAATGCTTGAGGGTTGTTTTCGACAGAATGCGGGCTGCTAATCTGAAATTCAAACCTAATAAGTGTCATCTCCTGCAACAGTCTGTCCGTTATTTGGGTCACATTGTGAGCTCCGACGGCGTCGCCACGGATCCGGACAAAACCTCTTGTGTCCGTGATTGGCCGACCCCCACCTCCGTGGGTGAGGTGCGTCAATTCGTCGGGTTCGCGTCCTACTACAGCCGCTTCGTTCCACATTTTTCTACCATCGCTAGGCCCCTGCACGTTTTGACGGGTAAAAATCAGAAGTTCAGATGGGGACCCGAGGAAGAGTTAGCTTTTCGAACCCTCCGGGATCGGTTGGCATCCGCGCCGACGCTTGATTATCCAGACGTTTCATTGCCCTTTATCCTGGACACGGATGCGAGCGATACGGGCATCGGCGCCGTGCTATCCCAACGTAAAAATGGCGTGGAGAGGGTCGTAGAGTATGGTAGCAAGCTTCTCTCCCCGGCGGAGACTCGTTACTGTGTTACGCGCAGGGAGCTTCTAGCGATCGTGCATTTTGTTCGCCAATATCGGCCTTATTTGTATGGTAGGAAATTTCTTGTACGCACTGACCACGCCGCCCTGGCCAGCTTTCGCGTTGGCTTGAAACGTTGCAGGAGTTCTTTTTTGAGATACATTATCGTAAGGGTACTTGCCACGGCAATGCGGACGCGCTCTCCAGGTTGTCCGGGGGTTCCCCTTGTGCGTAAGCGTCCGGCACTAACCGGTGCACAGTTCTTCCTCGGACCCCTCGGCCGGTCATGTCCGCGGGGGCGGAACACTCCGCGGAACGCGCGGAGCCATGGCGAGCCGACGGTGTGTTGAACCTGCCACGATTGGTGTGAATACGTGAGCAGCTATTGGATGACTCATTGGTTTGGCTGCGGATTCAGGATAACGGGCCCCTCGGAGCCCCGGGCATGGATGGGTCCCGCCGGGCTGCCTTTCGGGGAAACCTATTAATGTGGAAAGACGACATGTTGGGCCATTGGCGCCTAGTTGTTCCCGTTACGCTTCAACACGAACTGATTCGGACACTGCACGCCGACAAGTTGTTGCACCTTGGCGTGCAGAAAACACTTTTCACAATGCAGAGGGATTATTTTTGACCTGGCATGATGGCTAATGTCGCCAAGGCCATCCAGACGTGTTCCGAATGTGCTTGGCGGAAACCCCCATGCAGATAAGGGGAAGCGGAAGAGAGCTCGGGAGCAGTGTGCGGAGTCAGAGAGCAGGGCCCCGCGTGCCTCCGAAACGCCAGCGGCCACGTGACGGGCTGGAGGCTTCTTCCCAGCGAGCTGCCTGTCAGCGGCGCGCGGGAGCGGGAAAGGCTGTGAGAGAATTGGCGCGAGCGAACACCGAACCGCGCGGGAACGAGGGTGCAGCCGTGCAGCCACGAGGGTGCAGCGGGAGAGAGAGAGACAGCGGAGCTGTCCATCTGGGGAAGAGTAATAAAAAAATAAGAAGACACCAGTCCAGATCGTCGTTGCAGTTCTTTTTTCACTTTGATGTCTCAATAGTGTTACAGAGATCGCGTGACGCGAGGGTTCTGCTTTTGTAGTGAGGGTTGTAAGTTGACATCGAGGAGTGGGGAGGTGGCGCCTCGGCCCCCCATGTGGAGTGACGTCCGCCGCTAATTATTATGAATGGGGGGGGGTGTCCATTTAGAAGACGTCACCTTATAATGATTATTAATGAGGGGGGCTGTTCGATGTGGAGTGATGTCATCTGCTCATGATTATTAATGAGGGGGGAGGGTGCTCCATGTGGAGTGACGTCACCTGCTCAGGATTATTAATGAGGGGAGGGGGTCCATGTGGAGGACGTCACGTGCTCATGATTATTAATGAGGGGGGCTGTTCGACGTGGAGTGACGTGAATTGCACATGATTATTTGTGGGGGGGGGGAGTACTCCATATTCAGTGACGTCACCCGCTCATGATTATTAATGAGGAGGGGTGGGGGGGGGTGTCCATTTGGAGGACGTCACCTGCTCATAAATATTAATGAGGGTGCTGGTCGATGTGGAGTGACGTCAGGAGCATTAAGGACAGACATTCCTGGGTGATTATAGTAGGTATAATGAAGGTTTTTGGGTTAGATCGCAAAAGCACATAAATCCTTTCTCATCAAGATGCTCATACATCGGGATAAAACACTGTCAGTTGATGAAAATCTGAGTAGAGAGATTAAACATGTTAAAGAAGCGCTACAATTAAATGGCTACTATAATGGTCAAATTAACAGAGCAATGAATGCAAAACCAAGATCGAACAGCAATACTGCTGAAAGCAATCAGGTTATTAAAACTGTAGTGATATCGGGGATGTCACTGTATGGTGCCGGCCCGAGAGGGCCGTGGTGTGTGATGTACTTATATCGCGGACAGCACCTTGTGAGTTGGTGTGTGAGGCCGGATCTAGCACAGCACAACATGCGATGCACCGTCATCGCGTACACCCCGTAGGTGGGTGTAGTACCAGCCCTAGCGGGGCTTGGTGAGCACTGGGATAGTGCGGGCACCACGCATAGCGTGTAGTGCAGGCTCCCACAAGGGGAAGCGGGAAAGTGTAAGCCCAAGGACAGGGTTGCCCTGGGCCATGGCACTCTGGTTGACCCCCTAGACACGAGATATGGGGTGTCCACAGATAAGGCCCCAGGTGGGGGAACTAGGGGATGATCACGTGTCCAGGGAGAGCTCTCGAGAGGGATCGAGAGGGAGCTAGAACGCTCGAGAAGGCGGGCGGGGCCGAGGGCGGAGCAGTCCCCGATCCAGGAAGATATAAAGTGGGTCCCTGAAGGGATCGGGGCCGCCTTCATTCTACAAGCTGGAAGCTCTACGTCTACAAGCTGGAAGCTCTATGTCCTACCAGGCATCAACACGTGGTCGGGGACCCGAGTGAGGGTCCGACCCTTCGTAGCTGTAACTCCTACGTATAGTGTAGTTAGCTGGGTGGTCACCACCCCAGGCTGTATCTGGTAAAGGGGCAGTTACCCCTTTGTGTATAAGTGTTACAATAAATGTGTTGCCTCTGAAGACTAATGTCTGCGACTCAGTTGGACTCACTACAACCGGTGTCGGAAGTGGCCAACACGCTAGTCTATATAGCTAGCAGTAGACTATGTCTACACATCGCAGACCATGTACCAGGACGTCGGACAGCGAGGATGAGGACCTCGTGCCACCTCCAGCTCTGGAGGATGCGGGGGAGACACTACCAGCAGAGCAGGGCGTCATCCAGGCGCGCGATGCTTCCCCGTTGGCGGAGGAGACCCTCCAGGAGGCGCACGGTTGCCTTGCGAAGCTCCTCCTTGCTGCGGCTTCGCTCCTCGCAGAGATCAATCTCACGGTCTCGCCAGTGAAAGAAGGAGTGGTGATGCCGCTCATGGATGACGACTCCACCGCCATTTTGCAGCAGGCTGGAAATTCGGCGGCGCAGCCCGCGTATTTGGCCGCCATTTTGTCGCCGGCGCAGAGCACGCAGCAAGCCAAACTTGAAGACACGCCTTCGGCGCAGATGGACATCCCAGCTCTGCGATGTCGGCTTTCCTTTATTAAAGAGTTCACGGCTACGAGGGGCGACTGAATGGCCTTAAAGTGGCGGTTCCTCACGAATGCTGACTTTGTGGGATGGACGGAGGCGGAGGCGCTTCGGGCGTTGCCTGCCACCCTCGACGACGACGCCCTTGCGGCGTTCCTCGCCATCCCACCACTGGAGAGGTCCACCCTCACGCAGGCTTTTGAGTAAATGGCATCTATCTACGCGCCACAAATTCGCAAACGCGGCGGAAGGGAGAGACTGAGTCGGCCCACGTCTTCCGTAGCGCGCTTTTGGCGCTGGCGAAAGCCGCCTTCCCCAAAATGGACCACGATAGGATCGACGCGTTGGTCCTCGAGAGACTGCTGGCCTTGGCAGAAACCCTCCACACCATTCTTCTAGCCAAAGATGATGACGTCTCGTCTCTCAAGGTCGCTAAGTGCATCCAAGCCCAGCAACTTCTACAACGGGACAGGGCGCTGGTGACGTGTGCCGTTTCCCGCATGGAGCTGGGGACACCTAATGGAGCTGAGCCCCTTTCGGCATACGCATCGACTCGGGGTTGAGTCGACCAGTGTGGTGATGGCGCGCAATGGACAGATGAGCAGTGGCGGCCAAGGTCGTTGTCTCGTTCCGGAGGTGGCCGTGTTACCTGCTACAATTGCGGCCTGAAGGGGCACGTGTCAACAGGCTGTCGCGTATCACGACAGCGCCTCCCAGCATCACCGCTATCCTACACTTCCCTACACCCTAAAGCGAGTCGCAACACACTCCACACTCGACCCTTGGCCTCCCCTCACCCATGGCCGAGCTACGCATCGCTGATGTTAAATTGTCAGAACATATTCATGTCTACACGTCCCTGGCTGTTCCATGTTTACTTGGAACCGATTTCCTTGTTAGGATGCCTCTTAAAATCCGCATTGACCGTGGCTGTTTGGAATTACCATCCGGCCGTCGTATGGTATTTTTTCCTTCCCCTACCCGTTTGTGTATGGCCAACGCTATGGTGCATGCACTCGCATGCTGAATGGTGAGAATCCCTCCCAGTGCACAGATGATAGTTCCCCTCCACTTGAGGAAGCCGCTCGATTTTGGGGCTATGGAGAATGGAATTGTTTTGGGACCTTCCAACAAGGTCAGTCGCGGACTGACTTTGGTGGCGGCTCAGACGTTAGTGTCCAACGACCAGGAACCTTTTATTCAGGTTCTTAATGCTGGGTTGGACACCACGGTCATCCAGGAGGGTACTGTGTTGTCTCATGCATCACCGGCGCGTCCGAAAGGGTCGTCGTCGGGAATGTGGGTGCTGCGTCTTACACGCAACAATCCCAGGATGTGGATGAAGGTTGGATAGACAAACTGTGTGTTGAGAGTAGCACGTTGTCCACGGACCAGAGAGGAAAGCTTCGGATGCTCTTGCGTGAATTCTCAGATATTTTTAGCAAGGGAAAATTTGATATAGGATGCACGTCGCTCCTGAGTCACCACATTGATACGGGCGACGTGGCCCCTATCCGGAAGAATCCCTACCGGCTGAGCCCGGCAGAGAAGGAACATGTTTGGCTGGTGGTTGATGAGATGTTGGCCGCAGACATCATCTCACCATCCACCAGTCCCTGGGGAGCTCCGATAGTGCTTGTGAAGAAGCACGATGATAGCTTACGATTTTGCATACATTTTCGGAAGCTTAATAATGTTTCTGTTGTGGATGCATATCCCTTGCCTCACATGGATGATTCGTTGGATGCGTTGGCGGGGGCAAGTTTCTTCTCCACCCTCGATCTCCTTTTTGGGTTCCGGCAGTTGGCGCTTGATGATGTCTCGAGACCTAAGACGGCCTTTTGTATGCCTCAGAGATTTTTAGAATTTAATCGGCTTTCTATGGGGCTCCATTCTGTGCCAGCCACGTTCCAACGTTTGATGGAACTGGTCCTGGAGGGTCTCCAGTGGAACTCGTGTTTGATATATCTCGATGATGTAATCGTCTTCAGCCATACCTTCGATGACCATTTAGTCCGCCTGCATGCCGTCTTTCTCAAAATGTGTGAGGCTAACCTTAAATTTAAACCTCAGAAATGTCACCTTCTCCAGAAATCGATTCGGTATCTTGGCCACATTGGTAACGAATCAGGCTTTGCACTGAGGTGCACAGTTTCATCGGCTTTACATTCTACTATCGCCGTTTCGTTGCCGGGTTCGCGTCAATTGCAAAATCTCTCCACGCGTTAATGGCTAAGGATCATAAGATTCATTTAGGGGAGCAGGAGGCTGCATTTCGTGCCATCCGCGATGGATTGGTAAACGCCCCTCCCCTGCGTTATCCAGATTTTTAATTTCCGTTCATCCTGGATACGGACACTAGCAATACCGGAATTGGAGCCGTCTTGTTACAGGTTGTTGACGGGGTGGAGAACGTTGTTGTATACGGCAGTAGGGTGCTGTCTCTGGCCGAACAGCGTTACTGTGTTACGCACCGTGAATTATTGGCAATTGTGGTTTTCGTACAGCAATATCGCCCCTACTTTTACAGTAGACGATTTGAGGTGCGCTCCGATCATGCAGCGCTCCAATATGCACTGCGTGTGGATCAGCTGTCAGGCCAATTATCACGCTGGCTGGAGATCCTGCAGAACTTCTCGTTCCACGTTACGTACCACAAGGGTTCTCGCCATACAAACGCTGATGCACTGTCTCGATTGCCAACAACTGGAGGTTGTGCTGTAAACTGACCGATGTGACCTCGCCCCCTCCTCTCGCGGCATCTGCTGATGTGGCAACAGACGGGATGAGTGCCAATCCGGGCGCACGGGATGCGGTCATTGGTCTGGATTACGCCTTCAGGCGGAAGAGGCTTCGCTACTCAAATTGCGGCGGCGTGTGAGGGAAGCTGATGGGGGCACGGATCGACGCAGCGTCGCCTCGGTCATTCGCATTCATTGAGATGTGGGGCTGTGCCGTTATACCATTCTTGTCCCTACTGCCCTGCGAGGCTAGGTTGTTTGGGCTGTGCATGAGAGTCTCTTGCACCTGGGCATGCATAAGACGCTGGCTAAGCTCAAACTGGATTTCTATTGATCGGCCATGTCTGTGAATGTGGACGATTTGCTCAAAGGGTGCGTGCAGTGTGCTCGGCGAAAGCCATCGGTGAAACCCTGTTGCGCTGGACATCCTTGGCCTGTTCTCCACTACCACTCGAGGGAACAAATATCTGCTTGTGGGGGTCGAGTATTTTTCACGCTGGCCTGTCGCTTGGCCGCTCCCAAATCAATCCGCTGTGACTATTATGGAGGCATTCCTCAATGGTTATGTTAAGTACAAGGGCACTCTTGAACACCTTTTGACCAATCAGGGCATTACATTTTATTCTTAATTGTTGCATGAGGTCTGCGTTTTGTTGGGAACAAAGAAGGTGCGCACGTCACAGTACCACCCGCAGACGGATGGCATGGTCGAACGGCTACATAGGACTCTGACCTCCATGTTGAGCCACCAGGTCAATGAGTCACAACTCGATTGAGATTTACATATCCCTGCAGTCCTCACCGCTTAATGTATGTGAAGTATGGGAATTGACGGCAGGAACTTCTTGACGGGTAACACACTTTTATTAAATCTTTACGTGTCACAATACAACGTGTGGTCTTCCTTCTTCCGACGACACACTCCACTAATCTCGTGTAAACTCTAGGCCTCTGGCTACACCCGATACACTTGACTCGTGTAGACCCTATGCCTCTGGCTACACACACTACACTCGACTCGTGTAAGCCCTATGCCTCTGGCTACACAATACACTCGACTCGTGTAGACCCTATGCCCTGGCTACACACAATACATTCGGCTCGTGTAGACCTATGGCTACACACACTCCACTCGACTCGTGTAAGCCCTATGCCTCTGGCTACACAATACACTCGACTCGTGTAGACCCTATGCCCTGGCTACACACAATACATTCGGCTCGTGTAGACCTATGGCTACACACACTACACTCGCCTCTGGGTTACACAGAGTCCCGGTCCCCTTAGGACAGCGGGGCTAGGTACCGCAGGGCTCTAGGTCTTCATCCCCGTCTTCATTCTTCGCTGGTTACACACTGCCCTTACGCCTGTGTGCATCCCCTTTTATAGCCCCTGCTCACGAGAGACGGAGCTGATGCGGCGTCGACGTGAGCGTCGTTCCTTAATGACCCAATCACGACGCACTCTCTCTACGATCCGCTTTCCCCAGCGCGTGTTAACATTACTCCACCAATCACACTGCGCTGCCACCTGATCACTCCCTCTCAGCGCGTCACCGGCCCACAGCCAATCGGTACCCCGTAACCCACGACCCCGCGCTGACCCCTGATCCTCCACCGTCAGCGCGCGTCACCACCTACACAGCCAATCATCACGCACTGTGCATACGATCCCTAATCCCAGCGCGTATCACCTCTACATCACCCCCTCCCACATAGCTTGCAGCCGGCCCGGCTGTTAACCTACAACACAACATAACGCAACGCAGTAATAAAGAACTCCACATCCCAGTGTGCCCCGTAACACAACAACAACAACATAACACAACCTTAAATACGAAGCAATATACAGCCCGACGAACAACACAATAAAAGCGAACACCGTAAAACGAACGCGCCAAGTGTCACTGTGACCCACGCAGTGCCGAGGCGCTCCGGCTGCCTCGACTCCGCACGTGGTAGGTTACACAAAGTAGCGCGACCTAGCGCGAGTCCGTCTGGCCGGTCCGTCGTATGGAACGGGACGTTGGCGACCGTCCGGTGTCTCCGGCAGCTCTAGACGGCACGGATCGGGCCTGGAAGGACCGGCCCCGCCGTGAAGATCCGGCCGCCGGTGGTCGGCAGCAGTCAGTTCCGAGACACCTGGGAGCGGATCAGGCGGAGACATGTGAGGAGCAGGCAAGGACAATTCCCCCTCAGGGTCGTCGGTCACGTCACATGCTCGGCCCTCACGACACAAGGGGAGGCCATACGGAGGCGAGAACGGTTTCAGTCGGGAGGGGTGGACGTACCAACGGCGTTTCCCCCATTTTATCTGAACGCACTGGGGGCGTGCAACCCGCACGACCTCCACGGGTCCCCGCCACGGCTTCAACAATTTAGGCGACGTGGCCAAAGGTGCCTGAGGGCAATGCAGCCAGGCCTTGTCACCTGGTTCCCAATTGTGCACGGACACCTTCCGTGCCCGCAACCGCTCGTTCGCAATTTGGCGAGCCCGCGAATTAAGCCGTGCGGCCTCCCTTGCCTCTGTCAGTTTATGAATATTAAATTTAATATGCTCTGCCAATTTAGAATTAGTTCGTGGTGCGGGCAAACCCAGCTGCGTTTCCATGGGCGGGTCGGCTTCCCGACCGTACATTAGATAAAACGGGGAAAACCCCGTAGCTGCATGGGGGGCCATTCTATACGCGGCAAGGACCCCAGGGACCTGCAGGTCCCAATCAACATGCGACTCACACACCTGCTGGCACAGCATAGAGGTCAATGTCCTGTTAAGCCTCTCCACCATCCCGTCCGTCTGCGGGTGGTACGGGGAGGTACGCACCTTTTTGGTACCCAACAGGTCGCACACCTCTTGCAGTAATTTACTCGAAAAAATTTTCCCTTGGTCAGTCAGCAAGCGTTCGGGAGCCCCCTTGTCCAGGACGTAGCCCTGGACAAAGGCGTCCGTCACAGCCGCCGCCGACTGGTTGGCGAGTGGCCACGCCATAGGCCACCGGGTAAAATATTCGACCCCCACCAACAGGTACTTATTACCCCTAGGCGTGACCGGAAAGGGCCCCAGAATATCGAGTGCAACGAGCTCGTTAGTGCGCGAGACCTGAATAGATTGCAGCGGTGGATTAGCTGCCACAGGCGGTGGTTTCCGTCTGGCGCACTCAACACAACCCTTCAGAATATTCACCACGTCACCCCCCATTCCCGGCCAATAATAGTCACGCTGAAGCAGGGCAAGCGTTTTGTTAACTCCCAAATGCAAGAGGCGTTCGTGTGCGGCCAAGACAACCTTCCCCCTCACAGCAGAAGGCACCACAATCGCATGCCGCCGGGACAAACTGTCCCATCTCATCAACAGGCCCTGCTTAAGCTCGTAGGAGCCAGTTCGGTCGTGGCTACCTTCGGAACCCACCGTCTTTCGGCGCAATGCCAGCAGGGAGCTGTCCGCCATTTGGAGACGGCCCCACTCAATCAACGACAGTGAGAGCAGCGAGTCCTGACCCCCTGGGGTAGCGGGACCATCCCCAATTGGTGTGCTCGCGGTCGCAACCAACGCCTCCCTACCTTCCGTAACCGGAGGTTTACAGCGCGCCGATCCCGATAAGCACGCACATTTGTGACAAGGCAACAACCGCGACAGGGCATCGGCATTCGTGTGTCGCAACCCTTTACGGTACGTAGTCGTGAACTGATAGTCCTGGAGGACTTCCAACCACCGCGACAATTGGCCCGAGGGCTGGGCAACCCGTAATGAATACTGGAGCGCCGCATGGTCCGTCCGGACCGTGAAATGACGACCATAGAGATATGGCCTGAATTGTTATACAAAAAAAACAATGGCAAGTAGTTCACGACGGGTGACGCAGTAGCGCTGCTCTGCCGGCGACAACACCCTGCTACCATAGGCGACCACCCGTTCGACCCCTCCAACGACTTGGGACAGCACTCCCCCAATGCCCGTGTTGCTAGCATCCGTGTCTAGCAAGAAGGGACTCTCAAAGTCCGGATAGCGCAAGGGTGGGGCCCTTACCAAGGCGTCCCGGAGGGAGCAGAATGCAGCCTCCTCCTCCGGTCCCCAGCGGAACTTCACTCCTTTTGCCGTTAAAGCGTGCAAGGGCTTTGCAATGGTGGCGAAGTGCTCAACGAATCGGCGATAATACGAAGCAAAACCGATGAAACTGCGCACGTCTGACACTGACGTGGGCGTCGGCCACGAACTGACACAGTCCGTCTTCGCAGGATCGGTAGAAATCCCCGAAGAGTCGACAATGTGACCCAAGTACCTCACGGATTTACGAAAAAGATGGCATTTGGCCGGTTTAAACTTTAATTTAGCCGATCGCATTCGCAAGAACACCCCTCTCAACCGCTGGAGGTGTTCTTCGAACGTTTTACCGAAAACAATGACATCGTCAAGGTAAATGAGGCACGTCTCCCACTGCAAGCCCGACAAAACCAATTCCATAAGACGCTGAAACGTCGCAGGAGAGGAGTGAAGTCCCATGGGTAACCGGTTAAACTGAAACAGGCCCCCTGGAGTCCGGAATGCAGTCTTAGGCTTAGACTCCTCGTCGAGTGGCAACTGCCAAAATCCGGACAATAAATCAAGAGTCGAAAAGTATCGCGCACCGGACAATGCGTCGAGAGACTCGTCCATCCTGGGGAGCGGATACGCGTCGGCCACCGAGATCTTATTCAGGCGGCGGAAATCGACGCAAAATCGCAGGGACCCGTCCTGCTTTTTAACGAGCACAATAGGTGCTCCCCAAGGACTGGAAGAAGGCGAAATAATGTCGGCTTCCAGCATATCGTTAACTGCCGACTGAACATGTTCCTTCTCAGCAGGACTCAGTCGGAAGGGATTTTGCCTGACCGGTGCCGCATCGCCCGTTTCAATGTGGTGGCGTAGCAGGTCCGTGCATCCGATATCATACTTATGTTTACTGAAGACATCCGAAAATTCAATCAGCAACCCGCGCAACGCACCCAACTGTACCGCTGACAAATCGTCAGAGTCCGCGCACAGCATATCAATCCAATCTAGGTCCTCCTTCGCTGGTACGCTATTCGTGGGGCTCGGATCAGCCTGCGCAACCAACCTCTCCTCCGCAGGGACCCGTGCCGCGTGAGCCAGCACGGTGCCCTGCTGAATGACGGCCGGCCGCGCTCCAGCGTTTAAAACCATGACAAACGGATCCCTGTCTGCCCCAACCAAAGTGTGAGCCACCGATAAATCGAGACCTCCAACAGCCCTATTAGAAGGACCCAAAAGCATGGCCTGTTCCGAGGCCTCCTTCCCCCATGGCTTCCGTAACCGGAGGGGAATCAACATTTGTGAACCCGGGGGCACGTGCACGGTCTGTGTTGCTAACGCCTGAATGGTAGCGCACGCCGTCCGAATTACATTAGGGCTCGTCAAAAATGAAATACGGCGACCCGATGGTAGTTCAATGCAACGCTGATCAATGAGAATTTTTATGGGCATTTTCGCCAAAAAATCAGTGCCCAATAGGCAAGGAACCGCCAGGGAAGATGAAACGAAAACGGGTCCCGACAATTTGATATCACCAATGCAAATGGACGCCCTAATCTGACCGATAATGCCCAACGATCCCCCGTTAGCGGCGTAAAATGGCACATCCACCGGAAGAAGCGGACGACATTGTACCGGGAGAATATTATAAATGAGATCCGAAATAATAGTCGCCGATGCCCCCGTGTCCACTAACACCCTGACCTCGACCCCATCAATCGATCCGGTAACGACGGATGAACCCGCTGAGGCAGCCACTATTCTGTGCCCCAATTCCGACCATTTAATGTCTCCCCGGTCCCGGCCGAAACCCCCTCTCCGAACCGAATCCCCGAACTCTACTCGGCTCTCCCTCGTCGCAACGCGACGACCCATACGTGTCGAGTATGCGGGCCAAGCATGTGAGGTGCCGCGACTTGCCGGGGTTTGCAGTGATGACTTGGGGCCTTGGTCGTCGTCCAGCCGAGGTCCCATGGCGCGCTGACGTGGGGCGCGGCAACCGGAGGCCACGTGGCCACGAAGGCCGCAGTTATAGCAGGTGATGACAGTAGTCGGAGATCTCGGTTGCTCCAGCTTGCGGGCCGCTCGCAGAGGCGAACGACCCCCCGACCTCCAGTCCCCCGCTCGTCCCGCGATGAACGCGTCCTCTCGTGGGCTGACGACTTGGGGCACGGTGTCAACCGGACCCGGAGTTGAGGCCACGGCAGCGTTGCAGACGACCCCCTGCTTTCGTTGAAGGACCTCGTGCGCTTGCATGCTCGTGGCGACCCGTAATGAAGAAATATCGGTCTCGTCGGCCGTGTTGATGGGGACCCCCAGGTCCTGCGCCAACTTGAGCAGCTGCTCCAAAACCATCGCATCTTGGCCCTCCTCGTCCATACGAGGGAACGCGGCGTCAGCGAGAGCGAGCAACGCCGTGCGGTAGGCGAGCACGGTCTCCGTGTCCGCCTTCCGTCTTGCGTAGAAATGATGGCGGCACGCCGAGGGAGGACCGTAGACTTTGGCCATGAGAGCCAGCGCATCCTTGAGCGTGGAGCGGTCCGACCTGCGTGCGGACGTGAAGGCCGCGAGCGCGTTGTCGTCCAGCATGGCAGGCAGTGCCCGCAGTGCCGTAGCGTCGGACCAGGCGGACATCTCTTGATGCGCCAAAAATCTGCGCTGAAATTGGCTCCAATCCCCGCCTTCCGCCTTGAATGCTGACAACGTGGGAAGGCGCTGCTGAAAGATAAAGTCGTCCTCCTCCTCGTGCTTCCTCTCTGCCCCCCCGTCGGTGTGTAAGATGGCGGCCCCAGTGGCGGGTGTGTGATGGCGGTCCGCCGCGCGCGTTGGTGACGTCAGCGGGCGCGCATGGAGAACCGCTGCTACGTGGTGATGGCCGTTCCCGCCAAAAGTTGGAGCGGATGAAATGGCGGGAATCGCCAAATCGTTTTGGCGGGAATCTGCAGGGCGACCCTGTAGCACGTCGGCCGCCGTCCCCGCTCCTCCCGACGAGCTGATCTCCGCCAAGATGGACGCGGCGGCGAGCAGCAGCTCCGCCAGACGGGAGTGTGCCTCGCGAAGCACGGTGTCAGTCCCCCGTCGCTCGTCCGGCGCCGTCGGTGGATCCTGCCCCGTGGGCAGCTCCTCTTCCTCACCCCCTGATGCCCGCTGGCCCGCGTCGTCGAGGTTGTCCCCGTGGTCAATCTCGTGGGTCCGACGGCTCCTCCTTGTATCCATGCTTGGAGGACCGTTTCACTTCTGACGCCAGTTGAAGTATGGGAATTGACGGCAGGAACTTCTTGACGGGTAACACACTTTTATTAAATCTTTACGTGTCACAATACAACGTGTGGTCTTCCTTCTTCCGACGACACACTCCACTAATCTCGTGTAAACTCTAGGCCTCTGGCTACACCCGATACACTTGACTCGTGTAGACCCTATGCCTCTGGCTACACACACTACACTCGACTCGTGTAAGCCCTATGCCTCTGGCTACACAATACACTCGACTCGTGTAGACCCTATGCCCTGGCTACACACAATACATTCGGCTCGTGTAGACCTATGGCTACACACACTACACTCGACTCGTGTAAGCCCTATGCCTCTGGCTACACAATACACTCGACTCGTGTAGACCCTATGCCCTGGCTACACACAATACATTCGGCTCGTGTAGACCTATAGCTACACACACTACACTCGCCTCTGGGTTACACAGAGTCCCGGTCCCCTTAGGACAGCGGGGCTAGGTACCGCAGGGCTCTAGGTCTTCATCCCCGTCTTCATTCTTCGCTGGTTACACACTGCCCTTACGCCTGTGTGCATCCCCTTTTATAGCCCCTGCTCACGAGAGACGGAGCTGATGCGGCGTCGACGTGAGCGTCGTTCCTTAATGACCCAATCACGACGCACTCTCTCTACGATCCGCTTTCCCCAGCGCGTGTTAACATTACTCCACCAATCACACTGCGCTGCCACCTGATCACTCCCTCTCAGCGCGTCACCGGCCCACAGCCAATCGGTACCCCGTAACCCACGACCCCGCGCTGACCCCTGATCCTCCACCGTCAGCGCGCGTCACCACCTACACAGCCAATCATCACGCACTGTGCATACGATCCCTAATCCCAGCGCGTATCACCTCTACATATGGAAGGGAATACCCCCCCCCCCCCCCCATCGATGTGCAGTTACAGGCCACACCGAAAATGTATAAATCCAATATTTATGACTCCGTTCGTTTCACTCTTCAGAAGCGTTCTGAGGCACGGGAAGCTTCCAGGGTTTATTCTGAGACGCGACAATTGGCCAACGAACAGCTTAAGGGAGTGCGTGCTTCTCCTTATAAATGGGGACAAGGCTTGGTTGCACTGTCTGCAGGTACCGGTGGGTACATCGCCTAAGTTACTCCAACCCTGGTGGGGACCGGTCGATGTTGTTCGGGTTGTTCGACCACACTGTGTCCAGATTACCTTGGGTCGGCGGAGTTGGTTCGTGCAACCCTATCGCCTGAAACCGTTTATTGCGCCTGCACGAATTTGTCTCATCTCCACATCGCAGGGGCCGAGTGTCGAATGTGTCCGACGAGCCGGGGTGTGTGCCCACTGAGGTTGGCCCTCAGCGGAAGCGATTCTGTTCCGCCCCCAGGTGCTGCGCGACTGACGTCTCCCGAACGGCCGCGCATCCCATCTCCGCAGGCTTCGAGCGCAGAGTGAGCCCACCTCCCTTAGGGGCCTGGCATCACGGACTTGCTCAAAGAGTCGTTTTTCGTGATCCCCTTACACACACGCTCCCACTGCTGTCAGTTGCTTGTCACGCTCGTTGAGTCATGGTGGTTATTGGCTGATCCTAGCCGCCATTAAGCTCACGAGCATTGTTACACGGTGAAGGTGGGAGGTGTGGTGGTGGAGGGGATCCCGTGGGTTTATGCGTTTTTGTTGGGTTTTGTTGTTATGGGGTTCGTTGGGTTACACCCTTCTCCCTGTGTGTCAAGAGACCATCCCATTGTCAGAATCAGAATATTGAATTCATGCTGGAGGAATCCGATGAGCTATGAAGCTCTTTTTCCACAGATGTCAAGGAGGGTTACAGTTGCAAATCTACTATCACATCGGTCCCGGGGGTTGTTCGATCACACTTAACCATCATCAGAAGCGTGAGTTGGTAAAATGGTGGGTCAGCACCGATTCAGATGTTATTGCTTTCCACTGATGTTGCCCGTGGCCCAGGATTAATCTCAAGGCTCGGCAGTGTAGCGTGCAGACCGCTGACCCACCGCCCTCAGTGAGCATGTATTGTGATTGTTTTACCATTAGGGGCCGTCCATAAATGACGTCACGCACCTGGGGGGGGGGGGGGTCAGACATTTGTGACGATGTGTGACGAGGGGGGGGGGGGGTTGAGAAATGTGACGTCACATCAAAATGCGCAACTTTAAATAAATATAGACAACACGTTCTACTTAATTAAATAGATTTTAAATAAATGTTTTCTCCTACAATATCAGAGTGCAGCGGCACATTAAATACGCACTACAATGACAATAGTTTGGGGGGGGGACAGAGCTTTGTGACGTAATATTTCAGGGGGGGTCTGACTTTTTGTGACGCTGTGTGACGAGGGGAGGTTCAAAAATCGTCCAAAATCGCGTGACGTCATTATGGACGGCCCCTTACTGGAAAGATGAATCGGGCACATTACACGATGGAAATATTCAAACCGTAGTTTAACTGGTAAAGTCAGCTAAGTGTTTCTCGGCGAAACACGAAGGTCCTCATACAGGTCATAATTTACCTGCCCTATACGCACGATAAGTCAAGCCCTATAGACTAACTAAATGGAATTTAAGTGCGTCAATTTGAACAGCAACAATGCCCCTGGCTGCGAAGTACAAGAGAGGGTGCGGTTAAGCAACTGCTGACAGGGTGGTAGTCGTAGTCTGGCAGAAGAGTAAACATGCGGTCTCCTCAAACCTGCAGAAGATCGTGAGCACACACCCCACATAGCAAGACGCCCCATGCCCTTCCTCACTGACGGTTAATTCTCAATTGTCCAATCCACTGATCAACTACCTCTTACACCAGTTGCCGAAGACAAACCGCCTCACTCCGAAGGAAGGTGCCCCTTGATCATAACTGCAGCATTGTATTGAGGCACCCAAGTGTTTAAATCGGCCCGCTAATACGACCCTCAACACTGTGTTGTGTATGTGGGCGCGGACTACCCTCCAGGTCCATCGTTGCCCAATGATCTAGAACACTAACATCTCTACACATCTTCTTGGTTCTTTCGGTAAAGTCACGTAGAATGGAAATAATAAAATAATAACAATAAAACATAATAAAATAATTCTCACGACGTTTCGGCCACAATGCAAGCAGCCGTCCTGAGGTGAAGAACAGGTCTGTCGAGAAGACAGAGTCTGAAGTCTGGATTGAAAACATTCTGGGATTGCAATTGGTGTTATCGGCCTCTAGTGCTGGCTGCTTTTATCGGCATCAAATTATACCGGCACAGAATTCAGTCTCTGCGCATCACGGATAGTAAGGGTAGCCACGCTATTTTTAAATACAGCAATATGGCCATACAACATATGAGCCAGGTTCAAAGTGGGTGGTTACAGTACAATGAAATGCATTTTTATGCCATGTGGCAAAGGACGTGCATTATATCTGGCGTGCTAACATTTAAAATGTGCCAATTCATGCATTTTGAATTTAAACCAACTTGTAGTTTCTTCGCATTTACAGCCGTGACTGATGACGCTGTGTGTACGCTTGTTGATTCTGACATTTTTCAAGCGACAGGAATTTTTTTCTACTTAACGTGTACATTGAACTTTGGAAATTCTTTGAAATTTAAGAAGTACTGAAGGTTGGTGTATTCTTATTTTCATTATATAGCGTTTAAGGGAGTGAGTCATGTATTGTGTTACAAAACACTGACTGCCAAGGCTGTTTACTTTTTATGGTTCCGGTGATAAGGGGGAGGGGGGGCTAAGCCTCCTTTAGCAAACAGCACAGAGGTGAACTTGTCCGCCCATAAATAGTCCGGAGGTTTTATCAACACTTCAGAACCGCACTCTCAAGGGGCCCAACCGCAGAACTGCAAGATGGTTCAAAGATGTTTTACATTGTTAATGTCATGCTTAATTACATGGTCCTTGTTGCAAACCAAAAGGTAAAAACATTTTCTTAAATTTTTCTCGTGCGGTGCTGTAAAAGCTCTTGAATGTATATACGCAGCAGTTGTGTTTAACGAATGTTGTTTTCAGTGCGACGTCTTTAAAGCACGACAGTCTTTCAGACAATAACCGTCGATTATATTTTGTACAAATTTTAAACATTAGTTGCAAAACAAATCGAGCTGAGCGTGAGCACTTTAAACGGTTGCAATGTCCGTAACGCGGTGCAGTTTGTAAGCAGGCAAAGGAGTGCGCGATCGCTGCTCGTTTGCCCTCTCGGCAACTTGGCCCCAAGCGCCGCACGCCGCCCGGTCTTGGGTTCATCTTTTGTCACCGCTCACCTGGCACGCGCACTTTCTCGCAACTTCGATTTTAATTGATAACCACCAACGTGAAATATCGACCGCATGGATGGGGTTTGGTCGTGCGGACTGGATGGACTTCGGGCAATTGTATTGAGACTTTTTAATGCAAGCTGTAATTTCCTATTTGTAATAGGGAATATAAGTGGACACATCACATCTCCTCCGTGTCGCTCTGTCTCCGCTGCTCTCGCCCTCTGTCCGTTGAACATCACCTGGGGTCGCCGTTCTTTTGCTTCCTCTTGGTCTTCTCCCAAATAATCTTCCCCCAATCACCTCTTTCAGCTCATCCCCCCCCACTACCACCTGCCCAATCCAGATGTTCTTCCTTTTTCTTTTAGATTTTACGAGTTCAAGTCTTTATCCCAGCTGAAGCAGGACCTCTTTGTGTTTATTCCTGTCTGGCTCATTTATATAATTCTTCGTTAAAATCCATATTTTCAAAACCTTCCAATCCGTGCCTCGTGTATGCATTGTCCACCGCTCACAGGCGCACCTCGCCACACTCCAGACCTTGCTCATGAATATTTTCTTCAATTTGCCATCAAACCATTGTTAAGAAATCCTTTCTGAAGGCTTCTTGACCCATCGCATTTCTGGTTCTGATTCTTTAGAACACCGTCCATGAGATGTGATGAGGCTACCCAAGTAGCTTTCGAATGATCACTGAGCCAGAACCGCTGAGGCCTGAGTTCAAATCTAGGCGGTCGCCTGTGATTTTAAAACGGGTGCTCCAGTGGAGAGAGTTGGTGTCTCAGCCTAGTCAACAATTAATCTAAAACATGCACTATATTATTGTATTATTATTATTCATAATCTACTTAAATTTCAGCTCTGAATATTTTTAAAATGCGGTATGACTGTTATATAATGAAATTTATTTTTAAGAAAAAGTGCTCCCTCTAAGTGCACAGATAGAATATGTCACTTGAAGGGAAGGATCTCAGAAGCGTTCTGTGATATCTCATTACGTGGGCCATTGTCTGATCTGGGGGATGCACTGCCCTAACTTGACTCCGTGTAAACGGTCTGCTTCATGGCCTCACTTGCATCGCTTTGGCAGATATTCCGTGTTGGTAGTCAAACACTTCTGAGAGACAAAGCCAATAACAAAGAACAACATTTCCCACGCACTTATTTACAAATACTGAGAGACAATATGTACTGTATATACATTATTGATACTCACAAGTCAAACCAAAGTGTCTCTCTGTTTGTAGTGCTTATCACCGCTGGCTTCCCTGAGTCAGTCGTGCAAATTCAACATTCCTGTGGTGTGTTTTCCCGACAAGGTGACCACTGTTGATAAGATGACCACTCGTCGACCTCCCAGTATGCAGTATTCATTTTATCAACCCTAGATATATGAGAACCACAAGTTGTATTTTAACGAACAGCCTTCCGATTGTGAGTCAAGTTCTCTAACCACAATGCCATCCGCTCACCTGGAGTAGGTTGATAAAACGTATAAGGGCATCTGTCAGCGCGTAAGTCGAATCACGCTGGATAAACTCTATTGCTTCAAAAACATAGATATGCATTACAAAAAAAAAGTATTATTTCATTTCAATATTAGCCCTGGATTTACAAATTACAGATACATTGTATACGTAATAATACCATTAACATTACAAACATTACCTAATAAAGAGGGGTGTGGACTTATATAAAGATGTGGCCATTTTTACTGCTTGGAATACTTGCTGTAGAACAATAGTGAATTACTCAGTGGTGGTGTTTGTAAAAGTGTAATTACTGTACCATCCATACACACGAGCAACAGATATATACTTTACATAAAGCCCCGTAGTGCACACTGCCTCACAGCAAGAACGTTTGCGTTCCATAGCTGACTCGGCGTCTCTGTGTTGAATCTGTATGTTCTCCCTCTATTCTGCATGGGTCTCTCCTGGTTTCTCCAGTTTCCACTCATATCTAAAAAGACACACGCAATGGAAATGGCCAAAACACCCTAATGCTGAAAAAAACACCGACAAATTACTCAAGAGAGAACCCTCTGCAAAAAATATGCATGTTTTGCCGACGAGTCGAAATGCGATCTATGTTACCATTTTATGCACACTGCATTTATTTGTGAAATAGGAAAAAATGTGCATCACACATCGACACTCAGCACGTTGATGGATGCCTCTCTAACCCATCAAACACGGCTGACGCTGTCAGCAGTAGTCACTCGTGCACAGCTGCCTGTGCGCAGACACCGTTGTGGAATGGGTGACACGTGATGGTGATGGGATTTCGAGTCACTTAGATCTCTGTTGCAGTGCCTGGACGCTGCGTGTTGGAGACTCGCCTGGCCAGGAGCGGCAAGATCTTGGTAAGTGTCAGCTGGTTACATTTTTCAATAATTGTGCATATCAGCATCAAAGTTTGAGTGTTGAGTATATTTGATTTGTTACACGAGTGGGTCCTGTTTAGCCAGTTGCCCAGATGTTTTACACGGGAGATTTGTGGTGCGTGAACACAGCAGCATCTAGACTCCGAGTGAAGCATAACATTCCATTCCGGAACGCCGTTAACAACACATGTTCGTGTTTAATAGCACTACTCACACGGGATATGAAATTAATTCAAATTTCCCACACATGTGTGTCATCGCTCCCTGCAGCCATGCAACGTCGTGATGCGTCCCATGCCTGCCAGTGCAAACAGGCCCCCTGTGCAGATAATTAAATAACCACCGACGTGTTTTTATGTTGTTTTATAATGGTTGTATGGTCCAATTGTGGTCTCATAAGTCAGGGGAATAAAATTAATATCACACGACAAGCCGGTTTATATATTTAAGCTCTGATACGAGCTGCTGATTTTCATCTCAGGCGCCAGGGTGGCGCAGTGACATAAGACTTCTAAGCGCTGATGGCTCGACGCTCCACAATTACCACTGCGTTATTCACTATCAGAGTTGTAATAGATTCGAGTTCACATGTCTCTTGACTTGAGCAAGGTTGGATATATGATATTGAAAAAATAAACTATGAGAAGGAATTCCGAAGTGGAGCAGTGCGAGGAAAGAAGCCGAAAGCGAAATGTTGTGAGCTGCAGTGTGGTGGTCGAAGGCAGTACAGATGAGAAGACGCAACTGGGCCCTCAACGTGAGTGGAGGAATCACTGAGTAAGGTTCATGGGGACAGTCGCCATGGTAGAGCTGCACAATCATTTTCCCCATCTCCAAATGATCACTGAGCGGTGGTCATCTCTGTTTAATGGTCCCTTGCCAGGAGTGAAAATTCAGCATTGTTACGGTGGTGCCAGTATCTGCACAGCGTGGTGTTGAACTCCCACGACGTGCTACACATTTTATTGGCCCAACAGAGCAATGTCGAGGGGCTAATTGTACCCCTTAAAGAGGTTCTCGGAGCAGCGTGTGACCGCGTAATTGGACACTATGAGCGACGTGGCTGTAATAGAATGCCCTTCACTAATCCAGAAGAGCCCGAGTCTTGAGACTCATTTCCAGCAGCGTCCTGCAATGGGATGCTTCGACAAATTTCTTGAACGAGTGGTTTCATTTGAGGGAGTAAACCAGAAAATCTGGAGTAAATCGACACCACAGCAAGGATGCCGGACATTACTCGACATTGCCATCTTCTGGCCACCTTGCGGCCAACGCTAATAATAACACGTGGCGGCCTCCCATCCGAGCTCTAACCAGGCTAAACACCTGCTTAGCTTCAGAGATCTGACAAGATCGGGTGCGTTCACGGCGATTCAGTCCTAGACAAAAAGTGATGATCGATGAAAATCCGTCACAGGTAATGCCCGTAAATGTTTTCCGTAAAATACTGAACAACGTTTTTTGACATGGACAGGGCACGAGCTATGGAATTCCATTATAGGATGTTCAAGTTTACCGTCGTCACAAAAACAGGCAACGTAATTCAATGGACATTTTTACCCCCTGTTCTTAATGTCATGTTGCACTCAAAGTCATGAGCGGCCTCTGCGAGAATACTGCACGGATCTGAAGGGACACACCGGTAGGTTGGAGTGAACAGTCCTGGCATCCCTGGGTTAACGCCCGAGTTGTGGTTTATGGCCTAACAGCTCCCTCCTTGCCTCCGTCATTGTCACAATTATCCCGTGGCGACGATGACGACGCTCTCTAAATATTGGAGGCAATCCATGTTTACTGCACAGTGATTGCTGGGAAAGCCCAAATGTGACAGTTTCCACAGCTGTAGGAGTTGTAACTACGAATACAATTTATGATACTCTATTTGCAGTGGGGTTTAAGTAGCAGCTGAAAGCATTTTCCCGACAATTGCCATTAACGAACATTGCTCTTCAGGAGAGATCCACGCAAGACTCCTTGCTGGTGGCACCCGTAATGAAGACCACGCCACCCCCATCCTCAGACACCTCCACCTTCTCCAAGATCCTCCTTGAACCCACCGCTGCCTATCTGTCCCCTCTCATCTCACCCTACTCCCCCCCACGCACTATCCTATCTCTCTCCTCTCATCTCACTCTACTTCCCTTGACACACTCTCCTACCTCTCTCCTCTCATCTGACTTTACTCTGTTTCACACACTCTCCTACCTCTCCCCTCTCATCTCACTTGACTCCACTTCACACACTCTCCTACCTCTCCCACGGCATCTCTCTCTTCTCCAGGCACTCTCCTCCCTCTCCCATCTCGTATCACTCTCCTCTCCTCTATGCTCTCTCCTCCCTCTATCTCATCTTACTCTGCTTCCCTTCAGCTCCTCTCTGCTCAGGCAGTCAACCTTTACCCAGAAGGTCACTCGTTCTCCTCTGGAGTTCTTGTCGTCCGGGATTCCTTTCCCTCAGCCACCCGTTCTACTGGCTCCCTGCCCCTGTTCAAGTGCAGCCTCAAGATCTCTCATGAATCCTCTGCCTGACTGCCTGCCTCTCCCTACGAAATGAATACGCCTGCCGCTTCTGTACAGTAGCTCGAGATGCAGTCACATTTCGCAAAATGCGCTCCGCCTTTTTTAATCGATTCATCAATTTAACGATCAGTCGCAGCGGCAATTTATCTTAAACTAAGCAGCGTCAACCGTGACAAATTACTGGAATAGAAACGGCTTCCCGTGGCCGGTTCACTCGACGATTTCAACATCTACATCACAACAGCCAATCTTATCTCGGATGTTATGGCATGCAGAGACAACACTTGCACAATCTGGTACATTTGCTGGGTCCAAAATGTAACCGCACCGAGATAATGGGGGACGCGTGAAAGCCGTCACGTCAACACATCGCGGCCACTACCAGGGGGACCTCGCCCCGTGACGTGGACCGCGGGACATCCAAGGCACCTGCACCGCGCTCTCGAGTCTCGTGCATGCCTCATCCAGAAGAATCCATGCATAGGCCAGGCACCGCACACCGCACGCTGGCCAGCACAGTCTTAGTCTGTGGATTTTATATATGCTCTTCTATCCCTGCTATGACTATGGCAGCAAAAATATAATGAAGTGTTGATGTGAGGAGAGTGTTATCAAATGTGTTTTATATACAGGACAAATACGCAATCGCAACTTACCACTTGTGATCTTATTTAGTAAACTGCAGTCTCAAACATCGCAAAATCATTTTAGCCTACGTTGTCAATCGTCACGGTCAGCGCATCGGTATTTGGTTGCAGTGACCGTCACCGCCACGCTTGACAAAGTTCATCCATTCATCGCCGATTGAAATAAAAACACCTCGTCGGCGAACATCACCGCCATTAATGTCACCAACATGAATGCTCCCTGGGCCATCGGGCCTGCACGCGCCCTTCCCCTGCCGTCACCAGGTCAAGGCGAGCGGTAAACGCAGCCGGGGTACGAGAGTATGGGGGCTACGGTGCAAATCGTGCGCGTTTGCATGCCGGTACAAGGCCACGCTGCTGCGATGCCACGACGCTGACCGTTGACTGCACACAAAGTGCTTGCAACAAATGAACCACAAAACCTTGCTGATCTCGTCAAGTAGCATAAACCACCATCACGCAAACTCTGGTCATCCTCGCAGCAGCGACTTCTGACTAACCGTCAAGCAAAGAAGGTCACCACATCGCACGCTTTCAAGTGCGCTGATGCGGCCGTTTGGAACGCTCTTCCTTCTGATATTAGGAAACCACTGGGAGATACGCACTTTTCAATCTCAATTGAAAACTAATTTCTTTTTTTTTGTTTAGTTTAACACGTCGGCTTTCCCGACCAATATCATCTATAATAGAGGATTTGTTTGGGGCTAGATCGCGTAAATATATAAATGTTTAACGACACATTTATATATTTACGCGATCTAACCCACAACACAATCCTCTATTTTTGTGTTAAGTTTGCTCTCTTTCCCCCCGCATATCCCATTAGCACAGTAAACTACATACGGTGCGAAATACGTTCAACGTACGTGTACGTTGATGTCACCGAGCTGGATCTTGGAGTCAGGTATGATGTCAGACAGGGGAGGTACAAGGTAGAGGAGTAGGAAATCACTATGTTCTGTAGCCAGATGGGATCCCATAGAAACAAAACACATCTTTCTGCACAGGGTAGATCTGTGGTAAAACACGGGAAGATTCATCATAAAGGGAAAATATTCGTGAAAAACGTACAAATTGTATGATGTAGAATGATTTACAAATATACACAAACTAAAATGTAATTGAAAAAAGCAACGATGAAGCGTGTTTGGAAACCTGACCAGTGAAAAAAAAAACGACGTGAGTTTTCACCGTGTGTCCAAACACTCGAGTTACTGGCCACACAACGTGGGTTTTTTTACTTTTGCTGCAATTGTGTTTCGCAAACTTGCCGACGTCGTGGTTGAAAAGATGCCGTTTGGACACGACTGCGTTTTACGACTTCATGCTGAAGAACTGCCTTCTGTGTTCTTGATTCCCTTGACGACAGGCGAGAGTCTCCATGCGTGTCCTTGTTAACGGTTGACCAAGCGCAATGGTTAAAAGGAAACCTTGCACTCTTCCCATCCCCCTGGTGTTAATTGTGGGGTATTTCGAAATCTGTTTTTAGTGCATTTTGAAGTTTCGTTGCACTCTGGAACGCAGTCTACAAGTGAATGGCCAAGAAGAGCTCCTTTTAGACCAAGTCAAACTGATCTCCCTGCTGCTCGTCAAATGAATATTGAGGCAGTGCTCACCTCCTGTTTATAGTTCTTAGTCAGATACGGAAATTCCTCATTCCCATGGCGAGTATTCAACAATCAGACACCACTATTGACTTCTCCACAAAGTCGTGCTCATTTTGTAGAACCTGAGGGGATGATTGGCTGAGTCGCCCCCCCCCACAACCCCCCCAAACAGAATGTGAACTCACAACCTTCTGATTGCGAGTCACTCGCTCCACTGCTGAGCCCAGGAGTGGGGTTTCATGAGTCCTTGAGTTTCCCCCTCGCCTCTCAAGGCGACACCGCAGGTGGCTTCACTGATAATTAAGTGGAGGGCACAGGAAAGTTGTTATCCTAAGCCAGAGCTGGGCCCGGCCAGACCATTCGGTGGTGAGATGTTAACGCCCTTGCCTGGTATGTAGGAAATCGTGGGTTCGACCCTGACCCTGACGCCTGCTGTATATATTAAGTTTGCATGTCTTTCTCTCTCCATGGTTCGCGTGAATTTAACTCCGGGTCTCTGGTCCTTCCTTTCACATTTATAAACATGCGTTTTTGAGTATATGGCTGCTATAAATTTCCCACAAAAGCCACTTTGTTGATCTATCATTTGTGGCCAAGTCGACTCTGAAAAAAAGCTATATAGCTCAGTGGGCCGTAAATTAATTTTCGTTTTAATTGTCAGGAAGCCGCATGGGCTGAAAATGCACCTGTCTGGTGGAGAAAGCATCTCCTGATGAAGCCGCTGCCAGCACGTTCCAGTTGCTCAATACCTGCGCGCGTGACCCGAGTGGAAAAAAAAACAACCCGTAGTCGAGCTCAAAGCCTCCTCAGCGAACTGCCATGAATTCAGCGGCCTGGCCCAAAGCCCAGTCAAGGCTTTCTGTGCAGTCTGTATTGAATGCAATAAACGTACTCATCTCTGAACAGAGCCTACCTGGTTACTCAAATTCCACTGCTGCTGCATCATGTTGGTTCTGTAATAATATTTTATTTTCATATTATTATTGTACTGCTCATTATACTTCACAGAGGTTGGCACATTGGTCAGCATGCTGCGCAATGAACCATACCATCTAAGTTAGATTCCTGGCCATGGCTAATATCGGTGGCGAGTGATACCAAGTTTACTCAGCACTGAATCTATCTAGAATGTTCTGGAAAATAGGTACATTTCAAAATATCACTGTCCTGGTCACAAAAGCAAAGTTTGTGGGGAATAATAGCCATTTTCTATTCTTTTTAGGCATAAGCAAATAGGAAATAACACTTACTACCCAGGTACAAAAATGATGTTACATAGTGTTATCACTCATGCTAGTTCCTTTCTTGTACAGTAATGATTACCGAGCTGGGTGCTTCTGTGGCAACAGCATAGAACTTACAGTTAGAAGTCTGTGAGCTTAAATTTGTGGGGGGGGGGGAGGTTGATAAGTAAGACTGATCTGTTTTAAAGCTGGTTATGCAGATAAATAGCCCACCAGTAACATTGAAGAACACTGTCAATTTATCAGTGGCAATATGCTGAAGCTTTATACGATGCCCAATAAAGGAAAGCATGATTCTGTGAATTTTAAACAAACTTAGACATTTCTCGTGCTCGGTGTGGGCATTGTTTTTTTTACAGATGCGCGTCTCGGCTGCAGCTTTGATGACGAGGGGTTCCCGCTGTGCGGCTGGACTCAGTCGGATGATGATGCCGGAGACTGGATCAGGAACTCGGGAGCAACCCCCAACCCCAACACCGGTCCACCTGGGGACCACACCACCGGATGTAAGCAGCACTCACATTGTAAAATGGCTGCTTAGAAGATACAAATAACAAATATAATCTGGTGGCCAGGTGGCTCAGAAGTCAGAGGACTCGGATAGCACAGCTCGATAAGGTGCTGGCCAAGGTTTGAGTCCAGGCCGCTGCCTGTGATTAAACCTGCTTCTCAAGTCTTAGTGAGTTGATGACCTCAGCATGGTTACCAATGACTGCGCACATAAAAACACATTACGTTCAATTGAATCGCGCTTAATTTGGCAACAAATTCCAGCTCTGAGAATTAAACATTTGGTTTGGCCGCCATGCAATGAACATAACTCTCATGCAGAGCAAGTGGGAAGTGCTGCCCTCTCCTGCGTGTGGTCTGGAGGTCACTTGAAGGGATCTCTGAGGTAGCTCTTTGATAGCCGCTTCTGTGGGCCGTCCTCGAACACGAAGGGTCACACTGCTCTGCAGGAGATATGAATGGACGAGTTGTCTCGTGACGTGACGTCAGTAGTACAATCGAGACAACACTGGGGGAACAAACCTACAAAATTCAATGACAAAACCATCTGTTACGAACACTCTGTGTTGAGTCTTTACCTCTGATATTGTTACCTATTCACTGTTTTACAGAATTATCTACAGCGTTTAACTTCTTCTGTTGAGTGTAACACGCTTTTCAGTTGTATATATAGAAACAAATTGAACAGTCACTTTTCTTAGCGTACATACAGAATTACATCTGCATCACATTAAAAAAATGTGCCGCCCAGTGTGTTTTAACAATTCTCGCCCATCCAAGCGTGTTTCTTCGTTCCATGTGTACCTTGCAGCTAAGCCTGGACTTTGATTCATAAATAAGAACACCTGGATGTGCCCTGTTGTTAAACTAAATGTTTCTTGTTTAATCCAAGTTATTTCAAATTCATTTCCATATCAAAGTTCAACCTGTTTACATAATTTTTCAAACTTCAGTTTTATTCAGATCAACTGTTAGGAAACACTTGGGCCTTGCATGTTGTATCTCGTGTTTGTTTGAAGTTAAAACACGAGATCGTAAAATTCCACGCAATTGTAAATTTGCTGGGTAAGATTCGTGTCTTGATCAAAACAACAAGACAACATTGCCTGGGAATTTGCTGTATTGTCGCGAAAGGGAACATCTTGGCATTTGCACAACTACTGTCATGACTTCTGCAAAAACACCATCTATTTAAATCTCTTTCACTTTAAGTGTCATATTCTCCACTCTGTGTTACAACATTTTTGCTTCACCATGTGGCAAACATTGTCAATATTCGGCTGAATGAGAATGTGCATACACTGCCTAAGAGGCAATTGACCAAGGTACTCTAGGTTAGCGATATCACCCACAAGCTGTTTTAAAACCAGAGTGGTGCACAACTTTCTGTGGCATTTGGGAATTTAAATGTTTTCATCTCATGACATGACACGAATAAACAAAACTGCATTATAATTGGTAAACAATATAATTAAAGAACACCCCTTCAGCCAATAACAATCTAAACTATTTTTATTTGACAAGGTAAGGCCCACTAAGTTATATTGTTATTTTTCAGAAGTGACCTGGCCACACATGATAACTCAGCAAAGTGACTTATCACGTAGAAATCTACTCTAAGAGCATGTTTCTAATTGGGGAAGGGAAAACCGGAGAACCCGGAAAAAAAATCCACGTGACTATGGGAGAACATGCAAACCCCAAATATACAAGTGTCACGGTCAGGATTAAACCCACGACCTCCTGTATATCAGGCGATGTAGTTAACATCTCGCCACCGTGGCTTGAATTAGGGGGCCGGGCCCCTAGGAACCTCTGGGCTGGCCCTACTCATGCTGCTTGTTATCGGTGTAAATTGACGGCACGGGATGCCGGTTCGTTTCAGCCTCCTTCTACCTCTACCTGGACTCTGCGTCCGTGGGAGCTGGGGGAGGAGTGAGGCTCCTGAGCCCCAGCATCAACACCAACCAGAACGTGTGCCTGAGCTTCTGGTACCACATGTACGGCGATGAACTTATGACATTGAACGTGCACGTGCTGGAGGACGGCGGAGAGAGACCCGTGTGGCGCGCTGAGGGGCAGCAGAGCAGCACCTGGCTGCAGGGAACCGTCACCATTCAGGCCAAGCCAGACACCCAGGTCAGTGCACACCAAGGGCCTGATTCCTATAGCTATTTTTGGCCGTTATTCTTCCACTTTGAAGATATTACAGCCATTTTTCTTCGAAAATCTTATGTAAATGTTATTTTGATAATGCCTGTCTGCTAATTCCCAATCTTACTTTGTTCTCAATGCATCTCGCAGTAGTTGTATCTGAGCGTACCCTATTCAATACGTTTCTGCTCTTTCAATTTCTGTTTACTTATTGTTTTCCAACAACCTTTAATATTTAATATCTTTCTCCAAAGTTATACCCGTGTATGTTGTTATGAATAATTTTAGTTGATTGAACAGGTTAAAAACATTTTTACACCAACATTGCCACCTCCGCGCGCCGACTTCGACGTGGCGGGGCTCTGCAATCTCACATTAACATTCTAATCTCTCACATTAACATCACTAGACCCTTGGGCTACACCCATTTTAAACCTTTAAAACAGTCTGCCTCAGCAGCTTTCCCCCAATTTTTCCTCCTGATGACGATCGCTTGTGTTGTGATCAGTACGTCGTGTTTTTATTAATTTGAACCTATCTACGTGACTTTACCGAAAGACCCAAGGAATATAACTATAACCATCCTTTATTCTTTCCATTTTACATCCATGCATGTATACAGTTATTCCTTTGTGAATCAACATTACCGTACATTTTTTTCGTTATTAATTCATCTGAAAACTATTCACTGTAAAGTACAGGCGTTCCTCGAGTACCTTGACCCCGCCCCCCCCACAGTGCAAATTCACAGTTACGCAATTAATTTTTAGGGACATACTTCACACGTACGCTTTGTGTTTCACATTTACGTGCTCTAGAAAAAACTAAAAATATTTAAAATCAAATTTTTTAAAAATTATTTTCATTTCTAAAAATTCAAAGCAGACAAACAATATTTCTGATGGCGTCACAGCGTCATGGCAGCACCTAGCGTTACGGGCTGGGCGTAGCCATCGTAGATCTACCGCCTGTGTCTGCATCACGCGTGCGTCTGTAAGCAGCCCACGGAAGTGTTCAAGGAGCCCTGAAGTTACTCATTATTAAGTAAGCCTTATAAATAGTAATATTTTAAATTTTAATCATGAGTAATTGTTATTAAACTCCTTATTAAGTCTTTTTTTATAATGTTCATATTGTTATCAAGTAATACATTTATTCGTATTTTGTAAACCCAAATGATACTTAATTTTGCTTTGGTAACGCACCCCTCCATATAACATGTATGTCTATGGGAAAATAGTCTTCAGACAGCGTGATTCGACTTACACGTTGTTTTTCAGGAATGCATGTCACGCGTTATGCGAAGGACGCCTGTGTCTGACTCAATATCTACTCTATCTGCAGGTTATCCTGGAGGGAATTCGAGGAACATCAATATTGAGTGATATAGGCCTGGATGACATTTCCGTGGCTGAGGGAAATTGTTTTGGTAAGATTAAATTAATTATGTTTTATCATTTTACATTCATTAATTATTAAACATTCACACCATGAAACAGATTTTAGGCTCAGTTGAGGGTCTCATTGTCAGATTGGGAGTTAAAATCCCAATCAGAGAGCACGGCACGCCATCTCCATCATCCCTCTGGAGTACCGCCGGAGGACCCCTACTTGGTGAGAAGTCACCAGTGATTGTCTTATGGAACAACTGGTCCCTGCCAGAGGAAAGTGGAATTTTCACTACTGGTTCAGGACCACAAACATTAATTAGTGCGTAATAGAGATTTTTTCGGTTAGATATTGGTCGCGAAAGCCTACGTGATGAATTAGTGCGACTGATTGGTCGTTTGAGCCGTAACTGTTGGTTGTGGTAAAGCGACCAAAACACCCAGAAAGCTCCCGAGCTCGTCAAATCTCGGCTGCTAAGCAGGCTTGAGCCTGGATATCACTTGGATGGGTGACTCCCACGCACCGACAGGTTGCAATGGGGCTATAGGACCCTATGGCAACTTTCAATCCACGCTGACCCGGGTGGCAAAGTATGGTAAAAAATTCTCTCATAACCCACGCGGTGTGGGAAGGCCCTGATCCAGCAGTGGATTTAGAAAAGCTCCAACTGGTTCAAATATTCGTCACTGATGTTTGTCGTGAAGGAGACTCGAGCTCGAGTAGCGGGATTAATAACGCAGTGCGTGTTGGATCCCGATTTGGTGGCTGAGTGGGGATTGTACCATCGGATGTCATGATGCTGTGGCGGATTCCTCTTGCTCCTCTCTAAACTGTGATTGGTTAGCGAACACTGAGCAGGCTAAAATTTATACTCCATTGTACTGAATGAAGAACCGTGCGCTGCTGGAAACTCTGCCCAGTTCATGAATCGCACCCTAGAAGTGGCACTACAACAATGTTCTGGCCCAACAAAGCTGTGACTGAATGATTTTAAATTCCAGTGGCATCGATATTCTGCACCATAGCCATACATTCATAAGTGACTAACTTCCGACTCACCATGAAATGCAGAAAATATATTCTGCTTGTATCTTGTGCGTAATTTAAATGTGCAGTAATTTACCCATGTATTAAAATGTTTGTATTGATGTTTTAACCCCACAGAGTGTGTGAGCGGATGTGATTTTGATAAAATCGGGGACTTCTGTGGCTGGGAGAACATTAAAGGGGGCTGGGAGCAATGGAGCGGTGGCACAGAAACTGAGAACACTGGCCCTGACGATGACTTCTCACGGCCTGGCTGTGAGTATCTTACAGCCTCATATCGCTAACAGCCTCCACTCGAGCTCCTGGCCTTGAAACCCATATCCAGTATAACGTGTCTTGATCACTGTGTTAGTGAATACAGCAGTGTGTGTGTGGATCACTGCGTTAGTGAATACAACAGTGTGTGTGTGGATCACTGTTAGTGAATACACCAAAGTGTGTTTGGATCACTGTGTTAGTGAATACAGCAGATTGTGTGTGGATCACTGTGTTAGTGAATACAGCAGTGTGTGTGTGGACCACTGTGTTAGTGAATACAGCAGTGTGTGTGGACCACTGTGTTAGTGAATACAGCAGTGTGTGTGGATCATTGTGTTAGTGAATACAGCCGAGTGTGTGTGGATCACTGTGTTAGTAAATACAGCAGTGTGTGCGTGGATCACTGTGTTAGTGAATACAGCAGTGTGTGTGTGGATCACTGTGTTAGTGAATACAGCAGTGTGTGTGTGGATCACTATATTAACTCTGCTGTGTGTAGTTGGGAGTTACCTGCTGCTGGCCTCTGAGGTCAACGACCCTGGAACGGCGTTGCTGCTGGAGAGTCCGGCTCTCCTCTCCTCTGGGTGCCTCGTCCTGAGCTTCCACTACTTCCTGTATGGGTCAGCAGAGAACATGGCCATCAACGTTTACATCAACAAAGGTACAGAGGCTTTTATCTCCACTACAGTTGTTAGGTTTTGCCAGTAGTTAACCTGTCATGATGTAATTGAAGATATGCACTTTGTTTTCATTTCAATTTGAATGAAAGGCCATATTGCCAACTAAGGGTTGCTTTAAAGCCAAGATTTAGTAGGCGTTGTGTCCAGATGAAACGGTAGTAACTAAGATAATTATCATTCGTTTCGCACATATTAAATGTTGCTGTACGCACTACTGCAAGTACATATGTATGCACAGACGATATCACATCACTGTCTTGAACACTTCAGTGTATATGTCAGCCAATGCGAACCTGGGAATGTATACATGAGTATGGTGGTTTTATTAAGGATGGGTTTTTTTTAACAGACATAATGGGTTGAATGGGGACGATGGTTTGAATGGGGATGATGGTTTTAATAGAGATGATGGTTTAATGACGATGTTGGTTTGAATGGGGATGATGGTTGTAATGGGGAAGATGGTTTTAATAGAGATGATGGTTTTAATGCGGATGATGGTTTTAATGGGGATGGTTTAAATAGAGATTATGGTGTGAATGGGGGTGATGGTTTTAATGGGGATGATGGTTTTAATGGAGATGGTTTTAATAGAAATTATGGCTTTTTCATAGGGATGGTTTGAATTGGGATAATGGTTTTAATGGAGATGGTTTTAATAGAGAGGATTGCTTTAATAGGGATGATGGTTTTAATTGGGATGATGTTTTTAATTGGGACGATGTTTTTAATGGAGTTGGTGGTTTTAATGGGGATGATGGTTTTAATGGGGATGATGGTTTTCTCTCCATGTAACTTTGTGTATTTGTGTGTCAGTTGCACACCCATGTGCTCCGCTCCCAGCCGTGTAACAAACCTTCTGTGTCACCCACATTGACCGCAGCCGTCAATGGACAACCCGTGTGGACTGTTCAGGGAAACCAGGGAGAACAGTGGATTTTAGCTCAAGTCATGTTCCCTGAGTCCGGAAATGTTCAAGTAAGAGAATCCCTTACATGCAGTCTAGTTCTGTATGTGTGTCTACTGTATTTGAATCACTGCCTATTATATATGTATGTGTGGGTTAGATTTGAGAGATGTGCAGTTGTATTTGGTGAGGTGCAGATTTGTAATACCAATTGACGAGGTGGGGGGGGGGGTCTCAACAACTGCGAAGATTACAACTCAATTAGAATGCACTTTTAATTGATTACGATTCTCCACTGTGTGCATGGTTATTCATTTGAACACTGCACCACCCTTTATTCAAATCAAGCGTGGGATGGTGTTGAACACTTTGGGTTGAATACAGCTGAATGAAATCAAACGTTGTGCAAACTCCTGTTTCATAAAAAAATTGTGCAATTAATTTAAAGTGTCTAAACATTCAGAAACCGTGTAAATGGTTTCTGGTTTTTGTGTTTAGTTTGTTGTCTTTCCCCTGTACCTCCGATTAGCACGGTTGGCTACGTAGTTCAACAAGCATGCAAACAAATGATGCACGCACGTTTTATTATTTCTTTATGTTTACATTTCATGAAACTGAACACTTTTGAAACTAACGTTGCGTTATTAAAGAGTTGTGTGCATTTTAAGAGATCTCGTGTCATACATCACAACTAAGTGCCAATATTTTCAACCGTATCAGTTGATTAAACAAATCATGATGCAACTTAGATTTTTTTAGTCCATGGGTATTAACCCACTTCATATATTTAAAAATTATATTACCTTCGCTCATGCATTAAATATGCGTTTGTGTCCCTGCGAGTTCCAATCATATTAATTGGAATTCTATGGACACTTCCTGGGCTGCACAGTTAGAAAATCCCCATTAATTAAATTGCTGATTCCTGCGTCTACTTTAAATAAAGGGGTGATTCTTGGGCTATTCCAATGGAGACAGGACAACCGCCATGGAGTTGAATGGGGATTCTTTGACAGCCTAGCAGTTGTTTAGAGAATCGCCACCAAATTTCATGCTCTGGATATTCCCCACAGAAAATATTATGAAAGTAATGATGCACGCATTAAATCGTGCATGTGAGAATCAACTGTTTATTTATATAACATATATGCTAATGTGTATATAGAGTCATTCATTATTTTAATCAAAGCGCGACCATGAATTGTAAATATTCGTATAGTTACTGTGGACAATTGTTAGATGCCTAGAAAATACCATAAATTCGCAATTCAATTGATGATCCCATTGGGCATCGTATTCCATCAAAGAGCCGCATCGCGATTGGGACCAGTCGCAGTGGGAATCGCCCGGCACTTGGTCCCTTGATGTTCCCACCAAAGCGTCGCATAAATACGAGTGGCTTCCACTCCAACAAACAACACGATCATTAAACGTGCACTAATAATACGTGACATTGCTTTGTATCTTTGTGCAGTTTGCCATCGAAGGAGTGCGTGGGGAGACACCTGAGAGCGATATTGCTGTGGACAGCGTCTGCGTCTCAGTCTGTGAGCCTACAGGTAAATATGAGGTTGTCGTAGTGGCAGTATTCATATAAAACCGGCCTAATTGACATGTGCATCCTAGTTTGAATTCCAGGATTACAGCACAGGACACATTGGTTGCGTGTCTCTAGATACATATTTATAGCTGTATTTGTGATGCCTCATCTTTTGATACATCACTGTTGGTAATGTAGAAAAAAGGATTTCCTATCTAAATGTAGGCCTTGTATTTGTTTCTGCACTCTTTTGGTCATCGATGCACACACGGACCACCTCTACAAACGCAAGAGATAATGTTTCACCTGCATTTCCCCCGCACCTCCGATTAGCACGGTTGGCTACATACGGTGGAAAAGTTCTACATACATAGATTACATCATGGGACCTCCTTTGCCAGTACCAAAATATACTAATAGGGGTTTTCCCCTTTTTTCTGGCAACAAAACTGATACCTTTTGCAAGGAATCATGCTTACATTAACCACAATACTTGCAGTCAAATGCAAACAAAAAACAATACTCTGATAATTTATGCATTGTCTTTGAAACTGATTGGTCCACACCAGACATCTTTCTTTAGAGCCTCGTCTCATATGGCGTCATTTGGTCGAACACCACATGAGACGAGGCTCTAAAGAAAGCTGTCTCTGGTGTGGACCAATCAATTTCAAAGACAATGCATAAATTATCAGAGTATTGTTTTTTGTTTGCATTTGACTGCAAGTATTGTGGTTAATGTAAGCATGATTCCTTGCAAAATGTATCAGTTTTGTTGCCAGAAACAAGGGGAAAACCCCTATTAGTATACATAGATTAATCACGATGCAAAATATGTCACTCTACTCCGAAAACCCCTCATTATTCCGATTACAGCCATATCCTGAGTGGTTGTGTGTAAAGTTAAATTGTAACATTTTCAGAGGCTACTCATACAATTATAAACTGGCAATTTCCCTGTGAATGAGCATGCTTATGTCCTGTATTGGAGATGTGTTTGCTCACACAGTGGTATTAGTTCTACCATGGCACTGCAGGCTCACGATTGGCAAAAGGCTCTTATGATGTGCTCTACAAATGGCCTTGCTTTAAAGTGGCCTCGGCAGTTTAGTACAACTGCATACTGTGCACGACACAACCAAAGCATGCAATTGCCATCTCACAGCGATTCGGCACATCCGCCCCATGCCCTCAATTCCCGCAGATAACACCCTCGCCTGCTGTATCATAGGTTCCCATCACAATTGCTGCAATGCCCTCTACTCACTTGGGCATCCGCCAAGAGCATCAACAAATTACAAATACTACGAGACGATCTGCTGTGCCCTGCCCTCGGCATGGGGAGTGGTGGCACAGATGTCTCTACTTTGCTAAAAATCTGCACGGTTCAAGCAAAAGGTGGCGTCCCTCTGTCACCAGTCACCGTGCCCTTTGCGTGGCCTGCTGTCAGACCCAGCGTCACTGCTCACTCTGCAGCAGCTCCCTCCATCTGTAACTCTACCCCCTTCACATACGAAGCAGCATCCAGTCTCATCCCACCTTCTAGAAGCACCTGAAGACACATTCTTGGCGAGCTTCTTGAGCTTCCTGGGGAGCTCCGAGCGAGGCTGCGAGCTTCCCGAGTCGCGCACGGTCGTGACATTTGAGCGCGTTAATAGTGGACTATTATTATGTTTCATCATAGCAGCATTGATATTGATGAAACACTGTACATAACACAGTAGATAATAAGTAATATTTAAACATATTTTAAAAAAACACGCTTTAATTAAATGTACCGGACTAGTGATGGCAGCACTCCAGGAAGTGGCCCCGAGGCTTGCCACAAAGTAAGGGGCCGCGGTGATTTACAGGCAACGTGAGTTGAGCGTGGACAATTAGCCCCAAGCCGAAACATAAGATATAAAAAGAAAGTTTAAAAAATATTTATTTAGATTTTTAATGATAGAATATAGTTTTGTCATCAGTATGACATACGTATACCAAGTTTGCAGTCGATAGCACATTGGGAACTATGTAAAATTTGAGTTACAAGATTTGAGGATACGACAACAGAGTAAGTTTATAAAAAAGCGTGTTAAATAATGTTTTAAAGTATATGTTTTTTATTTTTTTGTAATGATATAATATAGTATTGTCATCAATATGACATACGTATACCAAGTTTGCAGTCGATACGACATTGGGAACTATGTAAAATTTGAGTTACAAGATTTGAGGATACAACAGAGTGAGTTAAATAAATATCTAAAGGCGTGTAAATAATAAAAGAGTGCTCTCATGAATGAATGTCGGATGCATCGGTTGACGAGTAATGTCCCATTGTCTTTATTTCATGAACCGAAGCTCCAACAACGCCGGCACCAACGCCACCACCTCCAAGTGAGAATTTGCAGTGGAGTGTGCGGTTCGTCAGGGATGACCTAAACACCTCATCGGTTTGAGGCTTTGTGCTGTACTGGTTTCCAGTGTCAAGTCGCTATATTTATATTTCTACAACGTTTCATCACTGCTGTGTATTACAGTATTGTGGTGGGACAGTGATCAGCGCATTGCACTATGAACAGGGGTCACCTCGGTTTGATTCCTGACCACGGCTAATATCAGTGGCGAGTGATGCTTGAACTGGTCCTGCCCCCACAACCCCCCTCCCCACCTTCACCAATCGGCACTGACCAGCGTGGTGAAATATGGTTAAACCCACATTACTAGTTCAAGTTCATTCAAGTTCATTTCACTAACATGGCCTGCGGGAGGCCTTCATCCAGCCGTGCATTGATAAAGGGCAAGTTATGTTTTTTTAAATATTTATCCATGCAACCTTATACATCCGCGGCTCCGATTAACAAAATTATCGACGTACAGTGTGAAAGAAGTTCAACATACGCACATACATACTATTGTGGCTTTATTGATGTTGCACAGTGCCATGTCACCCGAGAGACATGACTGAGACGTGATGTGCACGGTCATACCATCCCGGCCATCATACTACAGTAGTATCATAACAGATGTCATGAACTAAGTATTATGAGTAATAGCAGTATTTAATTGTAAAAATATCTTTTTGATATATCCAGTGATAAAAAAGTCAAATTTAAATCTGAAAACTTTTGACCCACATAATTGGACGGAAAAATGGAAAACTTTCATATTTTTTAAACTTAGGCATACAATGTTTGAAAAAAGTTTTAAGTGTTCTATGGTACAGAGTATAATTGACATCAGTTTAAATATAAAATATATACATATTTCTTTCACATCCCAAATTTTGGAGTGTACTCAAATGTTTAACTATTTTTTTTTTCTCATGGAAGTCTTATGTAGAGGTTTTAAAGGTGCTGAATCCAAATAGGTGTCATATTTTAATAATTTACATGTTCATATACTTCTGGGAAAAGTGCGATGTTAAAGCTGATGGAAAGCCAGCAAAGCCTGCTGCCAATTACCAGCATATATGTACGTGCTGGTAACATTTACCACCATCACTTGTATTATGCAATGATGTTCGTAACTTTCAGAACCAGGACACTGCAGCATTTGCGGAGACCCTCATTACTTGACATTTGACGGGGTCGCCCACGACTTCATGGGCACGTGCACCTACACCGCGTCCATCCCGTGCAACCAGAGCTCCACCCTGCCCCACTTCAACGTGGAGACGACCAACGAGCACCGGGGCGGCAGCACGGCCGTGTCTTACGTCAAGGAGGTCCACGTGGAGGTCTACGGCCACAGAATCACCTTGGGCCAAGGGCGCCGGGTGCTGGTGAGGCCTGCGCTTGCACAGTGGCTCTTGTTTTTACATTGCAGGACCGAGACCCTCCAAGCTAGCTGGTCCCGCTCAGCAGGTGCCAGTTTGTTGCTGCGCTGTAAAACCCAAGGCTGTGACGTCACACACACAATGAACGTGACGCTTGCAGATGATGCTGTGACGCCGTGTCCTATGTCCTCACGTCACGCATTTAAATGTAATTGCGGTAGAATATCATATCGACTGTGTCAATTGTGTCACCTCTGTTGTGCAGGTGGATGGGCTGCGTTTGACTCCTCCGTTCTTCATTTCGGGGGTGTACATCCAACTGAGTGGATCCTACGTTGTGCTCGAGACCGATTTCAATCTGGTTGTTCGGTTTGATGGGAACCACCATGTAGAGATAGTCGTGCCTGGAGAATACACGGGGGAACTGTGCGGCATCTGCGGTGAGTTGATCTGCTGAGAGAAGTGACACAATAAGCAACTGACTTTAAATTGTAGAATTCATAAAATATCAATGTTATTGCAGTTGACAGAATATGCAAAGAATTCAGCCAAAGAGGAGCAGCAGTGAGGACCATTGAGCATTATCAGCCACGAATTCTAACAAAAATGGAAAAGTTAAATAGGCATTTCATCGAACAAGTGCCGTTTTTCACGTAAACCATCTGAATTGCAACTACTAATGGAACGATTTGTGTTGTTTTACAGGGAACTTTAATGGAGATGGCTCAGATGACAATTTGAAGCCGGATGGGTCAGCAGCGGCCTCATCAAGCGAGCTGGGAAACAGCTGGAGAGTGTTCAACAGTTCTGATGATGAGTGAGGATCCGTTCTTCTGAATTATCTCCATGCGTGTCTGCTCATTACAACAGTGCAATTGCAAAAGCCTCTAGATAATACACGTGGACGGCATTGGTATTAAAAGCCATTGGAGCTCCAAATAGACAAGAAATGTGAAACATGAGTCCCAAGCTCACATTAGATCTGACTGCTGTACCACTGATGCTGTATTTGTGCCAGCTGTTTGGGCTACAGTGAGTTATCTTCATGATGATGATGGTAATGTGATTGTTTCTGGTGATGTTTTCTGTTTGAAACTCGTTGACGTTAACCTGCGTGTCGTTTGTTGACAGTTGCCAAGATGATACCGGGGAAATACCTCCATGTGATGAGAATGACAAGAACCTGTATGAATCGGATGCGTTCTGTGGCATAATCACTGACCCTGAGGGTAAGTATTGCACAGTGCACAAACCATTGCACCGCTGCTTCATCAAATAATGGAATACGGTAATAGTTCGTTATTCTTAAAAGCCACTTGTGTTAAAGAGGAGTGATGTGCCAATACCGCTAACACTGATATCGTATTTCTCGCTGCGAGCAGGAGCTTTCAAGGAGTGCCACGCGGTTCTGCCTCCACAAGGCCTCTTCGACAACTGCGTGTTCGACCTGTGTGCCACGGATGGGGACCACGGCTCGCTGTGCCAGGCCCTGCAGGCCTACGCCGACCAGTGCGCCCAAGCTGGGGTCATCGTCACCTGGAGGAACAACACCTTCTGCCGTGAGTGCACCGCCCGCTGTGATGTCACCGCCACGCTGATTGCCCAGCCATGAAATTTGATTCTGATGTGATTTCATGGACGTGTCATTGTAAGTATGCTAATCTATGGTGGCCTAAATAAACGATGCAGTTTTAATATAATAAGTGCAATGCAATCCTAACTCGGGCTGTCCATAGCATCAGACGCATTGTTAATAGTGAGGGTGTATTAACCATACTTGGTTCACTTTACGTTGAACGCTACAGATTCCCTGACATTAAGCAGAGTAGGCCGTTGTGTGCTGATGTCGTGGTCCAAACTTGGCAACTTTGTAAAATTAGCTGCCAATTACTCAATCTGGATGACACATAACAACATTGCCCCTTACTGGGAGACTAATTCCCATGACGGGCTGGTGCTCAGTCACTTTGTGCTACACAGAGACAGCTACCAATATCCGGTCCCCTCCAAATGTTTGAGATAACATGTGATTGAAGGTGTTTTGAGTTTCTGAAGTATTTAAGCACCATTGGAAATCAAAGATTATTAAAGATTATTGTTGTGTGTGGCACCCACAGCATTCCCGTGTGAACCTGGCAGCCACTATGAGAGCTGTGCCCCACCGTGCCCGGCCACCTGCAGCAACGCAAATCCCCCGGGTGGCTGCAACCAGCAATGTGCGGAGGGCTGTGTCTGTGACGACGGCTTTGTCCTCTCTGGGGACAAGTGTGTCCCCACAGAGCAGTGCGGTTGCCTGGATAACAATGGCCACTACCATCCGGTAAGCTAAGAAAAATTACAAAGAAAAAGTTTACAGTTCTGCAAATGTAGATTTATATTATATTCCTGTGTTCTATACTGCCCAACAAGTTAAAAGTCACAGTCATAAGAGTTCTGGTGATGTCACTGCAACGTCACTCCCATATTTTATAATACAGCATCACTGAAGTGACGGCCCAGTAATATTCCTGACTGAAAATGTAAGTGAAAATCTCACTTATTACTGAGATCTCAAATTAATTTGGGAATAAGCAATATGAGATGTTTGCATTCTTTATTTGTCATCTTTATTAAATCGTATTTCAAGTATTTTTATTACAAATTTTATTTGTAAATTTTAATACACCCTACTACACGTTCTGTTTGACCATTTCTTCTCATTCCCAAGCATTGATGAGTACAGGTTTCTTTTTGTGCAAATTCCTGAAATCTTAAAGCAACCCATTTAACCTACTGTAAACAGGCAATGGGTTCAGGCATTGGATCTAATCAAAATATAAAAAATAGATATGTATTAAAATATATATTTATATAAAGAAGGCCTTTTTCCATGCTGTGTAAATCACCGTGTCAAGCAAGGAGATTGTTTAACCACTCTTCATCGCCCTGCTCCGCGAGAACTGGTGAAAATGGGCTGAGGACTGGTTCAGAGATTACTTTATGACAGTGTGGTCTGCGTTAGAGAGTGCAATGGAGGTAACGCGTGCGTGTTGTGTGTCTCAGATCGGGGAGAGCTGGTTTGAGTGGCAGGACTGCAGCCAGCGCTGCATCTGTGTCAATCCTGGCAATGTGAACTGTGGGGCCTGGGTCTGTGAGGACGACGAGACCTGCGGTGTGGAGGACGGCATCCTGGGCTGCCATGGCTCAGGTGAACCACTCACTGCAGTTTGCGAAATCTGCTTTTTTCAAAAGTTCCATCGTAGTTGCGCTCTTCATATTCATGTTTCACACCATGTCTCTCTGGAGGCCACGTTGTCATCAACAACTCTTTGGAGCTCGGGCTTGTTCGGTCCTTGGTCCTCAGATCTGGAACACTCTGCCCTAAGGCCTCCGCATGACCTCGGAGATTCTTCCTTTGAGAAATAGTTTTTGTCATTAAGCAGGATTGGTGCAGGGAGACACTTTAAAGAATCTAATTTAGTTTTGTCAGATGCACTTGGTTTCTAATCTGTTCTCTTTTTTCATTGGCGTCGAAACAGGGCCAACAGTGCCACCAACAACCCCGCCAAAACGTAAGAAAGTTGCATCATGAGCATATTAACTAAATACATCGCACTACATTAACACATCAAACACTACGCTAACACATCCCACACACTACAAGGGGATGACATGGTGCAGTGAATATCACATTTCAATTTGGACCCAGTGACATAAGTAAAATTCCTGCCCATGACTAACTTCAATGGCAATTCATATTTGAACCAATTCTGGGCCCACACTTCACCAACCCCCAGTGACCAGCGTAGTTAAGTTTAATAAAAAAAAAACTCCGTATGATCGACATGGTGTGGGGAGACTTTCATTCATGAATGGATTGACAAAATGTCTTGTAAACTATTCACCGTATTGTGTATTTACAATTTGAGGTTGACTTCGAAGCGTTAAATGGCAAAGAGCACCCCCCACTCGTTTAATAAATTATACACTTTAACTCTGATTATAAAAACACATGGATATTCACGGGTGCATATTTTTTCAAAGCTTAATGTTTACAGGCCAAAGGCAAAAATGTCTCAAAAATAATTTCCGGTTAATTCGAAACTAATCCTTTTCTCTTTATTCAGCGCCTGGCGACTGCGTGATCACTGGAGACCCTCACTACATCACTTTCGACAAGACGACGCACCACTTCATGGGCGAGTGCAGCTACACGGCAGCCATCCCGTGCAACCAGAGCTCCACCCTGCCCCACTTCAACGTGGAGACAACAAATGAGTTCCGGGGCGGCAGCACGGCCGTGTCTTACGTCAAGGAGGTCCACGTGGATGTCTACGGCCACAGGTTCACCTTGGCCAAAGGACGCCGGGTGCTGGTGAGGGTTTCACTTCACACTTGAATTGTTATTTGCACAGAGCCGGTGCGTGCCATCCAGGAGCCATCACTACGAGGCACAACACTGTCTCTTAGAGTGATATCTCAATAACCATATTGTTCCTCATCGTGATTTATTCATTGTATTGTCCTAAAGCGACTTCCCTTTTAAACAAGTTTTACTCCGCATTTAACAATGTCCACGGCGTCGCCTGATGCTTGAAAGATGCTACCTTCGCTTGTTCCACCTTTATGTTTGTGTCTTGTGTTGTTGAAATGATGAACGCAGCCGTGGAGTGTCGCCACATTTTTCTCACTCGTGTGTGAATAAACGAATATATATGTATAACTTGATATTTGGAAATTTTATTGGGAAGTTAGGAATTGACCTCCTAAAGAAAGACGTAAAATACGTGAATATTCAAGCGATGTTTACGCCATAATTCCTCGAAGGAAATATGCTGATGTTACAAAAAATAGTGGATAAAATATGCCTAATAAACAATATATTTAGTTTACGATAATGCACTGTGCATTATTGATCCTCCTGCGAGGTCTCTACATAAAATGCTCTGTGTTTTGTTTACAGGTGGATGGGCTGCGCGTGACTCCTCCATTCTTCATGTCCGGGGTGTACATCCAACTGAGTGGATCCTACGTTGTGCTCGAGACCAATTTCAATCTGGTTGTTCGGTTTGATGGGAACCACCATGTGGAGATAGTCGTGCCTGGAGAATACGCGGGGCAACTGTGCGGAATCTGCGGTGAGTTGATCTCCTGGGAGAATAACACAATAAGCAGCTGACTGGACAATGTAGAATAAAAAACATGTCCTTGTTGTTGACACGGGGGTTACAGTTAGGAGAGTATGAACAGGGCCTTTTATAAGCGTGGCGAATGGACGAATGCATGGATGTCGACAGCGCAGCTGAGCAAGGACAACATAACAGCCTGGAGAGGCAGCTGTTCGCAGCGCAGATGAGGAGTTAGCCAAGTGAGGAAACCTCATATGGTGACTACGAGAGAGAGAAACGTGACTGCAGTGGTAGCATACAAGCACTGAAGTCGAGTTGGAAAAATGTACTTCTGTTGTGGGGAGCAATTCTAAAAGAGAAAAAATGTCAGCTACCTGTCCATTTTGCACGTATTAATTGGAAAACACTGCAGGCTTAATTTTCAACCGTAGAACATTATCAGCCATACATTCCAACTAAAATGAAATCGTTAATAGGCATTCCATTAAAAAGTGATGTTTTGCATGTAAACCATCTAGATTGCAAATACAATAATGGAACGATTTGTGTTGTTTTACAGGGAACTTTAATGGAGATGGTTCAGATGACAATCTGAAGCCGGATGGGTCAGCAGCGGCCTCATCAAGCGAGCTGGGAAACAGCTGGAGAGTGTTCAACAGTTCTGATGATGAGTGAGAATCCGTTCTTCCCAATTATTTCTATGCACTTCTGCTAATTACAACAGTGCCATTGCAAAAGCCTCTGGATAATACACATGGAAGACATTGGTATTGACAGCCATTCGAGCTCGAGATAGATAAGAAGTGGCAAACATGAGCCCCATGCTGACATTAGATCTGACTGTTGTGCCACTGATGTTGTATTTGTGTCAGCTGTTTGGGCTACATTGAGTTATCTTCATGATGATGATGATGATTAATGACGACTGTGATTATGTTACCAGTGATGTTTTCTCTGTCAAACTCGGTGATGGTAACCTGCGCGTCTGTTTGTTGACAGTTGCCAAGATGATACCGGGGAAATACCTCCATGTGATGAGAATGACAAGAACCTGTATGAATCGGATACGTTCTGTGGAATAATCACTGACCCTGAGGGTGGGTATTGCTCTCCATTAAGTTCAGCTGTTAACTCGTAACTGTGCATGATAATGGACTTCATTATATTGCAGACATTGTGGCATTTCCACTCCATGGAGCTATACCCACAACAAGTTAACCTGTGTGATGGGCATTCAATTCTAGTTGGCATAATGTTTTTATTATTATTATCACTTTAAAAAATATAGAGGCTAAGACATTTTTATTACACGTATTCTTTTTCAAAACTCTTTCGCTATCCATGATGACATTGTTTCTACAGATAATTAGCGTTCAAATTTGTGTTGCTATTAATGGGAGCACAGTGCACAAACCATTTCACCGTTGCTGCATCAAGAGAAGTGATGTGCCGATGCCGCTAACACTGACATCGTGTTTCTCGCTTCAATCAGGAGCTTTCAAAGAGTGCCACGCGGTGCTGCCTCCACAAGTCTTCTTCGACAACTGCGTGTTCGACCTGTGTGCCACGGACGGGGACCACGGCTCGTTGTGCCAGGCCCTGCAGGCCTACGCCGACCAGTGCGCCCAAGCTGGGGTCATCGTCACGTGGAGGAACAACACCTTCTGCCGTGAGTGCAGCACCTGCTGTGATGTCACCACCACACTGATTGCCCAGCCATTAAATTTGATTGTGATTTGATGGACATGTGATGGTAAATCTGCTAATCTATAGATGCCTAGATACACCACGCAATTTTGATATAATAAGTGAAATTCAAACCTAACTAGGGTTCTCCATTGCATGACAGACGCATTGTTAATAGTGCGGGTGTATTATCCATGAATACTCACCATCTGCTTTACATTGGATGCTACAGATTGCCTGACATTTTAAACAAAGTGGCCTTTTGTGTGATGGTGTTGTTGAAATTTGCTAAATGTCTAAAATGATCTGCCAATTTCTCGATCTGGATTACAAATAACAACATTGCTCTTACTGGCAGACTAATTCCGATGACAAGCTGGTGCTCAGTCACCTCGTGCTGCCCAGAGTCAGATGCCAATATCCAGCTACATTTGAATATTTACGCGATCTAACCCAAAAAAAACCTGTTATGGGTTATATTGGTCACGAAAGCCTATATGTAAAACCGCATTTTGAATGTTTGAGGTAATATGTGGCTCAATGTGTTTTAAGTGTTTGAAGTATTTAAGCACCATTTTAATTCGAAGATTATTAAAGATGATTGTTGTGTGTGGCACCCACAGCATTCCTGTGTGAACCTGGCAGCCACTATGAGAGCTGTGCCCCACCGTGCCCGGCCACCTGCAGCAACGCAAATCCCCCGGGTGGCTGCAACCAGCACTGTGCGGAGGGCTGTGTCTGTGACGACGGCTTTGTCCTCTCTGGGGACAAGTGTGTCCCCACAGAGCAGTGCGGTTGCCTGGATAACAATGGCCACTACCATCCGGTGAGCTTAGAAAAATTACAAAGAAAAAGTTTACAGTTCTGCACATGTCGATTTATATTATATTTCTGTGTTCTATACTGCCCAACAAGTTAAAAGTCACAGTCATAAGAGTTCTGGTGATGTCACTGCACCGTCACTCCCATATTTTATAATACAGCATCACTGAAGTGACGGCCCAGTAATATTCCTGACTGAAAATGTAAGTGAAAATCTCACTTATTACTGAGATCTCAAATTAATTTGGGAATAAGCAATATGAGATGTTTGCATTCTTTATTTGTCATCTTTATTTAATTGTATTTCAAGTCTTTTTATTACAAATTTTATTTGTAAATTTTAATACACCCTACTACACGTTTTGTTTGACCATTTCTTCTCTTTCCCAAGCATTGATGAATACAGGTATCTTTTTGTGCAAATTCCTGAAATCTTAAAGCAACCCATTTAACCTACTGTAAACAGGCAATGGGTTCAGGCATTGGATCTAATCAAAATATAAAAAATAGATATGTATTAAAATATATATTTATATAAAGAAGGCCTTTTCCATGCTGTGTATATCACCGTGTCAAGCATGGAGATTGTTTAACCACTCTTCATCGCACTGCTGCACGACAGCTGGTGAAAATGGGCTGAGGACTGGTTCAGAGATTACTTTATGACAGTGTGGTCTGCGTTAGAGAGTGCAATGGAGGTAACGCGTGCGTGTTGTGTGTCTCAGATCGGGGAGAGCTGGTTTGAGTCGCAGGACTGCAGCCAGCGCTGCATCTGTGTCAATCCTGGCAATGTGAACTGTGGGGCCTGGGTCTGTGAGGACGACGAGACCTGCGGTGTGGAGGACGGCATCCTGGGCTGCCATGGCTCAGGTGAACCACTCACTGCAGTTTGCGAATTCTGCTTTTTTCAAAAGTTCCATCGTAGTTGCGCTCTTCATATTCATGTTTCACAGCGTGTCTCTCTGGAGGCCACGTTGTCATCAACAACTCTTTGGAGCTCGGGCTTGTTCGGTCCTTGGTCCTCAGATCTGGAACACTCTGCCCTAAGGCCTCCGCGTGACCTCGGAGATTCTTCCCTTTAGAAATAGTTTTTGTCATTAAGCAGGATTGAATCTAATTTAGTTTTGTCAGATGCACTTGGTACTAATCTGTTCTCTTTTTTCATTGGCGTCGAAACAGGGCCAACAGTGCCACCAACAACCCCGCCAAAACGTAAGAAAGTTGCATCATGAGCATGTTAACTAAATACATCACACTACATTAACACATCAAACACTACGCTAACATATCCCACACACTACAAGGGGATGACATGGTGCAGTGAATATCACATTTCAATTTGGACCCAGTGACATAAGTAAAATTCCTGCCCATGACTAACTTCAATGGCCATTCATATTTGAACCAATCCTGGGCCCACACTTCACCAACCCCCAGTGACCAGTGTAGTTAAGTTTAATAAAAAAAAAACTCCGTATGATCGACATGGTGTGGGTAGACTTTCATTCGTGAATGGATTGACAAAATGTCTTGTAAACTATTCACCGTATTGTGTATTTACAATTTGAGGTTGACTTCGAAGCGTTAAATGGCAAAGAGCACCCCCCACTCGTTTAAGAAGTTATACACTTCAACTCTGATTATAAAAACACGTGGATATTCACGGGTGCATATTTTTTCAAAGCTTAATGTTTACAGGCCAAAGGCAAAAATGTCTCAAAAATAATTTCCGGTTAATTCGAAACTAATTCTTTTCTCTTTATTCAGCGCCTGGCGACTGCGTGATCACTGGAGACCCTCACTACATCACTTTCGACAAGACGACGCACCACTTCATGGGCGAGTGCAGCTACACGGCAGCCATCCCGTGCAACCAGAGCTCCACCCTGCCCCACTTCAACGTGGAGACAACAAATGAGTTCCGGGGCGGCAGCACGGCCGTGTCTTACGTCAAGGAGGTCCACGTGGATGTCTACGGCCACAGGTTCACCTTGGCCAAAGGACGCCGGGTGCTGGTGAGGGTTTCACTTCACACTTGAATTGTTATTTGCACAGAGCCGGTGCGTGCCATCCAGGAGCCATCACTACGAGGCACAACACTGTCTCTTAGAGTGATATCTCAATAACCATATTGTTCCTCATCGTGATTTATTCATTGTATTATCCTGAAGCGACTTCCTTTTTAAACAAGTTTAACAATGTCCACGGCGTCGCCTGATGCTTGAAAGATGCTACCTTCTCTTTTTCCCCCTTTATGTTTGTGTCTTGTATTGTTGAAATGATGTACGCAGCTGTGGCGTGTCGCCTCATTTTTCTCACTCGTGTGTGAATAAACGAATATATATGTATAACTTGATATTTGGAAATTTTATTGGGGAGTTAGGAATTGACCTCCTAGAGAAAGACGTAAAATACGTGAATATTCAATCGATGTTTATGCCATAATTCCTCGAAGGAAATATGCTGATGTTACAAAAAATAGTGGATAAAATATGCCTAATAAACAATATATTTAGTTTACGATAATGCACTGTGCATTATTGATCCTCCTGCGAGGTCTCTACATAAAATGCTCTGTGTTTTGTTTACAGGTGGATGGGCTGCGCGTGACTCCTCCGTTCTTCATGTCCGGGGTGTACATCCAACTGAGTGGATCCTACGTTGTGCTCGAGACCAATTTCAATCTGGTTGTTCGGTTTGATGGGAACCACCATGTGGAGATAGTCGTGCCTGGAGAATACGCGGGGCAACTGTGCGGAATCTGCGGTGAGTTGATCTCCTGGGAGAATAACACAATAAGCAGCTGACTGGACAATGTAGAATAAAAAACATGTAATTGTTGTTGACACGGGGGTTACAGTTAGGAGAGTATGAACAGGGCCTTTTATAAGCGTGGCGAATGGACGAATGCATGGATGTCGACAGCGCAGCTGAGCAAGGACAACATAACAGCCTGGAGAGGCAGCTGTTCGCAGCACAGATCAGGAGTTAGCCAAGTGAGGAAACCTCATATGGTGACTACGAGAGAGAGAAACGTGACTGCAGTGGTAGCATACAAGCACTGAAGTCGAGTTGGAAAAATTTACTTTTGTTGTGGGGAGCAATTCTAAAAGAGAAAAAATGTCAGCTACCTGTCCATTTATTCTTCTTTGGTTCTTTCGGTGAAGTGACGTATAAAGATAAAATAATAAATTAAATAATAGCATACTACGACGTTTCGATTGCAACACAAGCAATCATCATCAGGTATAAAAAAATAGCAATAAAAATCTAACCATAAAACTATAGACAGACATATAAGCAGAAAGACATCATTAAGATACACAGAGAGAGAACACGTATCGTCACAAAGAGAGAGGTCGTCTCTGTGACGGGGCCTTATTTATAGAGAGGGAAAACACTGCAGGCTTCATTTTCAACCATAGAGCATTATCAGCCATACATTCCAACTAAAATGAAATCGTTAATAGGCATTCCATTAAAAAGTGATGTTTTGCATGTAAACCATCTAGATTGCAAATACAATAATGGAACGATTTGTGTTGTTTTACAGGGAACTTTAATGGAGATGGTTCAGATGACAATCTGAAGCCGGATGGGTCAGCAGCGGCCTCATCAAGCGAGCTGGGAAACAGCTGGAGAGTGTTCAACAGTTCTGATGATGAGTGAGAATCCGTTCTTCTCAATTATTTCCATGCACTTCTGCTAATTACAACAGTGCCATTGCAAAAGCCTCTGGATAATACACATGGAAGACATTGGTATTGACAGCCATTCGAGCTCGAGATAGATAAGAAGTGGCAAACATGAGCCCCATGCTGACATTAGATCTGACTGTTGTGCCACTGATGTTGTATTTGTGTCAGCTGTTTGGGCTACATTGAGTTATCTTCATGATGATGATGATGATGATTAATGACGACTGTGATTATGTTACCAGTGATGTTTTCTCTGTCAAACTCGGTGATGGTAACCTGCGCGTCTGTTTGTTGACAGTTGCCAAGATGATACCGGGGAAATACCTCCATGTGATGAGAATGACAAGAACCTGTATGAATCGGATACGTTCTGTGGAATAATCACTGACCCTGAGGGTGGGTATTGCTCTCCATTAAGTTCAGCTGTTAACTCGTAACTGTGCATGATAATGGACTTCATTATATTGCAGACATTGTGGCATTTCCACTCCATGGAGCTATACCCACAACAAGTTAACCTGTGTGATGGGCATTCAATTCTAGTTGGCATAATGTTTTTATTATTATTATCACTTTAAAAAATATAGAGGCTAAGACATTTTTATTACACGTATTCTTTTTCAAAACTCTTTCGCTATCCATGATGACATTGTTTCTACAGATAATTAGCGTTCAAAGTTGTGTTGCTATTAATGGGAGCACAGTGCACAAACCATTTCACCGTTGCTGCATCAAGAGGAGTGATGTGCCGATGCCGCTAACACTGACATCGTGTTTCTCGCTTCAATCAGGAGCTTTCAAAGAGTGCCACGCGGTGCTGCCTCCACAAGTCTTCTTCGACAACTGCGTGTTCGACCTGTGTGCCACGGACGGGGACCACGGCTCGTTGTGCCAGGCCCTGCAGGCCTACGCCGACCAGTGCGCCCAAGCTGGGGTCATCGTCACGTGGAGGAACAACACCTTCTGCCGTGAGTGCAGCGCCCGCTGTGATGTCACCGCCACACTGATTGCCCAGCCATTAAATTTGATTGTGATTTGATGGACATGTGATCGTAATTCTGCTAATCTATAGATGCCTAGATACACCACGCAATTTTGATATAATAAGTGAAATTCAAACCTAACTAGGGTTCTGCATTGCATGACAGACGCATTGTTAATAGTGCGGGTGTATTATCCATGAATACTCACCATCTGCTTTACATTGGATGCTACAGATTCCCTGACATTTTAAACAAAAGTGGCCTTTTGTGTGATGGTGTTGTTGAAATTTGCTAAATGTTTAAAATGATCTGCCAATTTCTCGATCTGGATTACAAATAACAACATTGCTTCTACTGGCAGACTAATTCCGATGACAAGCTGGTGCTCAGTCACCTCGTGCTGCCCAGAGTCAGCTGCCAATATCCAGCTACATTTGAATATTTACGCGATCGAACCCAAAAAAAACCTGTTATGGATTATATTGGTCACGAAAGCCTATATGTAAAACGGCATTTTGAATGTTTGAGGTAATATGTGGCTCAATGTGTTTTAAGTGTTTGAAGTATTTAAGCACCATTTGAATTCGAAGATTATTAAAGATTATTGTTGTGTGTGGCACCCACAGCATTCCTGTGTGAACCTGGCAGCCACTATGAGAGCTGTGCCCCACCGTGCCCGGCCACCTGCAGCAACGCAAATCCCCCGGGTGGCTGCAACCAGCACTGTGCGGAGGGCTGTGTCTGTGACGACGGCTTTGTCCTCTCTGGGGACAAGTGTGTCCCCACAGAGCAGTGCGGTTGCCTGGATAACAATGGCCACTACCATCCGGTGAGCTAAGAAAAATTACAAAGAAAAAGTTTACAGTTCTGCACATGTCGATTTATATTATATTTCTGTGTTCTATACTGCCCAACAAGTTAAAAGTCACAGTCATAAGAGTTCTGGTGATGTCACTGCACCGTCACTCCCATATTTTATAATACAACATCACTGAAGTGACGGCCCAGTAATATTCCTGACTGAAAATGTAAGTGAAAATCTCACTTATTACTGAGATCTCAAATTAATTTGGGAATAAGCAATATGAGATGTTTGCATTCTTTATTTGTCATCTTTATTTAATTGTATTTCAAGTATTTTTATTACAAATTTTATTTGTAAATTGTAATACACCCTAATACACGTTCTGTTTGACCATTTCATCTCTTTCCCAAGCATTGATGAGTACAGGTATCTTTTTGTGCAAATTCCTGAAATCTTAAAGCAACCCATTTAACCTACTGTAAACAGGCAATGGGTTCAGGCATGGATCTAATCCAAATATAAAACATAGATATGTATTAAAATATATATTTATATAAAGAAGGCCTTTTCCATGCTGTGTATATCACCGTGTCAAGCATGGAGATTGTTTAACCACTCTTCATCGCACTGCTGCACGACAGCTGGTGAAAATGGGCTGAGGACTGGTTCAGAGATTACTTTATGACAGTGTGGTCTGCGTTAGAGAGTGCAATGGAGGTAACGCGTGCGTGTTGTGTGTCTCAGATCGGGGAGAGCTGGTTTGAGTCGCAGGACTGCAGCCAGCGCTGCATCTGTGTCAATCCTGGCAATGTGAACTGTGGGGCCTGGGTCTGTGAGGACGACGAGACCTGCGGTGTGGAGGACGGCATCCTGGGCTGCCATGGCTCAGGTGAACCACTCACTGCAGTTTGCGAATTCTGCTTTTTTCAAAAGTTCCATCGTAGTTGCGCTCTTCATATTCATGTTTCACACCGTGTCTCTCTGGAGGCCACGTTGTCATCAACAACTCTTTGGAGCTCGGGCTTGTTCGGTCCTTGATCCTCAGATCTGGAACACTCTGCCCTAAGGCCTCCGCGTGACCTCGGAGATTCTTCCTTTTAGAAATAGTTTTTGTCATTAAGCAGGATTGGTACAGGGAGACACTTTAAAGAATCTAATTTAGTTTTGTCAGATGCACTTGGTTTCTAATCTGTTCTCTTTTTTCATTGGCGTCGAAACAGGGCCAACAGTGCCACCAACAACCCCGCCAAAACGTAAGAAAGTTGCATCATGAGCATGTTAACTAAATACATCGCACTACATTAACACATCAAACACTACGCTAACACATCCCACACACTACAAGGGGATGACATGTTGCAGTGAATTTCACATTTCAATTTGGACCCAGTGACATAAGTAAAATTCCTGCCCATGACTAACTTCAATGGCAATTCATATTTGAACCAATCCTGGGCCCACACTTCACCAACCCCAGTGACCAGCGTAGTTAAGTTTAATAAAAAAAAACTCCGTATGATCGACATGGTGTGGGGAGACTTTCATTCGTGAATGGATTGACAAAATGTCTTGTAAACTATTCACCGTATTGTGTATTTACAATTTGAGGTTGACTTCGAAGCGTTAAATGGCCATGAGCACCCCCCACTCGTTTAAGAAGTTATACACTTTAACTCTGATTATAAAAACACGTGGATATTCACGGGTGCATATTTTTTCAAAGCTTAATGTTTACAGGCCAAAGGCAAAAATGTCTCAAAAATAATTTCCGGTTAATTCGAAACTAATCCTTTTCTCTTTATTCAGCGCCTGGCGACTGCGTGATCACTGGAGACCCTCACTACATCACTTTCGACAAGACGACGCACCACTTCATGGGCGAGTGCAGCTACACGGCAGCCATCCCGTGCAACCAGAGCTCCACCCTGCCCCACTTCAACGTGGAGACAACAAATGAGTTCCGGGGCGGCAGCACGGCCGTGTCTTACGTCAAGGAGGTCCACGTGGATGTCTACGGCCACAGGTTCACCTTGGCCAAAGGACGCCGGGTGCTGGTGAGGGTTTCACTTCACACTTGAATTGTTATTTGCACAGAGCCGGTGCGTGCCATCCAGGAGCCATCACTACGAGGCACAACACTGTCTCTTAGAGTGATATCTCAATAACCATATTGTTCCTCATCGTGATTTATTCATTGTATTATCCTGAAGCGACTTCCTTTTTAAACAAGTTTAACAATGTCCACGGCGTCGCCTGATGCTTGAAAGATGCTACCTTCTCTTTTTCCCCCTTTATGTTTGTGTCTTGTATTGTTGAAATGATGTACGCAGCTGTGGCGTGTCGCCTCATTTTTCTCACTCGTGTGTGAATAAACGAATATATATGTATAACTTGATATTTGGAAATTTTATTGGGGAGTTAGGAATTGACCTCCTAGAGAAAGACGTAAAATACGTGAATATTCAATCGATGTTTATGCCATAATTCCTCGAAGGAAATATGCTGATGTTACAAAAAATAGTGGATAAAATATGCCTAATAAACAATATATTTAGTTTACGATAATGCACTGTGCATTATTGATCCTCCTGCGAGGTCTCTACATAAAATGCTCTGTGTTTTGTTTACAGGTGGATGGGCTGAGCGTGACTCCTCCGTTCTTCATGTCCGGGGTGTACATCCAACTGAGTGGATCCTACGTTGTGCTCGAGACCAATTTCAATCTGGTTGTTCGGTTTGATGGGAACCACCATGTGGAGATAGTCGTGCCTGGAGAATACGCGGGGCAACTGTGCGGAATCTGCGGTGAGTTGATCTCCTGGGAGAATAACACAATAAGCAGCTGACTGGACAATGTAGAATAAAAAACATGTAATTGTTGTTGACACGGGGGTTACAGTTAGGAGAGTATGAACAGGGCCTTTTATAAGCGTGGCGAATGGACGAATGCATGGATGTCGACAGCGCAGCTGAGCAAGGACAACATAACAGCCTGGAGAGGCAGCTGTTCGCAGCACAGATCAGGAGTTAGCCAAGTGAGGAAACCTCATATGGTGACTACGAGAGAGAGAAACGTGACTGCAGTGGTAGCATACAAGCACTGAAGTCGAGTTGGAAAAATTTACTTTTGTTGTGGGGAGCAATTCTAAAAGAGAAAAAATGTCAGCTACCTGTCCATTTATTCTTCTTTGGTTCTTTCGGTGAAGTGACGTATAAAGATAAAATAATAAATTAAATAATAGCATACTACGACGTTTCGATTGCAACACAAGCAATCATCATCAGGTATAAAAAAATAGCAACAAAAATCTAACCATAAAACTATAGACAGACATATAAGCAGAAAGACATCATTAAGATACACAGAGAGAGAACACGTATCGTCACAAAGAGAGAGGTCGTCTCTGTGACGGGGCCTTATTTATAGAGAGGGAAAACACTGCAGGCTTCATTTTCAACCATAGAGCATTATCAGCCATACATTCCAACTAAAATGAAATCGTTAATAGGCATTCCATTAAAAAGTGATGTTTTGCATGTAAACCATCTAGATTGCAAATACAATAATGGAACGATTTGTGTTGTTTTACAGGGAACTTTAATGGAGATGGTTCAGATGACAATCTGAAGCCGGATGGGTCAGCAGCGGCCTCATCAAGCGAGCTGGGAAACAGCTGGAGAGTGTTCAACAGTTCTGATGATGAGTGAGAATCCGTTCTTCTCAATTATTTCCATGCACTTCTGCTAATTACAACAGTGCCATTGCAAAAGCCTCTGGATAATACACATGGAAGACATTGGTATTGACAGCCATTCGAGCTCGAGATAGATAAGAAGTGGCAAACATGAGCCCCATGCTGACATTAGATCTGACTGTTGTGCCACTGATGTTGTATTTGTGTCAGCTGTTTGGGCTACATTGAGTTATCTTCATGATGATGATGATGATGATTAATGACGACTGTGATTATGTTACCAGTGATGTTTTCTCTGTCAAACTCGGTGATGGTAACCTGCGCGTCTGTTTGTTGACAGTTGCCAAGATGATACCGGGGAAATACCTCCATGTGATGAGAATGACAAGAACCTGTATGAATCGGATACGTTCTGTGGAATAATCACTGACCCTGAGGGTGGGTATTGCTCTCCATTAAGTTCAGCTGTTAACTCGTAACTGTGCATGATAATGGACTTCATTATATTGCAGACATTGTGGCATTTCCACTCCATGGAGCTATACCCACAACAAGTTAACCTGTGTGATGGGCATTCAATTCTAGTTGGCATAATGTTTTTATTATTATTATCACTTTAAAAAATATAGAGGCTAAGACATTTTTATTACACGTATTCTTTTTCAAAACTCTTTCGCTATCCATGATGACATTGTTTCTACAGATAATTAGCGTTCAAAGTTGTGTTGCTATTAATGGGAGCACAGTGCACAAACCATTTCACCGTTGCTGCATCAAGAGGAGTGATGTGCCGATGCCGCTAACACTGACATCGTGTTTCTCGCTTCAACCAGGAGCTTTCAAAGAGTGCCACGCGGTGCTGCCTCCACAAGTCTTCTTCGACAACTGCGTGTTCGACCTGTGTGCCACGGACGGGGACCACGGCTCGTTGTGCCAGGCCCTGCAGGCCTACGCCGACCAGTGCGCCCAAGCTGGGGTCATCGTCACGTGGAGGAACAACACCTTCTGCCGTGAGTGCAGCGCCCGCTGTGATGTCACCGCCACACTGATTGCCCAGCCATTAAATTTGATTGTGATTTGATGGACATGTGATCGTAATTCTGCTAATCTATAGATGCCTAGATACACCACGCAATTTTGATATAATAAGTGAAATTCAAACCTAACTAGGGTTCTGCATTGCATGACAGACGCATTGTTAATAGTGCGGGTGTATTATCCATGAATACTCACCATCTGCTTTACATTGGATGCTACAGATTCCCTGACATTTTAAACAAAAGTGGCCTTTTGTGTGATGGTGTTGTTGAAATTTGCTAAATGTTTAAAATGATCTGCCAATTTCTCGATCTGGATTACAAATAACAACATTGCTTCTACTGGCAGACTAATTCCGATGACAAGCTGGTGCTCAGTCACCTCGTGCTGCCCAGAGTCAGCTGCCAATATCCAGCTACATTTGAATATTTACGCGATCGAACCCAAAAAAAACCTGTTATGGATTATATTGGTCACGAAAGCCTATATGTAAAACGGCATTTTGAATGTTTGAGGTAATATGTGGCTCAATGTGTTTTAAGTGTTTGAAGTATTTAAGCACCATTTGAATTCGAAGATTATTAAAGATTATTGTTGTGTGTGGCACCCACAGCATTCCTGTGTGAACCTGGCAGCCACTATGAGAGCTGTGCCCCACCGTGCCCGGCCACCTGCAGCAACGCAAATCCCCCGGGTGGCTGCAACCAGCACTGTGCGGAGGGCTGTGTCTGTGACGACGGCTTTGTCCTCTCTGGGGACAAGTGTGTCCCCACAGAGCAGTGCGGTTGCCTGGATAACAATGGCCACTACCATCCGGTGAGCTAAGAAAAATTACAAAGAAAAAGTTTACAGTTCTGCACATGTCGATTTATATTATATTTCTGTGTTCTATACTGCCCAACAAGTTAAAAGTCACAGTCATAAGAGTTCTGGTGATGTCACTGCACCGTCACTCCCATATTTTATAATACAACATCACTGAAGTGACGGCCCAGTAATATTCCTGACTGAAAATGTAAGTGAAAATCTCACTTATTACTGAGATCTCAAATTAATTTGGGAATAAGCAATATGAGATGTTTGCATTCTTTATTTGTCATCTTTATTTAATTGTATTTCAAGTATTTTTATTACAAATTTTATTTGTAAATTGTAATACACCCTAATACACGTTCTGTTTGACCATTTCATCTCTTTCCCAAGCATTGATGAGTACAGGTATCTTTTTGTGCAAATTCCTGAAATCTTAAAGCAACCCATTTAACCTACTGTAAACAGGCAATGGGTTCAGGCATGGATCTAATCCAAATATAAAACATAGATATGTATTAAAATATATATTTATATAAAGAAGGCCTTTTCCATGCTGTGTATATCACCGTGTCAAGCATGGAGATTGTTTAACCACTCTTCATCGCACTGCTGCACGACAGCTGGTGAAAATGGGCTGAGGACTGGTTCAGAGATTACTTTATGACAGTGTGGTCTGCGTTAGAGAGTGCAATGGAGGTAACGCGTGCGTGTTGTGTGTCTCAGATCGGGGAGAGCTGGTTTGAGTCGCAGGACTGCAGCCAGCGCTGCATCTGTGTCAATCCTGGCAATGTGAACTGTGGGGCCTGGGTCTGTGAGGACGACGAGACCTGCGGTGTGGAGGACGGCATCCTGGGCTGCCATGGCTCAGGTGAACCACTCACTGCAGTTTGCGAATTCTGCTTTTTTCAAAAGTTCCATCGTAGTTGCGCTCTTCATATTCATGTTTCACACCGTGTCTCTCTGGAGGCCACGTTGTCATCAACAACTCTTTGGAGCTCGGGCTTGTTCGGTCCTTGATCCTCAGATCTGGAACACTCTGCCCTAAGGCCTCCGCGTGACCTCGGAGATTCTTCCTTTTAGAAATAGTTTTTGTCATTAAGCAGGATTGGTACAGGGAGACACTTTAAAGAATCTAATTTAGTTTTGTCAGATGCACTTGGTTACTAATCTGTTCTCTTTTTTCATTGGCGTCGAAACAGGGCCAACAGTGCCACCAACAACCCCGCCAAAACGTAAGAAAGTTGCATCATGAGCATGTTAACTAAATACATCGCACTACATTAACACATCAAACACTACGCTAACACATCCCACACACTACAAGGGGATGACATGGTGCAGTGAATATCACATTTCAATTTGGACCCAGTGACATAAGTAAAATTCCTGCCCATGACTAACTTCAATGGCAATTCATATTTGAACCAATCCTGGGCCCACACTTCACCAACCCCCAGTGACCAGCGTAGTTAAGTTTAATTTAAAAAAAAAACTCCGTATGATCGACATGGTGTGGGGAGACTTTCATTCATGAATGGATTGACAAAATGTCTTGTAAATTTTTCACCGTATTGTGTATTTACAATATGAGGTTGACTTCGAAGCGTTAAATGGCAAAGAGCACCCCCCACTCGTTTAAGAAGTTATACACTTCAACTCTGATTATAAAAACACGTGGATATTCACGGGTGCATATTTTTTCAAAGCTTAATATTTACATGCCAAAGGCAAAAATGTCTCAAAAATAATTTCCGGTTAATTACGAAAATAATCCTTTTCTCTTTATTCAGCGCCTGGCGACTGCGTGATCACTGGAGACCCTCACTACATCACTTTCGACAAGACGACGCACCACTTCATGGGCGAGTGCAGCTACACGGCAGCCATCCCGTGCAACCAGAGCTCCACCCTGCCCCACTTCAACGTGGAGACAACAAATGAGTTCCGGGACGGCAGCACGGCCGTGTCTTACGTCAAGGAGGTCCACGTGGATGTCTACGGCCACAGGTTCACCTTGGCCAAAGGACGCCGGGTGCTGGTGAGGGTTTCACTTCACACTTGAATTGTTATTTGCACAGAGCTGGTGCGTGCCATCCAGGAGCCATCACTACGAGGCACAACACTGTCTCTTCCAGTGATATCTCAATAACCATATTGTTCCTCATCGTGATTTATTCATTGTATTATCCTGAAGCGACTTCCTTTTTAAACAAGTTTAACAATGTCCACGGCGTCGCCTGATGCTTGAAAGATGCTACCTTCTCTTTTTCCCCCTTCATGTTTGTGTCTTGTATTGTTGAAATGATGAACGCAGCCGTGGCGTGTCGCCTCATTTTTCTCACTCGTGTGTGAATTAACGAATATATATGTATAACTTGATATTCGGAAATTTTATTGGGGAGTTAGGAATTGACCTTCTAAAGAAAGATGTAAAATACGTGAATATTCAAGCGATGTTCATGCCATAATTCTTCGAAGGAAATATGCTGATGTTACAAAAAATAGTGGATAAAATATGCCTAATAAACAATATATTTAGTTTACGATAATGCACTGTGCATTATTGATCCTCCTGCGAGGTCTCTACATAAAATGCTCTGTGTTTTGTTTACAGGTGGATGGGCTGCACGTGACTCCACCGTTCTTCATGTCAGGGGTGTACATCCAACTGAGTGGATCCTACGTTGTGCTCCAGACCAATTTCAATCTGGTTGTTCGGTTTGATGGGAACCACCATGTGGAGATAGTCGTGCCTGGAGAATACGCGGGGCAACTGTGCGGAATCTGCGGTGAGTTGATCTCCTGGGAGAATAACACAATAAGCAGCTGACTGGACAATGTAGAATAAAAAACATGTCATTGTTGTTGACACGGAGGTTACAGTTAGGAGAGTATGAACAGGGCCTTTTATAAGCGTGGCGAACGGACGAATGCATGGATGTCGACAGCGCAGCTGAGCAAGGACAACATAACAGCCTGGAGAGGCAGCTGTTCGCAGCACAGATGAGGAGTTAGCCAAGTGAGGAAACCTCATATGGTGACTAAGAGAGAGAGAAACGTGACTGCAGTGGTAGCATACAAGCACTGAAGTCGAGTTGGAAAAATGTACTTCTGTTGTGGGGAGCAATTCTAAAAGAGAAAAAATGTCAGCTACCTGTCCATTTTGCACGTATTAATTGGAAAACACTGCAGGCTTCATTTTCAACCATAGAGCATTATCAGCCATACATTCCAACTAAAATGAAATCGTTAATAGACATTCCATTAAAAAGATATGTTTTGCATGTAAACCATCTAGATTGCAAATACAATAATGGAACGATTTGTGTTGTTTTACAGGGAACTTTAATGGAGATGGTTCAGATGACAATCTGAAGCCGGATGGGTCAGCAGCGGCCTCATCAAGCGAGCTGGGAAACAGCTGGAGAGTGTTCAACAGTTCTGATGATGAGTGAGAATCCGTTCTTCTCAATTATTTCCATGCACTTCTGCTAATTACAACAGTGCCATTGCAAAGCCTCTAGATAATACACATGGAAGACATTGGTATTGACAGCCATTCGAGCTCGAGATAGATAAGAAGTGGCAAACATGAGCCCCATGCTGACATTAGATCTGACTGTTGTGCCACTGATGTTGTATTTGTGTCAGCTGTTTGGGCTACATTGAGTTATCTTCATGATGATGATGATGATTAATGACGACTGTGATTATGTTACCAGTGATGTTTTCTCTGTCAAACTCGGTGATGGTAACCTGCGCGTCTGTTTGTTGACAGTTGCCAAGATGATACCGGGGAAATACCTCCATGTGATGAGAATGACAAGAACCTGTATGAATCGGATACGTTCTGTGGAATAATCACTGACCCTGAGGGTGGGTATTGCTCTCCATTAAGTTCAGCTGTTAACTCGTAACTGTGCATGATAATGGACTTCATTATATTGCAGACATTGTGGCATTTCCACTCCATGGAGCTATACCCACAACAAGTTAACCTGTGTGATGGGCATTCAATTCTAGTTGGCATAATGTTTTTATTATTATTATCACTTTAAAAAATATAGAGGCTAAGACATTTTTATTACACGTATTCTTTTTCAAAACTCTTTCGCTATCCATGATGACATTGTTTCTACAGATAATTAGCGTTCAAAGTTGTGTTGCTATTAATGGGAGCACAGTGCACAAACCATTTCACCGTTGCTGCATCAAGAGGAGTGATGTGCCGATGCCGCTAACACTGACATCGTGTTTCTCGCTTCAACCAGGAGCTTTCAAAGAGTGCCACGCGGTGCTGCCTCCACAAGTCTTCTTCGACAACTGCGTGTTCGACCTGTGTGCCACGGACGGGGACCACGGCTCGTTGTGCCAGGCCCTGCAGGCCTACGCCGACCAGTGCGCCCAAGCTGGGGTCGTCGTCACGTGGAGGAACAACACCTTCTGCCGTGAGTGCAGCACCCGCTGTGATGTCACCGCCACACTGATTGCCCAGCCATTAAATTTGATTGTGATTTGATGGACATGTGATCGTAATTCTGCTAATCTATAGATGCCTAGATACACCACGCAATTTTGATATAATAAGTGAAATTCAAACCTAACTAGGGTTCTGCATTGCATGACAGACGCATTGTTAATAGTGCGGGTGTATTATCCATGAATACTCACCATCTGCTTTACATTGGATGCTACAGATTCCCTGACATTTTAAACAAAAGTGGCCTTTTGTGTGATGGTGTTGTTGAAATTTGCTAAATGTTTAAAATGATCTGCCAATTTCTCGATCTGGATTACAAATAACAACATTGCTTCTACTGGCAGACTAATTCCGATGACAAGCTGGTGCTCAGTCACCTCGTGCTGCCCAGAGTCAGCTGCCAATATCCAGCTACATTTGAATATTTACGCGATCGAACCCAAAAAAAACCTGTTATGGATTATATTGGTCACGAAAGACTATATGTAAAACGGCATTTTGAATGTTTGAGGTAATATGTGGCTCAATGTGTTTTAAGTGTTTGAAGTATTTAAGCACCATTTGAATTCGAAGATTATTAAAGATTATTGTTGTGTGTGGCACCCACAGCATTCCTGTGTGAACCTGGCAGCCACTATGAGAGCTGTGCCCCACCGTGCCCGGCCACCTGCAGCAACGCAAATCCCCCGGGTGGCTGCAACCAGCACTGTGCGGAGGGCTGTGTCTGTGACGACGGCTTTGTCCTCTCTGGGGACAAGTGTGTCCCCACAGAGCAGTGCGGTTGCCTGGATAACAATGGCCACTACCATCCGGTGAGCTAAGAAAAATTACAAAGAAAAAGTTTACAGTTCTGCACATGTCGATTTATATTATATTTCTGTGTTCTATACTGCCCAACAAGTTAAAAGTCACAGTCATAAGAGTTCTGGTGATGTCACTGCACCGTCACTCCCATATTTTATAATACAACATCACTGAAGTGACGGCCCAGTAATATTCCTGACTGAAAATGTAAGTGAAAATCTCACTTATTACTGAGATCTCAAATTAATTTGGGAATAAGCAATATGAGATGTTTGCATTCTTTATTTGTCATCTTTATTTAATTGTATTTCAAGTATTTTTATTACAAATTTTATTTGTAAATTGTAATACACCCTAATACACGTTCTGTTTGACCATTTCTTCTCTTTCCCAAGCATTGATGAGTACAGGTATCTTTTTGTGCAAATTCCTGAAATCTTAAAGCAACCCATTTAACCTACTGTAAACAGGCAATGGGTTCAGGCATTGGATCTAATCCAAATATAAAAAATAGATATGTATTAAAATATATATTTATATAAAGAAGGCCTTTTCCATGCTGTGTATATCACCGTGTCAAGCATGGAGATTGTTTAACCACTCTTCATCGCCCTGCTCCACGAGAACTGGTGAAAATGGGCTGAGGACTGGTTCAGAGATTACTTTATGACAGTGTGGTCTGCGTTAGAGAGTGCAATGGAGGTAACGCGTGCGTGTTGTGTGTCTCAGATCGGGGAGAGCTGGTTTGAGTCGCAGGACTGCAGCCAGCGCTGCATCTGTGTCAATCCTGGCAATGTGAACTGTGGGGCCTGGGTCTGTGAGGACGATGAGACCTGCGGTGTGGAGGACGGCATCCTGGGCTGCCATGGCTCAGGTGAACCACTCACTGCAGTTTGCGAATTCTGCTTTTTTCAAAAATTCGATCCTAGTAGCGCTCTTCATATTCATGTTTCACACCATGTCTCTCTGGAGGCCACGTTGTCATCAACAACTCTTTGGAGCTCGGGCTTGTTCGGTCCTTGGTCCTCAGATCTGGAACACTCTGCCCTAAGGCCTCCGCGTGACCTCGGAGATTCTTCCTTTTAGAAATAGTTTTTGTCATTAAGCAGGATTGAATCTAATTTAGTTTTGTCAGATGCACTTGGTACTAATCTGTTCTCTTTTTTCATTGGCGTCGAAACAGGGCCAACAGTGCCACCAACAACCCCGCCAAAACGTAAGAAAGTTGCATCATGAGCATGTTAACTAAATACATCGCACTACATTAACACATCAAACACTACGCTAACACATCCCACACACTACAAGGGGATGACATGGTGCAGTGAATATCACATTTCAATTTGGACCCAGTGACATAAGTAAAATTCCTGCCCATGACTAACTTCAATGGCAATTCATATTTGAACCAATCCTGGGCCCACACTTCACCAACCCCCAGTGACCAGCGTAGTTAAGTTTAATTTAAAAAAAAAACTCCGTATGATCGACATGGTGTGGGGAGACTTTCATTCATGAATGGATTGACAAAATGTCTTGTAAACTATTCACCGTATTGTGTATTTACAATTTGAGGTTGACTTCGAAGCGTTAAATGGCAAAGAGCACCCCCCACTCGTTTAAGAAGTTATACACTTCAACTCTGATTATAAAAACACGTGGATATTCACGGGTGCATATTTTTTCAAAGCTTAATGTTTACAGGCCAAAGGCAAAAATGTCTCAAAAATAATTTCCGGTTAATTCGAAACTAATCCTTTTCTCTTTATTCAGCGCCTGGCGACTGCGTGATCACTGGAGACCCTCACTACATCACTTTCGACAAGACGACGCACCACTTCATGGGCGAGTGCAGCTACACGGCAGCCATCCCGTGCAACCAGAGCTCCACCCTGCCCCACTTCAACGTGGAGACAACAAATGAGTTCCGGGGCGGCAGCACGGCCGTGTCTTACGTCAAGGAGGTCCACGTGGATGTCTACGGCCACAGGTTCACCTTGGCCAAAGGACGCCGGGTGCTGGTGAGGGTTTCACTTCACACTTGAATTGTTGTTTGCACAGAGCCGGTGCGTGCCATCCAGGAGCCATCACTACGAGGCACAACACTGTCTCATACAGTGATATCTCAATAACCATATTGTTCCTCATCGTGATTTATTCATTGTATTGTCCTGAAGCGACTTCCCTTTTAAACAAGTTTTACTCCGCATTTAACAATGTCCACGGCGTCGCCTGATGCTTGAAAGATGCTACCTTCGCTGGTTCCCCCTTTATGTTTGTGTCTTGTATTGTTGAAATGATGTACGCAGCTGTGGCGTGTCGCCTCATTTTTCTCACTCGTGTGTGAATTAACGAATATATATGTATAACTTGATATTCGGAAATTTTATTGGGGAGTTAGGAATTGACCTTCTAAAGAAAGATGTAAAATACGTGAATATTCAAGCGATGTTCATGCCATAATTCTTCGAAGGAAATATGCTGATGTTACAAAAAATAGTGGATAAAATATGCCTAATAAACAATATATTTAGTTTACGATAATGCACTGTGCATTATTGATCCTCCTGCGAGGTCTCTACATAAAATGCTCTGTGTTTTGTTTACAGGTGGATGGGCTGCGTGTGACTCCACCGTTCTTCATGTCCGGGGTGTACATCCAACTGAGTGGATCCTACGTTGTGCTCGAGACCAATTTCAATCTGGTTGTTCGGTTTGATGGGAACCACCATGTGGAGATAGTCGTGCCTGGAGAATACGCGGGGCAACTGTGCGGAATCTGCGGTGAGTTGTTCTCCTGGGAGAATAACACAATAAGCAGCTGACTGGACAATGTAGAATAAAAAACATGTCATTATTGTTGACATGGGGGTTACAGTTAGGAGAGTATGAACAGGGCCTTTTATAAGCGTGGCGAACGGACGAATGCATGGATGTCGACAGCGCAGCTGAGCAAGGACAACATAACAGCCTGGAGAGGCAGCTGTTCGCAGCACAGATGAGGAGTTAGCCAAGTGAGGAAACCTCATATGGTGACTAAGAGAGAGAGAAACGTGACTGCAGTGGTAGCATACAAGCACTGAAGTCGAGTTGGAAAAATGTACTTCTGTTGTGGGGAGCAATTCTAAAAGAGAAAAAATGTCAGCTACCTGTCCATTTTGCACGTATTAATTGGAAAACACTGCAGGCTTCATTTTCAACCATAGAGCATTATCAGCCATACATTAACGTTATAGGCATTCCATTAAAAAGAGATGTTTTGCATGTAAACCATCTAGATTGCAAATACAATAATGGAACGATATGTGTTGTTTTACAGGGAACTTTAATGGAGATGGTTCAGATGACAATCTGAAGCCGGATGGCTCAGCAGCGGCCTCATCAAGCGAGCTGGGAAACAGCTGGAGAGTGTTCAACAGTTCTGATGATGAGTGAGAATCCGTTCTTCTCAATTATTTCCATGCACTTCTGCTAATTACAACAGTGCCATTGCAAAGCCTCTAGATAATACACATGGAAGACATTGGTATTGACAGCCATTCGAGCTCGAGATAGATAAGAAGTGGCAAACATGAGCCCCATGCTGACATTAGATCTGACTGTTGTGCCACTGATGTTGTATTTGTGTCAGCTGTTTGGGCTACATTGAGTTATCTTCATGATGATGATGATGATTAATGACGACTGTGATTATGTTACCAGTGATGTTTTCTCTGTCAAACTCGGTGATGGTAACCTGCGCGTCTGTTTGTTGACAGTTGCCAAGATGATACCGGGGAAATACCTCCATGTGATGAGAATGACAAGAACCTGTATGAATCGGATACGTTCTGTGGAATAATCACTGACCCTGAGGGTGGGTATTGCTCTCCATTAAGTTCAGCTGTTAACTCGTAACTGTGCATGATAATGGACTTCATTATATTGCAGACATTGTGGCATTTCCACTCCATGGAGCTATACCCACAACAAGTTAACCTGTGTGATGGGCATTCAATTCTAGTTGGCATAATGTTTTTATTATTATCACTTTAAAAAATATAGAGGCTAAGACATTTTTATTACACGTATTCTTTTTCAAAACTCTTTCGCTATCCATGATGACATTGTTTCTACAGATAATTAGCGTTCAAAGTTGTGTTGCTATTAATGGGAGCACAGTGCACAAACCATTTCACCGTTGCTGCATCAAGAGGAGTGATGTGCCGATGCCGCTAACACTGACATCGTGTTTCTCGCTTCAACCAGGAGCTTTCAAAGAGTGCCACGCGGTGCTGCCTCCACAAGTCTTCTTCGACAACTGCGTGTTCGACCTGTGTGCCACGGACGGGGACCACGGCTCGTTGTGCCAGGCCCTGCAGGCCTACGCCGACCAGTGCGCCCAAGCTGGGGTCGTCGTCACGTGGAGGAACAACACCTTCTGCCGTGAGTGCAGCACCCGCTGTGATGTCACCGCCACACTGATTGCCCAGCCATTAAATTTGATTGTGATTTGATGGACATGTGATCGTAATTCTGCTAATCTATAGATGCCTAGATACACCACGAAATTTTGATATAATAAGTGAAATTCAAACCTAACTAGGGTTCTGCATTGCATGACAGACGCATTGTTAATAGTGCGGGTGTATTATCCATGAATACTCACCATCTGCTTTACATTGGATGCTACAGATTCCCTGACATTTTAAACAAAAGTGGCCTTTTGTGTGATGGTGTTGTTGAAATTTGCTAAATGTTTAAAATGATCTGCCAATTTCTCGATCTGGATTACAAATAACAACATTGCTTCTACTGGCAGACTAATTCCGATGACAAGCTGGTGCTCAGTCACCTCGTGCTGCCCAGAGTCAGCTGCCAATATCCAGCTACATTTGAATATTTACGCGATCGAACCCAAAAAAAACCTGTTATGGATTATATTGGTCACGAAAGCCTATATGTAAAACGGCATTTTGAATGTTTGAGGTAATATGTGGCTCAATGTGTTTTAAGTGTTTGAAGTATTTAAGCACCATTTGAATTCGAAGATTATTAAAGATTATTGTTGTGTGTGGCACCCACAGCATTCCTGTGTGAACCTGGCAGCCACTATGAGAGCTGTGCCCCACCGTGCCCGGCCACCTGCAGCAACGCAAATCCCCCGGGTGGCTGCAACCAGCACTGTGCGGAGGGCTGTGTCTGTGACGACGGCTTTGTCCTCTCTGGGGACAAGTGTGTCCCCACAGAGCAGTGCGGTTGCCTGGATAACAATGGCCACTACCATCCGGTGAGCTAAGAAAAATTACAAAGAAAAAGTTTACAGTTCTGCACATGTCGATTTATATTATATTTCTGTGTTCTATACTGCCCAACAAGTTAAAAGTCACAGTCATAAGAGTTCTGGTGATGTCACTGCACCGTCACTCCCATATTTTATAATACAACATCACTGAAGTGACGGCCCAGTAATATTCCTGACTGAAAATGTAAGTGAAAATCTCACTTATTACTGAGATCTCAAATTAATTTGGGAATAAGCAATATGAGATGTTTGCATTCTTTATTTGTCATCTTTATTTAATTGTATTTCAAGTATTTTTATTACAAATTTTATTTGTAAATTGTAATACACCCTAATACACGTTCTGTTTGACCATTTCTTCTCTTTCCCAAGCATTGATGAGTACAGGTATCTTTTTGTGCAAATTCCTGAAATCTTAAAGCAACCCATTTAACCTACTGTAAACAGGCAATGGGTGCAGGCATTGGATCTAATCCAATATAAAAAATAGATATGTATTAAAATATATATTTATATAAAGAAGGCTTTTCCATGCTGTGTATATCACCGTGTCAAGCATGGAGATTGTTTAACCACTCTTCATCGCCCTGCTCCACGAGAACTGGTGAAAATGGGCTGAGGACTGGTTCAGAGATTACTTTATGACAGTGTGGTCTGCGTTAGAGAGTGCAATGGAGGTAACGCGTGCGTGTTGTGTGTCTCAGATCGGGGAGAGCTGGTTTGAGTCGCAGGACTGCAGCCAGCGCTGCATCTGTGTCAATCCTGGCAATGTGAACTGTGGGGCCTGGGTCTGTGAGGACGATGAGACCTGCGGTGTGGAGGACGGCATCCTGGGCTGCCATGGCTCAGGTGAACCACTCACTGCAGTTTGCGAATTCTGCTTTTTTCAAAAATTCGATCCTAGTAGCGCTCTTCATATTCATGTTTCACACCATGTCTCTCTGGAGGCCACGTTGTCATCAACAACTCTTTGGAGCTCGGGCTTGTTCGGTCCTTGGTCCTCAGATCTGGAACACTCTGCCCTAAGGCCTCCGCGTGACCTCGGAGATTCTTCCTTTTAGAAATAGTTTTTGTCATTAAGCAGGATTGAATCTAATTTAGTTTTGTCAGATGCACTTGGTACTAATCTGTTCTCTTTTTTCATTGGCGTCGAAACAGGGCCAACAGTGCCACCAACAACCCCGCCAAAACGTAAGAAAGTTGCATCATGAGCATGTTAACTAAATACATCGCACTACATTAACACATCAAACACTACGCTAACACATCCCACACACTACAAGGGGATGACATGGTGCAGTGAATATCACATTTCAATTTGGACCCAGTGACATAAGTAAAATTCCTGCCCATGACTAACTTCAATGGCAATTCATATTTGAACCAATCCTGTGCCCACACTTCACCAACCCCCAGTGACCAGCGTAGTTAAGTTTAATTAAAAAAAAGATCCGTATGATCGACATGGTGTGGGGAGACTTTCATTCGTGAATGGATTGACAAAATGTCTTGTAAACTATTCACCGTATTGTGTATTTACAATTTGAGGTTGACTTCGAAGCGTTAAATGGCAAAGAGCACCCCCCACTCGTTTAAGAAGTTATACACTTCAACTCTGATTATAAAAACACGTGGATATTCACGGGTGCATATTTTTTCAAAGCTTAATGTTTACAGGCCAAAGGCAAAAATGTCTCAAAAATAATTTCCGGTTAATTCGAAACTAATCCTTTTCTCTTTATTCAGCGCCTGGCGACTGCGTGATCACTGGAGACCCTCACTACATCACTTTCGACAAGACGACGCACCACTTCATGGGCGAGTGCAGCTACACGGCAGCCATCCCGTGCAACCAGAGCTCCACCCTGCCCCACTTCAACGTGGAGACAACAAATGAGTTCCGGGGCGGCAGCACGGCCGTGTCTTACGTCAAGGAGGTCCACGTGGATGTCTACGGCCACAGGTTCACCTTGGCTAAAGGACGCCGGGTGCTGGTGAGGGTTTCACTTCACACTTGAATTGTTGTTTGCACAGAGCCGGTGCGTGCCATCCAGGAGCCATCACTACGAGGCACAACACTGTCTCATACAGTGATATCTCAATAACCATATTGTTCCTCATCGTGATTTATTCATTGTATTGTCCTGAAGCGACTTCCCTTTTAAACAAGTTTTACTCCGCATTTAACAATGTCCACGGCGTCGCCTGATGCTTGAAAGATGCTACCTTCGCTGGTTCCCCCTTTATGTTTGTGTCTTGTATTGTTGAAATGATGTACGCAGCTGTGGCGTGTCGCCTCATTTTTCTCACTCGTGTGTGAATTAACGAATATATATGTATAACTTGATATTCGGAAATTTTATTGGGGAGTTAGGAATTGACCTTCTAAAGAAAGATGTAAAATACGTTAATATTCAAGCGATGTTAATGCCATAATTCTTCGAAGGAAATATGCTGATGTTACAAAAAATAGTGGATAAAATATGCCTAATAAACAATATATTTAGTTTACGATAATGCACTGTGCATTATTGATCCTCCTGCGAGGTCTCTACATAAAATGCTCTGTGTTTTGTTTACAGGTGGATGGGCTGCGTGTGACTCCACCGTTCTTCATGTCCGGGGTGTACATCCAACTGAGTGGATCCTACGTTGTGCTCGAGACCAATTTCAATCTGGTTGTTCGGTTTGATGGGAACCACCATGTGGAGATAGTCGTGCCTGGAGAATACGCGGGGCAACTGTGCGGAATCTGCGGTGAGTTGTTCTCCTGGGAGAATAACACAATAAGCAGCTGACTGGACAATGTAGAATAAAAAACATGTCATTATTGTTGACATGGGGGTTACAGTTAGGAGAGTATGAACAGGGCCTTTTATAAGCGTGGCGAACGGACGAATGCATGGATGTCGACAGCGCAGCTGAGCAAGGACAACATAACAGCCTGGAGAGGCAGCTGTTCGCAGCACAGATGAGGAGTTAGCCAAGTGAGGAAACCTCATATGGTGACTAAGAGAGAGAGAAACGTGACTGCAGTGGTAGCATACAAGCACTGAAGTCGAGTTGGAAAAATGTACTTCTGTTGTGGGGAGCAATTCTAAAAGAGAAAAAATGTCAGCTACCTGTCCATTTTGCACGTATTAATTGGAAAACACTGCAGGCTTCATTTTCAACCATAGAGCATTATCAGCCATACATTCGTTCAGGCATTCCATTAAAAAGAGATGTTTTGCATGTAAACCATCTAGATTGCAAATACAATAATGGAACGATATGTGTTGTTTTACAGGGAACTTTAATGGAGATGGTTCAGATGACAATCTGAAGCCGGATGGCTCAGCAGCGGCCTCATCAAGCGAGCTGGGAAACAGCTGGAGAGTGTTCAACAGTTCTGATGATGAGTGAGAATCCGTTCTTCTCAATTATTTCCATGCACTTCTGCTAATTACAACAGTGCCATTGCAAAGCCTCTGGATAATACACATGGAAGACATTGGTATTGACAGCCATTCGAGCTCGAGATAGATAAGAAGTGGCAAACATGAGCCCCATGCTGACATTAGATCTGACTGTTGTGCCACTGATGTTGTATTTGTGTCAGCTGTTTGGGCTACATTGAGTTATCTTCATGATGATGATGATGATTAATGACGACTGTGATTATGTTACCAGTGATGTTTTCTCTGTCAAACTCGGTGATGGTAACCTGCGCGTCTGTTTGTTGACAGTTGCCAAGATGATACCGGGGAAATACCTCCATGTGATGAGAATGACAAGAACCTGTATGAATTGGATACGTTCTGTGGAATAATCACTGACCCTGAGGGTGGGTATTGCTCTCCATTAAGTTCAGCTGTTAACTCGTAACTGTGCATGATAATGGACTTCATTATATTGCAGACATTGTGGCATTTCCACTCCATGGAGCTATACCCACAACAAGTTAACCTGTGTGATGGGCATTCAATTCTAGTTGGCATAATGTTTTTATTATTATTATCACTTTAAAAAATATAGAGGCTAAGACATTTTTATTACACGTATTCTTTTTCAAAACTCTTTCGCTATCCATGATGACATTGTTTCTACAGATAATTAGCGTTCAAAGTTGTGTTGCTATTAATGGGAGCACAGTGCACAAACCATTTCACCGTTGCTGCATCAAGAGGAGTGATGTGCCGATGCCGCTAACACTGACATCGTGTTTCTCGCTTCAATCAGGAGCTTTCAAAGAGTGCCACGCGGTGCTGCCTCCACAAGTCTTCTTCGACAACTGCGTGTTCGACCTGTGTGCCACGGACGGGGACCACGGCTCATTGTGCCAGGCCCTGCAGGCCTACGCCGACCAGTGCGCCCAAGCTGGGGTCATCGTCACGTGGAGGAACAACACCTTCTGCCGTGAGTGCAGCACCTGCTGTGATGTCACCACCACACTGATTGCCCAGCCATTAAATTTGATTGTGATTTGATGGACATGTGATGGTAAATCTGCTAATCTATAGATGCCTAGATACACCACGCAATTTTGATATAATAAGTGAAATTCAAACCTAACTAGGGTTCTCCATTGCATGACAGACGCATTGTTAATAGTGCGGGTGTATTATCCATGAATACTCACCATCTGCTTTACATTGGATGCTACAGATTGCCTGACATTTTAAACAAAGTGGCCTTTTGTGTGATGGTGTTGTTGAAATTTGCTAAATGTCTAAAATGATCTGCCAATTTCTCGATCTGGATTACAAATAACAACATTGCTCTTACTGGCAGACTAATTCCGATGACAAGCTGGTGCTCAGTCACCTCGTGCTGCCCAGAGTCAGATGCCAATATCCAGCTACATTTGAATATTTACGCGATCTAACCCAAAAAAAACCTGTTATGGGTTATATTGGTCACGAAAGCCTATATGTAAAACCGCATTTTGAATGTTTGAGGTAATATGTGGCTCAATGTGTTTTAAGTGTTTGAAGTATTTAAGCACCATTTGAATTCGAAGATTATTAAAGATTATTGTTGTGTGTGGCACCCACAGCATTCCCGTGTGAACCTGGCAGCCACTATGAGAGCTGTGCCCCACCGTGCCCGGCCACCTGCAGCAACGCAAATCCCCCGGGTGGCTGCAACCAGCACTGTGCGGAGGGCTGTGTCTGTGACGACGGCTTTGTCCTCTCTGGGGACAAGTGTGTCCCCACAGAGCAGTGCGGTTGCCTGGATAACAATGGCCACTACCATCCGGTGAGCTAAGAAAAATTACAAAGAAAAAGTTTACAGTTCTGCACATGTAGAATTATATTATATTTCTGTGTTCTATACTGCCCAACAAGTTAAAAGTCACAGTCATAAGAGTTCTGGTGATGTCACTGCACCGTCACTCCCATATTTTATAATACAACATCACTGAAGTGACGGCCCAGTAATATTCCTGACTGAAAATGTAAGTGAAAATCTCACTTATTACTGAGATCTCAAATTAATTTGGGAATAAGCAATATGAGATCTTTGCATTCTTTATTTGTCATCTTTATTAAATCGTATTTCAAGTATTTTTATTACAAATTTTATTTGTAAATTTTAATACACCCTACTACACGTTCTGTTTGACCATTTCTTCTCGTTCCCAAGCATTGATGAGTACAGGTTTCTTTTTGTGCAAATTCCTGAAATCTTTAAGCAACCCATTTAACCTACTGTAAACAGGCAATGGGTTCAGGAATATGGATCTAATCGGAATTATACAAAATATATGTTTTAAAATATATATTAATATAATGAAGGCATCTCCATGCTGTGTATATCACTGTGTCAAGCAAGGAGATTGTTTAACCACTCTTCATCGCCCTGCTCCGCGAGAACTGGTGAAAATGGGCTGAGGACTGGTTCAGAGATTACTTTATGACAGTGTGGTCTGCGTTAGAGAGTGCAATGGAGGTAACGCGTGCGTGTTGTGTGTCTCAGATCGGGGAGAGCTGGTTTGAGTCGCAGGACTGCAGCCAGCGCTGCATCTGTGTCAATCCTGGCAATGTGAACTGTGGGGCCTGGGCCTGTGAGGACGACGAGACCTGCGGTGTGGAGGACGGCATCCTGGGCTGCCATGGCTCAGGTGAACCACTCACTGCAGTTTGCGAATTCTGCTTTTTTCAAAAGTTCGATCCTAGTAGCGCTCTTCATATTCATGTTTCACACCATGTCTCTCTGGAGGCCACGTTGTCATCAACAACTCTTTGGAGCTCGGGCTTGTTCGGTCCTTGGTCCTCAGATCTGGAACACTCTGCCCTAAGGCCTCCGCGTGACCTCGGAGATTCTTCCCTTGAGAAATAGTTTTTGTCATTAAGCAGGATTGAATCTAATTTAGTTTTGTCAGATGCACTTGGTACTAATCTGTTCTCTTTTTTCATTGGCGTCGAAACAGGGCCAACAGTGCCACCAACAACCCCGCCAAAACGTAAGAAAGTTGCATCATGAGCATGTTAACTAAATACATCACACTACATTAACACATCAAACACTACGCTAACACATCCCACACACTACAAGGGGATGACATGGTGCAGTGAATATCACATTTCAATTTGGACCCAGTGACATAAGTAAAATTCCTGCCCATGACTAACTTCAATGGCCATTCATATTTGAACCAATCCTGGGCCCATACTTCACCAACCCCCAGTGACCAGTGTAGTTAAGTTTAATTTTAAAAAAACTCCGTATGATCGACATGGTGTGGGTAGACTTTCATTCGTGAATGGATTGACAAAATGTCTTGTAAACTATTCACCGTATTGTGTATTTACAATTTGAGGTTGACTTCGAAGCGTTAAATGGCAAAGAGCACCCCCCACTCGTTTAAGAAGTTATACCCTTCAACTCTGATTATAAAAACACGTGGATACTCACGGGTGCATATTTTTTCAAAGCTTAATATTTACAGGCCAAAGGCAAAAATGTCTCAAAAATAATTTCCGGTTAATTACGAAACTAATCCTTTTCTCTTTATTCAGCGCCTGGCGACTGCGTGATCACTGGAGACCCTCACTACATCACTTTCGACAAGACGACGCACCACTTCATGGGCGAGTGCAGCTACACGGCAGCCATCCCGTGCAACCAGAGCTCCACCCTGCCCCACTTCAACGTGGAGACAACAAATGAGTTCCGGGGCGGCAGCACGGCCGTGTCTTACGTCAAGGAGGTCCACGTGGATGTCTACGGCCACAGGTTCACCTTGGCCAAAGGACGCCGGGTGCTGGTGAGGGTTTCACTTCACACTTGAATTGTTATTTGCACAGAGCCGGTGCGTGCCATCCAGGAGCCATCACCACAAGGCACAACACTCTCTCATACAGTGATATCTCTCTAACCATATTGTTCCTTATCGTGATTTATTCATTGTATTATCCTAAAGCGACTTCCCTTTTAAACAAGTTTAACAATGTCCACGGCGTCGCCTGATGCTTGAAAGATGCTACCTTCGCTGGTTCCCCCTTTATGTTTGTGTCTTGTATTGTTGAAATGATGTACGCAGCCGTGGCGTGTCGCCTCATTTTTCTCACTCGTGTGGGAATAAACGAATATATATGTATAACTTGATATTTGGAAATTTTATTGGGGAGTTAGGAATTGACCTTCTAAAGAAAGACGTAAAATACGTGAATATTCAAGCGATGTTTATGCCATAATTGCTCGAAGGAAATATGCTGATGTTACAAAAAATAGTGGATAAAATATGCCTAATAAACAATATATTTAGTTTACGATAATGCACTGTGCATTATTGATCCTCCTGTGAGGTCTCTACATAAAATGCTCTGTGTTTTGTTTACAGGTGGATGGGCTGCGCGTGACTCCTCCGTTCTTCATGTCCGGGGTGTACATCCAACTGAGTGGATCCTACGTTGTGCTCGAGACCAATTTCAATCTGGTTGTTCGGTTTGATGGGAACCACCATGTGGAGATAGTCGTGCCTGGAGAATACGCGGGGCAACTGTGCGGAATCTGCGGTGAGTTGATCTCCTGGGAGAATAACACAATAAGCAGCTGACTGGACAATGTAGAATAAAAAACATGTCATTGTTGTTGACACGGGGGTTACAGTTAGGAGAGTATGAACAGGGCCTTTTATAAGCGTGGCGAATGGACGAATGCATTGATGTCGACAGCGCAGCTGAGCAAGGACAACATAACAGCCTGGAGAGGCAGCTGTTCGCAGCACAGTTGAGGAGTTAGCCAAGTGAGGAAACCTCATATGGTGACTACGAGAGAGAGAAACGTGACTGCAGTGGTAGCATACAAGCACTGAAGTCGAGTTGGAAAAATGTACTTCTGTTGTGGGGAGCAATTCTAAAAGAGAAAAAAATGTCAGCTACCTGTCCATTTTGCACGTATTAATTGGAAAACACTGCAGGCTTAATTTTCAACCATAGAACATTATCAGCCATACATTCCAACTAAAATGAAATCGTTAATAGGCATTCCATTAAAAAGTGATGTTTTGCATGTAAACCATCTAGATTGCAAATACAATAATGGAACGATTTGTGTTGTTTTACAGGGAACTTTAATGGAGATGGTTCAGATGACAATCTGAAGCCGGATGGGTCAGCAGCGGCGTCATCAAGCGAGCTGGGAAACAGCTGGAGAGTGTTCAACAGCTCTGATGATGAGTGAGAATCCGTTCTTCCCAATTATTTCCATGCACTTCTGCTAATTACTACAGTGCCATTGCAAAAGCTTCTGGATAATACACATGGAAGACATTGGTATTGACAGCCATTCGAGCTCGAGATAGATAAGAAGTGGCAAACATGAGCCCCATGCTGACATTAGATCTGACTGTTGTGCCACTGATGTTGTATTTGTGTCAGCTGTTTGGGCTACATTGAGTTATCTTCATGATGATGATGATTAATGACGACTGTGATTATGTTACCAGTGATGTTTTCTCTGTCAAACTCGGTGATGGTAACCTGCGCGTCGGTTTGTTGACAGTTGCCAAGATGATACCGGGGAAATACCTCCATGTGATGAGAATGAGAAGAACCTGTATGAATCGGATACGTTCTGTGGAATAATCACTGACCCTGAGGGTGGGTATTGCTCTCCATTAAGTTCAGCTGTTAACTCGTAACTGCGCATGATAATGGACTTCATTATATTGCAGACATTGTGGCATTCCCACTCCATGGAGCTATACCCACAACAAGTTAACCTGTGTGATGGGCATTCAATTCTAGTTGGCATAATGTTTTTTATTATTATTATCACTTTTAAAAATATAGAGGCTAAGACATTTTTATTACACGTATTCTTTTTCAAAACTCTTTCGCTATCCATGATGACATTGTTTCTACAGATAATTAGCGTTCAAAGTTGTGTTGCTATTAATGGGAGCACAGTGCACAAACCATTTCACCGTTGCTGCATCAAGAGGAGTGATGTGCCGATGCCGCTAACACTGACATCGTGTTTCTCGCTTCAATCAGGAGCTTTCAAAGAGTGCCACGCGGTGCTGCCTCCACAAGTCTTCTTCGACAACTGCGTGTTCGACCTGTGTGCCACGGACGGGGACCACGGCTCATTGTGCCAGGCCCTGCAGGCCTACGCCGACCAGTGCGCCCAAGCTGGGGTCATCGTCACGTGGAGGAACAACACCTTCTGCCGTGAGTGCAGCACCTGCTGTGATGTCACCGCCACACTGATTGCCCAGCCATTAAATTTGATTGTGATTTGATGGACATGTGATCGTAAATCTGCTAATCTATAGATGCCTAGATACACCACGCAATTTTGATATAATAAGTGAAATTCAAACCTAACTAGGGTTCTGCATTGCATGACAGACGCATTGTTAATAGTGCGGGTGTATTATCCATGAATACTCACCATCTGCTTTACATTGGATGCTACAGATTCCCTGACATTTTAAACAAAGTGGCCTTTTGTGTGATGGTGTTGTTGAAATTTGCTAAATGTCTAAAATGATCTGCCAATTTCTCGATCTGGATTACAAATAACAACATTGCTCTTACTGGCAGACTAATTCCGATGACAAGCTGGTGCTCAGTCACCTTGTGCAGCCCATAGTCAGCTGCCAATATCCAGCCGCCTTTGATTATTTATGCGATCTAACCCAAAAAAAAACTGTATTATGGATCATATTGGTCATGAAAGCCTTTGTGTAAAACCGCCTTTGAATGTTTGAGATAATATGTGGCTCAAGGTGTGTTAAGTTTTTCAAGTATTTAAGCACCATTGGAAATCAAAGATTATTAAAGATTATTGTTGTGTGTGGCACCCACAGCATTCCCGTGTGAACCTGGCAGCCACTATGAGAGCTGTGCCCCACCGTGCCCGGCCACCTGCAGCAACGCAAGTCTCCCGGGTGGCTGCAACCAGCAATGTGCGGAGGGCTGTGTCTGTGACGACGGCTTTGTCCTCTCTGGGGACAAGTGTGTCCCTGTGGAGCAGTGCGGTTGCCTGGATAACAATGGCCACTACCATCCGGTGAGTTAGGCAAAGATGTGTACGTAAATCCCTATCCTAGGCTTTGTGTTTTATACAGGCCAACACAAGTTTGAATCTTCCTTAATTAAAATAGTATTTCAAGTCACAGTCAAAAGCAATCACGTTTTTATTTATTTACTCGTCATCATATAATAGCTAAAAGGTTAACTGAGATGTTTCTAAAGACATTGCATTTGTATCTCAGCTCGGGGAGAGCTGGTTTGAGTCGCACGACTGCAGCAAGCGCTGCATCTGTGTCAATCCTGGCGGCGATGTCAGCTGTGACCCCTGGGTCTGTAAGGACGATGAGACCTGCAGTGTGGAGGATGGCATCCTGGGCTGTCACACACAGGGTGAGTGCTCCCTGCCTGACTTTTCAGTCGACATATAATGCTCTGAAACATTGTTCTCCAGGTCCAGATGATCACACCCCAAAACTGTACACTAATTTATCCCGTGTAATGGTGTGGAGGGGTTGCCCGGATGAAACTAAATATGGATAATTCAAAACATAAATTCTACAAAAACATATTTCTTAGTTAGATAGAATGGGGATGAATAAATAATGATGACTTCTCTCGCACCATAACATAGCAAGCCATTGGAAGGTTGCTGAACAGAATGTGTAGAATGTGTTGTCTATCTTTATTGTTTCATAAAGTTATAAGTATTTTTGCTGACATGTTGAATTATTGCCATAACCTATGCAATAATTCATCATGAAGCAGGGGTAGCTCGGAATTCAATCAGCCCACACGTAAGAATTAAAATATTTTTGTTACAATCAAGGATAACCTGCCCACACATTGTATTTGTGTCCGAATTATTATTCATTGTCTTTGACCAAAGCACTTTAATTGCACCCCATCAACTTCGACGTTGTCAGCGAAGCAGCATTGAGCCTGATAAGTTCTTGGATGGGTTACCAGCAAGGCTTGGGGCTATAAGAATGCAATAATATATAATTATTGTAACCTCTTATGTGTGTGGGTTATCTCCAGGTGCTCTGGTTTCCTCCCACATGGCCAAACTTCTAAACAAAACTCTCTTGAAACTTAGTGAGCTTTTCCTGAATGTATAATTGGCATCCTAATTTTTTAAAGAGATGGATAGCTTAATATTTATTTTTCAATGACACTCTTTGGTCTACTTTCAATCAACAACAGTAACAACAATGTTATAACCACAACCATAACCACATTCTAACCACAACCATAAGCACATAATTTCAACTATAAACACATGATCACAACTACAGTATAAGCACATTATAATCACAACCATAACCGCATTACAGCCACAACCATAAGCACAACAATGCATTGGAAACTGGCCCGATTACAAATTTCACCACCAAATCCAGACCGTACCAGCTGAGCCTGAGCGCAAAGCGGGGAGGGGGTAGGATGCATGCGAACATTGCCGAATAAAACAATACAAATGTGTCTGTTTCAGCATGAGTTAACGTCCAATAATAGACACATGATATTTATATTTGTATGTATATTCGCATACCTTAAATTTCGATTTAAAGCTTTCGTGACTGCAGGGATTCATCTTCTTGGTTCTTTCGGTAAAGTCACGTAGAAGGAAAATAATAAAATAATAAAAATAAAACATAATAAAATAATTCTCACGGCGTTTCGGCCACAACGCAAGCAGCCGTCTTCAGGTGGAGAATAGGTCTGTCGAGAGACAGACCTGCGTTGCGGCCGAAACGTCGTGATAATTATTTTATTATGTTTTATTTGTATTATTTTATTATTTTCCTTCTACGTGACTTTACCGAAAGAACAAAGAAGATTCGCATACATTTACACTCTTGTCTCGGAATGCCCTCAGCAAGAGACCATGTTTCTATTTTTATCCATGTTTTCCTCCATGTAGCATTTGAGAGATTCAGAGTGTGACAGATGGACAGACGAATGGATACATGCGAATTATATATATATAGATAGAAATAGACATCTTAGTGTGTATTATATATGCTGTGTATAACAACAAAAATGTAAATATTAAAAATTACCAAAGGAATTCAAAACGAATGGCAGAACATGTTTTTATAACAGAATCATGTAAAATAGACAATGTTTTTTGTGCTTGAAAAGAGTGTCAGGAATGATGGTGGAGAGGTTTTGTGAGAAAAGTGGAGTAAAAGCCTTCGAAATGTTTAGGACACTGGATACCAAGAGTGAATTGGCTAAAAAAGGACATTGCGCCCACTCCGCAGTCAAGTGAACTACATCAGCAGATCCAGAGGACATTGATACATCTCCAGCAGTCTATTCTAAATGGCAGCTTGGATATATTTTAAGCCATTTACTTTGGTAAATTCAAAGACAATATGTAACATATTTGACAATTTACCATGAAAAGGTCAGCATTCTCACAACTCTGTATTAATAACAAATACACATTTTCATGAACTAATTCGCGATGTGGTATCATCAGAGTCGACACCAGCACCAACTCCATCAGCACCAGCTCCACCACAGTCTACAGATTTACCAGCAACTGAATTTCCAATACCAACAACAAAGTCACCGTCAGCAATATCATCACCACCAAGTAAATATACCAAATACAGCACTTAATACATTGTTTACTCTCAGACAACATGAAAAATGTCACTGAATATTGGTTTAGCAGCACTAATATACATTTCTTATGAAATCTTAATTCAAAAATCCTCAAGAGCTAATTGATGACCTGTCTATTACATTTCTTACACAATAAAGGCACCGATGCCCCATCAACATCAGCACCAAATCCTCCAGCACAATCGACACCAGGTAAATGCACACTATACAAATATATGACATAAAGATCACAGCACGGTAATAATACATGATTTACCACCAAACATCATTGTGATACGTAATAAACATAGTTTAAAATGTTTTTAAAGGTTCACGAGAATGAACATCAACGCAATACAATCCTGCACAAATAATTCACTTCTTACTTGCGTGTAACATTCTCTGTGTAATGAAGGCACTGAAGCCCCACCGTTCAAATCAACACCAGCTCCTCCACAGACTACAGATTTGCCCCCAACTGTATTTCCAACATCGACAACAAAATCACCATCAGCAGCGTCAACACCAAGTAAATGCACCCAATATAAACATCACAATACTACAGCGCTACATCAAGACCTTTTGCAACGAAACATAATTCATTTTTCTCCAATAATAAATACAATTCAATATAAAATATATGATAATACACTTGTACACTTAACTTAAACATATACCGCTTTCACAAAGAGAAACCACTTTTTGATGCAAAACGTCTTTGCATTAAAATACTGAACAATAATTTCACAATTAGCATGGTTGGCTATGTACGACGCGAAAGAATTCAACATGCTGAATACAATGACAAATGAAACACCTAAAACCCATACGTTTTCCTTCCGTGTTATTCGCTCTATAAAGGCACTGAAGCACCATCGTTAGAATCAACATCATCACCAAATCCTCCAGCAGGATCAACACCAGGTAAATGTACCCAATACAAAGATGACATTGAGAGCACTAGTACAACAACAATACAAGATTTACCGCAACAGATAATTTGTTAAATTAATTAACAAAAATAAACTCATTACAGGTAGTCCCCGACTTACGATGGAGATGCGTTACGACGACCCCATCGTAAGTCGAAGATGGCCCAGCCTACCCAGGAGTCTTAAAGAATGGTGATTATTTAGCAAAACAGAGCAATTTACAGTACTGTACTGTATAAATTATAAGCGTACAGTACATCCCGGCAGCGTCCCAACGTACAGTATCGTACCTCGAAACGGTGCTGCGTTTGCCTGCCGCACGAGATGTAAAATATTTTATAATTTTGTCGAATTGCTATCGCCATCGTAAGATCGAAGTATCGTAAGTCGGGGACTACCTGTATTTTCAAATGTTCACGATGATGAACTTTAATGCAATACAGTACTCCATGTATAATTCACTTCTTACTTGCCTGTAACGTTGTTTACGCAATGAATGCACTGTAGCCCAAATATTAGAATCAACAAAACCAATTCCTCCAGCTCCACATCTACCAACATACACGCAGAAATCGACCACATTCCCATCGGCACCATCCAGGTCAATTAAATTCACATAGTGCAATTGACACATTGACGGTAAGGCCTCCTAATAATCCAGCATGTCAAACAAATACCACATTGCCATATTCATGTTCAAATTTCATTTGCAAATAAAAAAATTTAAACCAAAATAATACGACACAATGCACTAAACAGTCAAATTTAAAAATATAATTACTTTCATGCATAGTTAAAATATCTGCCTTAATTCGTTTAATTGGAATTTAGGAAATGAATCTTTCACAGTTTGAAACCAACCGATTATCCCCTCATCCTATGCAAAAATTTAACAATTCCTGAGGCTATTTTCAATCAATTGGTCAAAATACTATAAATATTGGTACAGCAACAATAATAGATGTATTTTAAAAATGTAATGCAATATTCCTCAACAGCTAATTAGTGACCTGGCCATCACGTTTCTTACACAATGAAGGCACTGAGGCCCTACAATTAGAATCAACATCAGCACCAAATCCTGCAGCAGAATCGACACTAGATAAATGCTTTCAATAGAAAATATGACATTGAAATCACAGCACTGTAACAATACATGATTTACCACCAAACATTGTTATAAACAATTTTTTTTAATTTCACGAGAATGAACATCAACACAATACAATCCTGCACAAATAATTCACTTCTTACTTGAGTGTAACACTCTCTGTGCAATGAAGGCACCGAAGCCCCTCATTTCGACTCAACACCAGCTCCTCCACAGTCTACAGATTTACCACCAACTGAATTTCCAGCACCAACAACAAAGTCACCATCAGCAGTGTCAACACCAAGTAAATATACCAAATAAAGCACTTAATAGATTGTTTACTATCAGACAACATTAAACATTTGACTGTGAATTTTGGTTTAGCAGCACTAATATACATTTTTTATAAAATCTTGATTCAAAAATTCTCAAGAGCTAATTGATGACCTGTCTGTTACATTTCTTACACAATAAAGGCACCGATGCCCCATCATTAGAATCAACATCAGCATCAAATCCTCCACCACAATCCACACCAGGTAAATGCACCCAATACAAATATGAAAATACTACAGAACTACATCAAGACATTTTACAACGAAGCATAATTTATTTTGCTGCAATAATAAATACAATTAAAGGATTGTGTATATACCAGTACACTCGTGTACTTAAAAACACAAGCATAAACCGCTTTCAAATATAAAATACAGAACAATATTTTCACGAGACTCATTAAAATTTCAATGCTGAAAGATGTATTTTTCACAATCACTACTGAATCACCAAAAAACATACATTTCCCTGCTGTGCTTTTTGACATATAAAGGCACAGAAGCCCCTTCGTTAGAATCAACATCAGCACCACATTTTCCAGCAGGATCAACAACAGGTAAATGTGCCCAAAACAAATGACATTGAGATCACAGCACCGTAACAATACATAATTGCCATTGTGCTTATTTCTAACAACGCCTGATGGTAAATTATAATTTTTAAAGGTTCACGATTATTAGAAACATAAATATAATCCTTCACAAATAATATAATTCAATTCTTGCCTGTAACGTTCTCTCTGCAATGAAGTCACCGAGGTCCCACCTTTTGAATCCACGCCAGCTCCTCTGCATCTACAGATGTACTTGCAACTGCATTTCCCACATCAATAAAATCACCATCAGCAGTGTCAACACCAAGTAAATATACCAAATAAAGCACTTAATAGATTGTTTACTATCAGACAACATTAAACATTTGACTGTGAATTTTGGTTTAGCAGCACTAATATACATTTCTTATAAAATCTTAATTCAAATTTGTTTAACACAATAAAGGCACCGATGCCCCATCATTAGAATCAACATCAGCATCAAATCCTCCAGCACAATCCACTCCACGTAAATGCACCTAATACAAATATGACATTGAGATCACAGCACCGTAACAATACATGATTTACCACCAAACATTGTTATAAACAAACAATGTTTTTAAAGGTTCACGAGAATGAACATCAACTTAATACACTTCTGCACAAATAATTCACTTCTTACTTGCGTGTAACACTCTCTGTGTAATGAAGGCACCGAAGCCCCTCCTTTTGACTCAACACCAGCTCCTCCACAGTCTACAGATTTACCACCAACTGAATTTCCAGCACCAACAACAAAGTCACCATCAGCAGTGTCAACACCAAGTAAATATACCAAATAAAGCACTTAATAGATTGTTTACTATCAGACAACATTAAACATTTGACTGTGAATTTTGGTTTAGCAGCACTAATATACATTTTTTATTAAATCTTAATTCAAAAATTCTCAAGAGCTAATTGATGACCTGTCTGTTACATTTCTTACACAATAAAGGCACCGATGCCCCATCATTAGAATCCACATCAGCATCAAATCCTCCACCACAATCCACACCAGGTAAATGCACCCAATACAAATATGACATTGATATCACAGCACCGTAACAATACATGATTTACCACCAAACACCATTGTAATAAAAGACTCACGATTATGAACGTCAATGCAATACAATCCTGCACAAATAATTCACTTCTTGCTTGCGAGTAACATTCTTTATCTAATGAAGGCACCGAAGCCCCTCCTTTCGACTCAACACCAGCTCCTTCACAGACTACAGATTTACCCCCAACTGTATTTGCAACATCAACAACAGAATCACCATCGGCAGCGTCAACACCAAGTAAATGCACCCAATATAAACATGAAAATACTACAGCACTACATCAAGACATTTTACAACGAAGCATAATTCATTTTGCTGCAATAATAAATACAATAAAAGGATTGTGTATATACCAGTACACTCGTGTACTTAAAAACACAAGCATAAACCGCTTTCAAATATAATAAAATACAGAACAATATTTTCACGAGACTCATTAAAATTTCAATGCTTAAAATTTCAATGCTGAAAGATGTATTTTTCACAATGACTACTGAATCACCAAAAAACATACATTTCCCTGCTGTGCTTTTTGACATATAAAGGCACAGAGGCCCCTTCGTTAGAATCAACATCAGCACCACATTTTCCAGCAGGATCAACAACAGGTAAATGTACCCAAAACAAATGACATTGAGATCACAGCACCGTAACAATACATAATTGTCATTGTGCGTATTTCTAACAATGCCTGATGGTAGATTATAATTTTTAAAGGTTCACGATTATTAGAAACATAAATATAATCCTTCACAAATAATATAATTCAATTCTTGCCTGTAACGTTCTCTCTGCAATGAAGTCACCGAGGTCCCACCTTTTGAATCCACGCCAGCTCTTCTGCATCTACAGATGTACTTGCAACTGCATTTCCCACATCAATAAAATCACCATCAGCAGTGTCAACACCAAGTAAATATACCAAATAAAGCACTTAATAGATTGTTTACTATCAGACAACATTAAACATTTGACTGTGAATTTTGGTTTAGCAGCACTAATATACATTTCTTATAAAATCTTAATTCAAATTTGTTTTACACAATAAAGGCACCGATGCCCCATCATTAGAATCAACATCAGCATCAAATCCTCCACCACAATCCACACCAGGTAAATGCACCCAATACAAATATGACATTGATATCACAGCACCGTAACAATACATGATTTACCACCAAACACCATTGTAATAAAAGACTCACGATTATGAACGTCAATGCAATGCAATACTGCACAAATAATTCACTTCTTACTTGCGTGTAACATTCTCTATCTAATGAAGGCACCGAAGCCCCTCCTTTCGACTCAACACCAGCTCCTTCACAGACTACAGATTTACCCCCAACTGTATTTGCAACATCAACAACAGAATCACCATCGGCAGCGTCAACACCAAGTAAATGCACCCAATATAAACATGAAAATACTACAGCACTACATCAAGACATTTTACACCGAAGCATAATTCATTTTGCTGCAATAATAAATACAATTAAAGGATTGTGTATATACCAGTACACTCGTGTACTTAAAAACACAAGCATAAACCGCTTTCAAATATAATAAAATACAGAACAATATTTTCACGAGACTCATTAAAATTTCAATGCTGAAAGATGTATTTTTCACAATGACTACTGAATCACCAAAAAACATACATTTCCCTGCTGTGCTTTTTGACATATAAAGGCACAGAGGCCCCTTCGTTAGAATCGACATCAGCACCACATTTTCCAGCAGGATCAACAACAGGGAAATGTGCCCAAAACAAATGACATTGAGATCACAGCACCGTAACAATACATAATTGTCATTGTGCTTATTTCTAACAACGCCTGATGGTAAATTATAATTTTTAAAGGTTCACGATTATTAGAAACATAAATATAATCTCGATTTAAAGCTTTCGTGACTACAGGGATTCATCTTCTTGGTTCTTTCGGTAAAGTCACGTAGAAGGGAAGTAATAAAATAATAAAAATAAAACATAATAATAGAATTATTTTATTTTATTATGTTTTATTTTTATTATTTTATTACTTCCCTTCTACGTGACTTTACCGAAAGAACCAAGAAGATAAATATAATCCTTCACAAATAATTCAACTCTTGCCTGTAACGTTCTCTCTGCAATGAAGTCACCGAGGTCCCACCTTTTGAATCCATGCCAGCTCCTCTGCATCTACAGATGTACTTGCAACTGCATTTCCCACATCAATAAAATCACCATCAGCAGTGTCAACACCAATTAAATACGCACAACACACATCCAACTTGAGATTACAGTGCTCTCAGTTTTCACAGTAATGATGAAAGTATCATAATTTAGAGACTGAAATTAATGTCCAATGTATAAAATGTTTCTTCGTTAGGAATTATAAAATGTATATCAGGCTAAAGAATCGGTAATTTGAATATAAATGTGCATTGAAAATGCTGTGTTTTAACGTATTTAACCATTTAAAAAACACATTAAACATTATTAACGGTGGCATGCAATGAGACCATATCTATCAAATAATTCGCCCGATAAACACACATTTGTTAAATTGGTGTTATAACGCCTTAGTTCTAGATGCACGTTCTTTAAGAAATGTACATAGCCATTTCATGGTGCATGTTTTCATTCCATCAGTTGTGATGACTGTTAAACCTTTTGCACCACCTAACGACACTTCAAATTCAGAAAAACATATCACACAGCTATCCTGTAAATTTCAGCTTATTTTATATTTTCCATCACCATAAACTTAATGACAAAATCCTGTCCCATAGCACATGACAACCATGACACACCGTGAACTGCCATCTGATAATACCCAAACTGCTTTGCGCATTTGTCATGTCATTTGACATGGGAATTTGCAGATGTTTCCACGACCACTTGTGTTATTTTATGATTATCTAAACAAAAAAAGTGCATGTTCATATCGAATCATCCTTAATAATACACGTATCCATGGATTTACGATAGGGATGCATTCTTTAAAAAACATGCATAAAACTAAATTTTGTGAATCAGAATTACTTTACCAATCCATTTTATAAAAAAAAATTCGGGATGTGTTTTGGACAATCATTCCAACTCTACTCTTAACCTTAAAATATACACCTATATCACCCTTCACAATCCAAAAATAATAATAATAATAATGAAGAATATAGATGTGAAAACGATTGAATAATACATTTAGAAGAAAAATAATTTACCTTTTCGGGAAACTCACGAAAAGATATGATTGTTGGAATGAACAGAAAGATGATGTGGAAGCGTTACTGTTGCACTGCAGGGATACCGTGACACTGTCGCGGATGGATGATGCAACCTCCCTGATGCTTCTTGTTTGATCTAATTGCGCGTGCCGTTGGAAATTTCGTTAACGCATAATTCGAATTCGTTGTGTCAATAATCGAAAAGTGTCCATAATTTGTTAATTCTGTAAATGCGACATTTCGTAAACCAAACATTCCTCCCATTAGAATCGACGCCAGGACCAACTCGTCCGCCAGCAAGCACTACCACGACCAATACGACAGCAGCTCCTCCAAGTAAACACTGCACTCACAGCACCCGCTTTGGTATATGCCAGGGACTGAGAGAGTGCCCTTATATAGAAATGGATAGGCTGATGGCTTTATGTATGTGGAAAATATTTTCTTTAAGTATGCATACGTCATTTGGAAAATAATTGGAGTGCGGTGATGGTTTGGGTCAGACCTGATTTGATCTTGAACAGATCTGAATCCAATTTTACAACTCATCAAATGTTCAAGTCCAGTTTTACTGTCTGAATCGGATAAAATGATATACCCATATTAGTGACAAGGTTTACATTACTGCATAACTATTTTCCTTTTTCAAAATGCGATTACTTTGGAGGGACACAACTAGAAATCACACCAGGATATGTGTTTATATATCAGGCAGTTATTTCAGTTTGATTGGTTCATGATAGATCAGCAAAATGGAAACTGACAATGAACTAAAAATTCCATAAATAAGCATGGAGTGGTGCATGGTTGATATTACACTAGAAGAACGAAATAGAAGCACATGGATCAGAGAGCATATGCCAGTTCAAGTTTACGACTCAATATACTCAATCTATGGGTTGCCGAGGAGTGTCTACCATTTAATTTTATACAATGCTCTCATAACTCAACAATTTTAAATTGTGATTTTATTAACATAAAAAATATATAATAAATAATATTTTCCATTACTGTATTCCTATAGCATTGTGGCTACTTGTACTAGATATAATAGGACCAGCACATCAAGATGTGATAAGATTATGTTTAATGAAATTGTGAAACATCCAATTCTGTATCTGACGAATCGCGCACCATTCTGCATCATATGCCACTTTTGTGAAAAAAACATTTTATTTCTCTATTTTCAGAACCTGGTGACTGCGTGATCACTGGAGACCCTCACTACATCACGTTCGACAAGACGACGCACCACTTCATGGGCGAGTGCAGCTACACGGCAGCCATCCCGTGCAACCAGAGCTCCACCCTGCCCCACTTCAACGTGGAGACAACAAATGAGTTCCGGGGCGGCAGCACGGCCGTGTCTTACGTCAAGGAGGTCCACGTGGATGTCTACGGCCACAGGTTCACCTTGGCCAAAGGACGCCGGGTGCTGGTGAGGGTTTCACTTCACACTTGAATTGTTATTTGCACAGAGCTGGTGCGTGCCATTCAGGAACCATCGCCACAGAGCACAACACTCTCACACACTGCTCTCTCAATAACTGTAATGTTCCTTATGATGCTTCGTTGCATTGTCCTAGACAGGCTTCCATTTTCAAAAACATTTACTTTGAATTTAACAATGTCCACGGTGTTGCCTGATGGTCATAAGAGGCTTCCTTATCTGAGACTTAGGAATTGGAAGAATGACCAAATATATGTGAAAATTCAAGCCATGTTTATGCTATGAATCTTTGGTGGAAGAATGTCGATGTTTACAAAGTATCGTGGAGGAAATTTGCATGAGTTAAATCAATCCTTTCTGTTCTATGATCTACTATGCATTGCTGATCCTACTGGAAGGTCTCTATAAAATGCTCTGTGTTTTGTTTACAGGTGGATGGGCTGCGTGTGACTCCTCCGATCCTCATATCCGGGGTGTACATCCAACTGAGTGGATCCTACGTTGTGCTCCAGACCGATTTCAATCTGGTTGTTCGGTTTGATGGGAACCACCACGTGGAGATAGTCGTGCCTGGAGAATACGCGGGGCAACTGTGCGGCATCTGCGGTGAGTTGACCACCAGAGAAAAGTGATGCAATAAGCAGCTGACTGGACACTTGGATAATGCATAACATCTCAATGTGATTGTAGTTGACAGAATATGCAGGCGTGACGATGAGTTTTAATCTCTTTTTGTTCCATTTTAATATATTCATTTAAAATCCGAGTTCATAAGGATAAAAGTACGGATGCCTCAGCTAAACAGGCTACAGATACGTAATTATTTCTAATTATGTGTAATCATATACAAAAATAGAATATCTGCTTGAACTTTCTACAATAGAATTTCAGTTATTATTTTTTCAAGTTTTTCATGTAAACCATGTATATCGAAAATCGTATATTGCAATGCTTTGTGTTGTTTTACAGGGAACTTTAATGGAGATGGCTCAGATGACAATCTGAAGCCGGATGGGTCAGCAGCGGCCTCATCAAACGAGCTGGGAAACAGCTGGAGAGTGTTCAACAGCTCCGATGATGAGTGAGGATCCGTTCTTCTCAATAATCTCTATGCGTGACTGCTAATTACAACAGTATCATCCAAAAGCCTTTTGTGAAATACGCGTGGAAAGCATTGGTATTGAAAAGGAATTATATCTCCAGATAGAAAACGAGTGTCAGAATGAGCCACACAGCAACTTTAGATATGACTGCTGTGCCGCTGAGGGTATATGTATGGGTGTAGCAGTTTGGGCTACAGTGAGTGATCATCATGATGATGATGGTGATGGCGATGATGACTGTTACTGTGTTTGTGTTGATGTTTTCTGTTTTAAACTTGGTGACATTAACCTGCTTGTCGTTTGTTGACAGTTGTCAAGATGGTACCGGGGAAATACCTCCATGTGATGAGGATGACAAGGACGTGTATGAATCAGATTCATTCTGTGGAATAATTACTGACCCTGAGGGTGAGTATTGCTGTCTGTTATGTTTAGGTGTCACTACACGTTTAGGATTGGTTACTCATAACTCCACATAAGATTGGACTTGATGAGATTGAAGTCATGGCATTTCCACTTCATGTATGTGTATCATTGCAAGTTTAACTGTAATATATATTCTAGTCTGCACATTCATTATATTGTGCCATTTTTTTTTTATTATTATCTTATCACTGGAAAATAAATGTAGACATCAAAGCTCTTCTACAAACAGTTTTCTTCCGATCTCTCTTTTAATGACTGGTTCAGTTTTAATTTGCCATTGATATTTGCCACGTTTAGGAACTCCGGTGACTGAATTCAGAGTGCAGGACGCAAATAACTGTATCACCATTTCCCTCATTACTGCAATACTGTAGTCGTGAGATGTTTGTAAAAAATTTTGTGTTAAAGAGGATTGATGTGCCGATGCCGCTAACATTGACATCGTATTTCTTGCTTCGATCAGGAGCTTTCAAAGAGTGCCACGCGGTGCTGCCTCCACAAGTCTTCTTCGACAACTGCGTGTTCGACCTGTGTGCCATGGACGGGGACCACGGCTCGTTGTGCCAGGCCCTGCAGGCCTACGCCGACCAGTGCGCCCAAGCTGGGGTCATCGTCACGTGGAGGAACAACACCTTCTGCCGTGAGTGCAGCTCCCGCTGTGATGTCACCGCCACACTGATTGCTCGGGATGTTGCAATTAATAAAGGTGTATAACCTGAGTTCAAAGCCTGGTTTCAGTCACCCTTGGTTCAAATAGGATCTCACGCATATGAAGTTGATGGTTCATCTTCTTGGTTCTTTCGGTAAAGTCACATAGAAGGGAAGTAATAAAATAATAAAAATAAAACATAATAAAATTATTCTCACGACGTTTATTATGTTTTATTTTTATTGTTTTATTACTTCCCTTCAACGTGACTTTACCGAAAGAACCAAGAAGATGAATCCCTGCAGTCACGAAAGCTTTAAATCGAAATTTAAGTTGATGGTTGTTGCACATCATTTTGTTTATTTACAGTTCTTGAGAATGAAATATATCAGTTTGTCATGAACAAACAATCTCATGATTAAACATTTTTTCTTAACCATTCGAAGAAAGAAAAGTCCAGTATATATTTGTTTTTTACAGTTCCAAGTATTATTATTGTTTAAACCCTCATCTATAAGCCAATCAAAGCTTGTTTGGTAGCTCATATCCCACAAGCTGATTTTGCCCCTCAAAGATATAGAATACACAAACAAATTGAATGAGTCTGCAGCATCAATTGAAGGGAATACACAACTCAAAAGAAAACAGCTCTTATCTTGTAGGACTATTTGTTTGAATCTTCACGTTGGTGCCAGGCTGTCTGACATGAGTTTGTTTCTATGTTAGTCAAGTAATGCAATACTCTATTTAGGTATAGCTGCCACACAACTGCTGTGGCATCACAACACTACTGATACTCTGAATTGCATGGGAAATTGTGTCAGCTTTAGAGAGTACCGTAAATATACATTTTCACCCATTAATTTAAAATGCTGTATTTTTATCATCGATAAGTTGTGTATTTTTAGCATCGATAAATGTGAAAGTTAGTTGAAAAATACAATAATCTGAATTAAAAATGTCAACATTTAGTTGAAACTTCATACCAACAAAATATGACAAACAGGTGTCTTGTAAACTTCATGAGACCTCCTTTGCCAGCACCAAAATTTGAGAATAGAATGCATTCTGACCACAAGTATTGTGGTTATTGCAGACATGATTCCTTGCAAAAGGTTTCAATTTGGTGTTTTAACATCTCAACACCTGTTTTGTTGCCAGAAAAAAGGGGAAAACCTATTCTCATTTCTTGGAAACTGTTTATGAAGGATAGCTCAAAACACAGACATCATGGGAAACCCACGTCATAAGTGCGTAACAAACCCGGAGTGATATACCCTGAAATTGGGGACCGATTGGAGGAACTTGGGCTCACTGCCCGTCCACGGTAGGGCCAACGATGGGCAGTAGCATATTTGCAGGGGAGTTGAATAGGTAGGAATAGAGGGGGAGGGGGGAATAGAGGGGAGGGGGGGTAATATAACCACACAAACCCGGAAATAACATAAGTGCGATTCCCGAGTTTATCATTCTTGTTTTCCCCTCGAAACAACGGCCGTCATGTGTTTGCAATAATGGTTCAGTGTCAGAGTCCATCCCGTTCCCCCGGCCCCCATTTTTTCGGCCATTCATGCTGGGTTCAGCAGAAACGGAAAACCCCAAAACTAAGTTTAAAACTTGAGTGCCTAAATTAATTAAATAGTTGTCAACATTCAGAATGGTGCTGAAGCACTTTGATGACATTTCTATTGCGTGTGACACCCACAGCATTCCCGTGTGAACCGGGCAGCCACTATGAGAGCTGTGCCCCACCGTGCCCGGCCACCTGCAGTAACGCAAGTCTCCCGGGTGGCTGCAACCAGCAATGTGCGGAGGGCTGTGTCTGTGACGACGGCTTCGTTCTATCTGGGGACAAGTGTGTCCCTGTGGAGCAGTGCGGCTGCCTGGACTTTGACGACCAGTACCATCCGGTCAGTTGATTGATTTAGCATGACCAAGCAATGCATGTAATTGGTTACAATTTCCTGTCTCATGGTTTTGATAAAATTGAGTTGTGTACAGTAGAATATATTGATGTCTCGTATTTCAGAAAGAAGATATGTTTATATGTATTGATTAAGTTGAGTGGCTTTAATAAGACGATATATTTTTCAAACAATTCAACTTGCAAAGCCATAATCAATCTAGTTCCAGCATCATCTAATGTTACCACTCTGTCTCTGCAGCGTTGATACTGTTGGTTGCCATTCGGTCAGTCTCATCCATTGATTATCATTTCATTCCAGCGATGTAACCTGCCCAAGTCCACTTACTTTTCTTAAAAGTCAGTATTAATTACAGTTCTGTATATTTTTTCTGGGGATATGGTTTGCAATGATGTCGCACACTGTGAACGATCGCTACCCTGACGAGTAGACCGTGGTGGCAGGGCCCTCCTTCCATGCTGCTGATGAAGCGGCAGTCGCCTGTCTCTGCAAAACGAGCTCACTGATCCACGTGTTCTCCTTTATCTCAGTGTGATTCTCAGCCTGCTTATCCACGCTTATTGGTATATATTTGATGCAAAAATGCAAGCCTAAGTTTGTACTTAGGCATGATGTTAACAGAGTTTCTATCTCTGATATGCATATTTACATATAATCCAGCCTGCTAGTCAACAACTTCTGTATTGATCATTACATTTGGATCAATTTAAGTGAATGATATTTTGAATTCTCTGCTTATATGATCCATGAGCCAGACTCACCTTTAACTCAGAGTCCTTGATTTTCACAGTAGGACACCTACGCTATGTCACGTGTAAGATGAATTCAGCATTATCGATATAAATATTACTCACTCATTGATGGGTGATGGATAATGTTGCCCAATCACTGGACAGTTGTTCACTCTTTCTCCTATATGTAACATTTTCTCAGTATCGAATGTGAAAGAGGCAGCAATTCTTCTCATTCATGATATCACAAGCTTTGAATACTCTGTATTCCTCGAAATTATACTTTAAAGATTAAGTAAGCAAATAGACATGTATGCCTGGGTGATATTGTCATAGTATGGGGGAAGGGCAGTTGAACTATATATTTTTACTTATCATCTGTGTTGCGCGTGGCAGCTCGGGGAGAGCTGGTTCGAGTCGGGGAACTGCAGCGAGCGCTGCACGTGCTTGGATGGGGGAGACGTCAACTGCGAGGACTGGGAGTGCGAGAAGCACGAGATCTGCAGCGTGGAGGACGGCATCCTCGACTGCTACGCACGCGGTGAGTTGCTGCGTGGCGTCACAAATTAGGAAAGCCATGACGATCCTGTCACAGAGAATGAGAAACAGAGATGTTTATGCAGCCAGGTTCGAGGGAAGTGTGGTGCTGGATGGAATACCTGGAAAAATAGCAATAACCACAATCTATAGGGCTCCAAGAACTAATTATACAGCCGCATTCAACCGAAAAACTACTAATATTTTAAATGGACACAGATAGTAAATAAACTTTGAATTCAATACAATATTGAATGGATCATCTTGTTTGCAACAAAGTGCTCATCTGGGAATAAATGTCTAATGCTTTGAATGACTCGTAGAAATGTAATTTGCTGTGGTTGACAGATAACAGGAAAGGTAACATTTTGTCCCTTGATTTTTCTTGAAGAAACAACAACTGCCTCTCCTACTGTGGTCTCAACAACAACATCAAAACCACCAACAGCCCCGCCACTGAGTAAAATATTCACTAAATACATTCTCCTACAATCACCCTACATTGACAAACCTCGATTGTTGAATGTATTGTTTACGTTTTTGTTTCAAAAGATACTGCTGCATTGGGCTCTTCATTTATATTAAACACAATGATCTGATAGAGCAGCATAAGGCATCACAACACATTATTACATGGCTCCTCTATTTTCAGAACCTGGCGACTGCGTGATCACTGGAGACCCTCACTACATCACGTTCGACAAGACGACGCACCACTTCATGGGCGAGTGCAGCTACACGGCAGCCATCCCGTGCAACCAGAGCTCCACCCTGCCCCACTTCAACGTGGAGACAACAAATGAGTTCCGGGACGGCAGCACGGCTGTGTCTTACGTCAAGGAGGTCCACGTGGATGTCTACGGCCACAGGTTCACCTTAGCCAAAGGACGCCGGGTGCTGGTGAGGGTTTCACTTCACACTTGAATTGTTATTTGCACAGAGCTGGTGCGTACCATCCAGGAGCCATCACCATAAGGCACAACACTCTCTCATAGAGTGATATCTCAATAACTGTAATGTTCCTTATGATTGCTTCATTGCATTTTCCTAGACAGGCTTCCATTTTCAAAAACATTTACTTTGAATTTAATAATGTCCACGGTGTTGCCTGATGCTCATAAGAGGCTTCCTTATCTGGGACTTAGGAATTGGCTTCATAAAGAATGACCAAATATATGTGAACATTCAAGCCATGTTTATGCTATGAATCTTTGGTGGAAGAATGTCGATGTTTACAAAGAATCGTGGAGGAAATTTGCATGAGTTAAAAAATAATTTCTGTACTATGATCTACCATGCATTATTGATCCTCCTGCGAGGTCTCTACATAAAATGCTCTGTGTTTTGTTTACAGGTGGATGGGCTGCGTGTGACTCCACCATTCCTCATGTCCGGGGTGTACATCCAACTGAGTGGATCCTACGTTGTGCTCCAGACCGATTTCAATCTGGTTGTTCGGTTTGATGGGAACCACCATGTGGAGATAATCGTGCCTGGAGAATATGCAGGAGAATTGTGCGGCATCTGCGGTGAGTTGACCACCAGAGAAAAGTGATGCAATAAGCAGCTGACTGGACACTTGGATAATGCATAACATCTCAATGTGATTGTAGTTGACAGAATATGCAGGCGTGACGATGAGTTTTAATCTCTTTTTTGTCCCATTTGAATATATTAATTTAAAATCCGAGTTCATGAGGATAAAAGTACAGATGCCTCAACTAAACAGGCTACAGATACGTTACTATTTCTAATTATGTGTAATCGTATCAAAAAAGAGAATATGTGCTTTAACGTTCTACAGTAGCATGTCAGTTATTTTTTCAAGTTTTGCATGTAAACCATGTATATCGAAAATCGTATATTGCAATGCTTTGTGTTGTTTTACAGGGAACTTTAATGGAGATGGCTCAGATGACAATCTGAAGCCGGATGGGTCAGCAGCGGCCTCATCAAACGAGCTGGGAAACAGCTGGAGAGTGTTCAACAGCTCCGATGATGAGTGAGGATCCGTTCTTCTCAATAATCTCTATGCGTGACTGCTAATTACAACAGTATCATCCAAAAGCCTTTTGTGAAATACGCGTGGAAGGCATTGGTATTGAAAAGGAATTAGATCTCCAGATAGAAAACGAGTGTGAGAATGAGCCACACAGCAACTTTAGATATGACTGCTGTGCCGCTGAGGGTATATGTATGGGTGTAGCAGTTTGGGCTACAGTGAGTGATCATCATGATGATGATGGTGATGGCGATGATGACTGTTACTGTGTTTGTGTTGATGTTTTCTGTTTTAAACTTGGTGACATTAACCTGCTTGTCGTTTGTTGACAGTTGTCAAGATGGTACCGGGGAAATACCTCCATGTGATGAGGATGACAAGGACGTGTATGAATCAGATTCATTCTGTGGAATAATTACTGACCCTGAGGGTGAGTATTGCTGTCTGTTATGTTTAGGTGTCACTACACGTTTAGGATTGGTTACTCATAACTCCACATAAGATTGAAGTCATGGCATTTCCACTTCATGTATGTGTATCATTGCAAGCTAACTTTAATAGATATTCTAGTCTGCACATTCATTATATTGTGCCATTTTTAATATTATCTTATCACTTGAAAATAAATGTAGACATCAAAGCTCTTCTACAAACAGTTTTCTTCTGAACTCTCTTAAAGGCCACGATAATCATTCCTGAACATAATGACGTGTTGCCCATATTCTATATTAACTAATGATTACAACAGGCTGCCAGAAGTTTTAATGACTGGTTCGGTTTTAATTTGCCATTGATATTTGCCACATTTAGGAACTCCGGTCACTGAATTCAAAGTGCAGGACACAAATAACTGTATCACCATTTCCCTCATTACTGCAATCTTGTAGTCGTGAGATGTTTGTAAAAGCAATTTGTGTCGAAGAGGATTGATGTGCCAATACCGCTAACATTGACATCGTATTTCTTGTTTTGATCAGGAGCTTTCAAAGAGTGCCACGCGGTGCTGCCTCCACAAGTCTTCTTTGACAACTGCGTGTTCGACCTGTGTGCCACGGACGGGGACCACGGCTCGTTGTGCCAGGCCCTGCAGGCCTACGCCGATCAGTGCGCCCAAGCTGGGGTCATCGTCACGTGGAGGAACAACACCTTCTGCCGTGAGTGCAGCACCTGCTGTGATGTCACCGCCACACTGATTGCTCGGGATGTTGCAATTAATAAAGGTGTATAGCCTGAGTTCAAAGCCTTGTTTCAGTCACCCTTGGTTCAAATAGGATCTCACGAATATGAAGTTGATGGTTGTTGCACATCATTTTGTTTATTTACAGTTCTTGAGAATGAAATATATCAGTTTGTCATAAATAAAAAATCTCATGATTAAACATATTTTCTTAACCATTCGAAAAAATAAAAGTACAGTATATATTTGTTTTTTACAGTTCCAAGTATTATTATACCACAAGTCCTTAAACCCTCATCTATAAGCCAACCAAAGCTAGTTTGGTAGCTCATATCCCGCATCTAATTTTGCCCCTCAAAGATATAGAATAGACAAAACAAATTGAATGAGTCTGCAGCATCACTTGAAGGAAATACAAAACTCAAAAGAAAACAGCTTTTATCTTGTAGGACTATTTGTTTGAACCTTCAAGTTGGTGCCAGGCTGTCTGACATGAGTTTGTTTCTATGTTAGTCAGGTAATGCAGTACTCTATTTAGGTATAGCTACCACACAACTGCTGTGGCATCACAGCACTAATGATACTCTGAATTGCATGGGAAATGGTGTCAGCTTTAGAGAGTACCGTAAATATACATTTCCACCCATTAATTTAAAATGCTGTATTTTTATCATCGATAAGTTGTGTATTTTTAGCATCGATAAATGTGAAAGTTAGTTGAAAAATACAATTATCTGAATAAAAAATGTCAACATTTAGTTGAAACTTCATACCAACAAAATATGACAAACAGGTGTCTTGTAAACTTCATGGGACCTCCTTTGCCAGCACCAAAATATGAGAATAGAATGCATTCTGACCACAAGTATTGTGGTTATTGCAGACATGATTCCTTGCAAAAGGTTTCAATTTGGTGTTTTAACATCTCAACACCTGTTTTGTTGCCAGAAAAAAGGGGAAAACCTATTCTCATTTCTTGGAAACTGTTTATGAAGGATAGCTCAAAACACAGACATCATGGGAAACCCACGTCATAAGTGCGTAACAAACCCGGAGTGATATACCCTGAAATTGGGGACCGATTGGAGGAACTTGGGCTCACTGCCCGTCCACGGTAGGGCCAACGATGGGCAGTAGCATATTTGCAGGGGAGTTGAATAGGTAGGAATAGAGGGGGAGGGGGGAATAGAGGGGAGGGGGGGTAATATAACCACACAAACCCGGAAATAACATAAGTGCGATTCCCGAGTTTATCATTCTTGTTTTCCCCTCGAAACAACGGCCGTCATGTGTTTGCAATAATGGTTCAGTGTCAGAGTCCATCCCGTTCCCCCGGCCCCCATTTTTTCGGCCATTCATGCTGGGTTCAGCAGAAACGGAAAACCCCAAAACTAAGTTTAAAACTTGAGTGCCTAAATTAATTAAATAGTTGTCAACATTCAGAATGGTGCTGAAGCACTTTGATGACATTTCTATTGCGTGTGACACCCACAGCATTCCCGTGTGAACCGGGCAGCCACTATGAGAGCTGTGCCCCACCGTGCCCGGCCACCTGCAGTAACGCAAGTCTCCCGGGTGGCTGCAACCAGCAATGTGCGGAGGGCTGTGTCTGTGACGACGGCTTCGTTCTATCTGGGGACAAGTGTGTCCCTGTGGAGCAGTGCGGCTGCCTGGACTTTGACGACCAGTACCATCCGGTCAGTTGATTGATTTAGCATGACCAAGCAATGCATGTAATTGGTTACAATTTCCTGTCTCATGGTTTTGATAAAATTGAGTTGTGTACAGTAGAATATATTGATGTCTCGTATTTCAGAAAGAAGATATGTTTATATGTATTGATTAAGTTGAGTGGCTTTAATAAGACGATATATTTTTCAAACAATTCAACTTGCAAAGCCATAATCAATCTAGTTCCAGCATCATCTAATCTTACCACTCTTTCCCTGCAGCGTTGATACTGTTGGTTGCCATTCGGTCAGTCTCATCCATTGATTATCATTTCATTACAGCGATGTAACCTGCCTAAGTCCACTTACTTTTCTTAAAATTCAGTATTAATTACAGTTCTGTATATTTTTTCTGGGGATATGGTTTGCAATGATGTCGCACACTGTGAACGATCGCTACCCTGACGAGTAGACCGTGGTGGCAGGGCCCTCCTTCCATGCTGCTGATGAAGCGGCAGTCGTCTGTCTCTGCAAAACGAGCTCACTGATCCACGTGTTCTCCTTTATCTCAGTGTGATTCTCAGCCTGCTTATCCACGCTTATTGGTATATATTTGACGCAAAAATGCAAGCCTAAGTTTGTACTTAGGCATGATGTTAACAGAGTTTCTATCTCTGATATGCATATTTACATATAATCCAGCCTGCTAGTCAACAACTTCTGTATTGATCATTACATTTGGATCAATTTAAGTGAATGATATTTTGAATTCTCTGCTTATATGATCCATGAGCCAGACTCACCTTTAACTCAGAGTCCTTGATTTTCACAGTAGGACACCTACGCTATGTCACGTGTAAGATGAATTCAGCATTATCGATATAAATATTACTCACTCATTGATGGGTGATGGATAATGTTGCCCAATCACTGGACAGTTGTTCACTCTTTCTCCTATATGTAACATTTTCTCAGTATCGAATGTGAAAGAGGCAGCAATTCTCTCATTCATGATATCACAAGCTTTGAATACTCTGTATTCCTCGAAATTATACTTTAAAGATTAAGTAAGCAAATAGACATGTATGCCTGGGTGATATTGTCATAGTATGGGGGAAGGGCAGTTGAACTATATATTTTTACTTATCATCTGTGTTGCGCGTGGCAGCTCGGGGAGAGCTGGTTTGAGTCGGGGAACTGCAGCGAGCGCTGCACGTGCTTGGGTGGGGGAGACGTCAACTGCGAGGACTGGGAGTGCGAGAAGTACGAGATCTGCAGCGTGGAGGACGGCATCCTCGACTGCTACGCACGCGGTGAGTTGCTGCGTGGCGTCACAAATTAGGAGAGCCATGACGATCCTGTCACAGACAATGAGAAACAGAGATGTTTATGCAGCCAGGTTCGAGGGAAGTGTGGTGCTGGATGGAATACCTGGAAAAATTGCAATAACCACAATCTATAGGGCTCCAAGAACTAATTATACAGCCGCATTCAACCGAAAAACTACAAATATTTTAAATGGACACAGATAGTAAATAAACTTTGAATTCAATACAATATTGAATGGATCATCTTGTTTGCAACAAAGTGCTCATCTGGGAATAAATGTCTAATGCTTTGAATGACTCGTAGAAATGTAATTTGCTGTGGTTGACAGATAACAGGAAAGGTAACATTTTGTCCTTTGATTTTTCTTGAAGAAACAACAACTGCCTCTCCTACTGTGGTCTCAACAACAACATCAAAACCACCAACAGCCCCGCCACTGAGTAAAATATTCACTAAATACATTCTCCTACAATCACCCTACATTGACAAACCTCGATTGTTGAATGTATTGTTTACGTTTTTGTTTCAAAAGATACTGCTGCATTGGGCTCTTCATTTATATTAAACACAATGATCTGATAGAGCAGCATAAGGCATCACAACACATTATTACATGGCTCCTCTATTTTCAGAACCTGGCGACTGCGTGATCACTGGAGACCCTCACTACATCACGTTCGACAAGACGACGCACCACTTCATGGGCGAGTGCAGCTACACGGCAGCCATCCCGTGCAACCAGAGCTCCACCCTGCCCCACTTCAACGTGGAGACAACAAATGAGTTCCGGGACGGCAGCACGGCCGTGTCTTACGTCAAGGAGGTCCACGTGGATGTCTACGGCCACAGGTTCACCTTGGCCAAAGGACGCCGGGTGCTGGTGAGGGTTTCACTTCACACTTGAATTGTTATTTGCACAGAGCTGGTGCTGTGCCATCCAGGAGCCATCACCATTAAGGCACAACACTCTCTCATAGAGTGATATCTCAATAACTGTAATGTTCCTTATGATTGCTTCATTGCATTTTCCTAGACAGGCTTCCATTTTCAAAAACATTTACTTTGAATTTAATAATGTCCACGGTGTTGCCTGATGCTCATAAGAGGCTTCCTTATCTGGGACTTAGGAATTGGCTTCATAAAGAATGACCAAATATATGTGAACATTCAAGCCATGTTCATGCTATGAATCTTTGGTGGAAGAATGTCGATGTTTACAAAGAATCGTGGAGGAAATTTGCATGAGTTAAAAAATAATTTCTGTACTATGATCTACCATGCATTATTGATCCTCCTGCGAGGTCTCTACATAAAATGCTCTGTGTTTTGTTTACAGGTGGATGGGCTGCGTGTGACTCCTCCGATCCTCATATCCGGGGTGTACATCCAACTGAGTGGATCCTACGTTGTGCTCCAGACCGATTTCAATCTGGTTGTTCGGTTTGATGGGAACCACCATGTGGAGATAGTCGTGCCTGGAGAATACGCGGGGCAACTGTGCGGAATCTGCGGTGAGTTGACCACTAGAGAAAAGTGATGCAATAAGCAGTTGACTGGACACTTGGAGAATGCATAACATCTCAATGTGATTGTAGTTGACAGAATATGCAGGCGTGACGATGAGTTTCTAATCTCTTTTTGTCCCATTTGAATATATTCATTTAAAATCCGAGTTCATAAGGATAAAAGTACGGATGCCTCAACTAAACAGGCTACAGATACGTTAGTATTTCTAATTATGTGTAATCGTATCAAAAAAGAGAATATGTGCTTTAACGTTCTACAGTAGCATGTCAGTTATTTTTTTAAGTTTTTCATGTAAACCATGTCTATCGAAAATCGTATATTGCAATGCTTTGTGTTGTTTTACAGGGAACTTTAATGGAGATGGCTCAGATGACAATCTGAAGCGGGATGGGTCGGCAGCGGCCTCATCAAACGAGCTGGGAAACAGCTGGAGAGTGTTCAACAGCTCCGATGATGAGTGAGAATCCGTTCTTCTCAATTATCTCCATGCATAGTCTGCTCATTACAACAGTATCATTCTAGATTTGAAGTCTTCGGGACTGCAATGATCCATACTCGGTATCATTGCAAAAGCCTCTAGGCAATACACATAAGGCATTGGTATTGAAAAGGAATTAGATCTCCAGATAGAAAACGAGAGTTAAAATGAGCCACACAGTCACGTTAGATGTGATTGCCTGTGCTCCTGAGGGTATATATATGAGTGTCAGCAGTTTGGGCTACAGTGAGTGATCATCATGATGGTGATGGCGATGATGACTGTTATTATACTCTTTGGTTATTTCGGTAAAGTCACGTAGGTATAAAATAAAATAAATCACGACGTTTCGGGCGCAACACAAGCGTCCGTCATTTTATACCAGTCACGAAAGCTTCAAATCAAGACTGTTATTATGTTTGTGTTGATGTTTTCTCTTTTAAACAGTTATGTTAACCTGCGTGTCGTGTGTTGACAGTTGTCAAGATGGTACCGGGGACATACCTCCATGTGATGAGGATGAGAAGGACGTGTATGAATCAGATTCATTCTGTGGAATAATCACTGACCCTGAGGGTGAGTATTGCTGTCTGTTTATGTTTAGCTGTCACTGCTCGTTCACGATTGATTTCTGAAAACTCCACAAAAGAATCGACTTCATGAGGTTGAAGTCATGGCATTTCCGCTCCATGTCCTGTGTATCATCGTAAGTTTAACTGTAATAGCTATTATAGTCTGCGCATTCATTATTTTGTTCCATTTTTAATATTGTATTATCACTTTAAACAAATATAGGCTACAAAGCTCTTCTGCACGCAGCTTTCTTCTAAACTATTTTCAAAGCTACGTTAAACATTCCTGAACATAATTAAATGACATGATACGTTGTTGCTCATAATCTATGGTCGCTAAAAGATTACAACTGGCTGCCAGTCTTTTTAATGACTGATTCAGATTTCACTTGACATTGACTTTTGCCACATTCAGGAACTCCGATCACCGAATTTAGTGCCGGATGCAATCCACTGCATCACCATTTCCCTAAATACTGCAATCCTGTTGTTGTGGGATGTTTGTAAAAGTAATTTGTGTTGAAGGAGAGTGATGTGCCGATGCCGCTAACACTGACATCGTATTTCTCACTTCCATCAGGAGCTTTCAAAGAGTGCCACGCGGTGCTGCCTCCACAAGTCTTCTTCGACAACTGCGTGTTCGACCTGTGTGCCACGGACGGGGACCACGGCTCGCTGTGCCAGGCCCTGCAGGCCTACGCTGATCAATGCGCCCAAGCTGGGGTCATCGTCACCTGGAGGAACAACACCTTCTGCCGTGAGTGTGGATGCTGTTAAGCACTGTCTGAACTTTTGGCTCTTGAGTTATGAGAAGTACAAACATGTCTCATCAAAAATAATAATAATATCAGTGTATAGCATCTAAATACCTGAGCACACGAAGATGCTGTACTGGGTAATGTACAAGAACATAAATAGCTCATTCAGACAAAATCAAGAGGGGCTTCGGCAGATGGAGAAGCCATGTGACACCGTGCACTGCCGTTTTCACCTATCTAGCTGTCTGTGCTTTAGGCTCCATTAGCGTCTGACCTACCTGCGGTACGTTTAACTTCCATATTCTGGTAACATGTGCGCTATGTGTGCACGGGTGTGTACACGTGCACGCATGCATATACGTATTTCAAGTCCTTCTGTGAAAGTGAGAAACTCACTGATGGACGGTTCATTGTTCTCACATAATACAAGCATGTTATACATTTGCTGCAATATTTTGGGGGGTTTTGCACAGTGTAAGATTCATTCTTTGAAGATTTAAAACGTACTAATCTTATTTAAATACCTTAAAACCGAGATAAAATCTGGGCACTTTAAGCTGTTGTCTGCATGGCAAAACAGCTATAAATTACACAGCAAATTACAAACATTCAAGACTTTAAAAAAATGCATCGTTTGTGGCACCCACAGCATTCCCGTGTGAACCTGGCAGCCACTATGAGAGCTGTGCCCCACCGTGCCCGGCCACCTGCAGCAACGCAAGTCTCCCGGGTGGCTGCAACCAGCACTGTGCGGAGGGCTGTGTCTGTGACGACGGCTTTGTCCTCTCTGGGGACAAGTGTGTCCCACTGAGGAGCAGTGCGGTTGCCTGGATAACAATGGCCATTACCATCCGGTGAGTTACACACTCTAAGCACATCTTTACCGGGCAAAGTGCGAGTATCTTGCAAAATTTTTAAGATGCGTAACATCGACGTCCTCACTCTCCGAGAAACCCACGTTTCTAATGACAAACAGGACAGACACTACCATATCCACGACTAGCCACTACCATTCAGTATGACGTGGCCACATGTGAAGCACACCCTTTTTCAATACTTATGCATCATTCCTTTTATGTCGTCGGCAATATATGTTCAAGCACTGTATATATGTTTTTCTAAGTTTTTATTATCTTTCGCAAAGTCTGCAATTAGCAGTAATGGAAAGCCAAGGTTACCCAAAGAGATTTATTTTGAAATAATATAATACACCCATTATTTAAATCAGATGTTTACAGACTAGCCACATCCATAATGCTGCGTGTGTTGAACACTTTATACACACAGTAAAATTGTATTTCAAACTTACATTTTAAAATGTAAGGTCACTTGCAAATGTAAGGTCACTTGCACAATAGTGGAATCTGCAGAGACGCTGAATCTGTGTTGCGCGTGGCAGCTCGGGGAGAGCTGGTTTGAGTCTGGCAACTGCAGCGAGCGCTGCACGTGCTTGGGTGGGGGAGACATTCACTGCAAGAACTGGGAGTGTGAGAAGCACGAGATCTGCAGCGTGGAGGACGGCATCCTCGATTGCTACGTGCGAGGTGAGTTGCTGTGCTGCTTCACAAATGAGGAAAGCCATGACGATCGTCTCACAGAGAGAGAGACGGAGATTTTTATGCAACCAGGTAAGAGGTAAGTGTAGTGTTTGAGGGGGACCTGGAAAAATATAAATACATACCATCCATAGGGCTCCAAGAACAAATCATACAGCTTCAGTCAACCGAAAAACTAAAATTATTTTACATGAACACAGATGGTAAATAAACTTTAAATTCAATACATTATTGAATGGATCATCTTGTTTTAAACCCAGTGACCATCTTTAGGAAAGCATATTAATTGGCTTTAATGACTGGTGAAAATGTACTTTGTATCAATAAACAAGATAAGGGGAAGGATAACGCTTTGACATTTTTGCTGTTTCTTTCAGGAACAACCGCTTCTCCTCCTCATATCTCCACAACAGCACCACCGACAGTCCCGCCACCGAGTACGATGTTCACTTCACACTGGCAAAGCTTACAGTTGGAAACCATTGTGCTTTAGCAGAATTTTTTTTACCGACGTAAATACCTCTGCAACACCACCTGCCTGCCTTATTAGAAATGCTCATATCATCGTTGTTAGCCTCTCATCTTCATCACCCATGATCTGTCCACTTGTAGTTGAAATTATCTTACAAGTCATTTAAAAATAAACCGACATCCTTAATATTTTTTTCTAGAACCTGGTGACTGCGTGATCACTGGAGACCCTCACTACATCACTTTCGACAAGACGACGCACCACTTCATGGGCGAGTGCAGCTACACGGCAGCCATCCCGTGCAACCAGAGCTCCACCCTGCCCCACTTCAACGTGGAGACAACAAATGAGTTCCGGGGCGGCAGCACGGCCGTGTCTTACGTCAAGGAGGTCCACGTGGATGTCTACGGCCACAGGTTCACCTTGGCCAAAGGACGTCGGGTGCTGGTGAGCGTTACACCGTACCTTCATGGTCATGTCTATAGGGTTGCCACACTCAGGCAGAAGCTAAAGGGGAAAAAACACAAACGTTTTCATTTTCTCCTTTGGCTGAAAAAGGTAAACTTGTCTCCCAATTGTGCTGCACAGTATACCGGAACCTTGCTAACCTGATGAGTGCCCACTGAGAGAGCAACTTTCATCAATAATAATTATAGCTCATATAGCGTATTTCACACTCGTAAAATATAAAATACAACAATTACAATTAAGAAGTGGTTAAGTTAAAATAGGAAATGCTTTCTGAAAGAGAAATGTTGTTAGGGAGGAATGAAAAACCCTAGTTTAGTGGAGAAGCCTAGTACATACAATAGTTATAGCTTACAGACCTTTGGCAATCCATCTGCTGGACACGGCCCTCCTGTGCCATTCGTGGGGGTTGTGTGATCACTGTTCACGACGCTGGTCAATATAGGTGGGTGACGGAGGAGCTCAGGCTGGTTCAGATGTCATGTAATGTATTCATGAAGAATCGCGAAATCAAGCTAAAAGCATCTCTAATGCGCATTGTCGTCCTATCAAACTGTGTTCATCAAGTGAATGCTATGGTCTCACTTGCAGTGTTTGAACTCGAGGTGTTCTTGAGTTCGTCTGGTCGGTTGTTCTATGTAACGAGGCTTGCTTTCTGAAAGCGCCTGTGATGTTGTTAGCCACGGCTGGGAATCAAACTCAGGTCACTGGATTCATAGCGCAGTATGTGAACCCCTCCCACTTCTTCCCCAAGTCTCATCTGATAATGGCTTATTTTTTCTGTGATGGTTATTATGTTTACAATGATAATCTTATTTGTATTTAAACCATCATACTTGTAATTGTGTATTATAATTCATAGTGTTATGTGTAAACCAGTGCGTCCGCTCCACCACTCCACAATAATAGGATATACTGTAGCAAATATATATATGTTGTACGTGTAATATATATTCTAGGTTTTGCTCACTAAAATTGTTAAACATGTGCATGTGGAAATAACACAAGTGTTTCAAATCTATGACAGAAATTCTTATAATTTAACAATAGGTGTTTTTTTTCTCCAAAATATTTTGTTTATATCTCAAACAAAACGTTTCGGCAATTTAATGAAGCCAAGGGTGGGAGCGGAAATGATGGAGTGGTGTGTTGACCTGGGAAGTGGCGCAGGATTCCAGCGGTGGACCAAGAGTAGTGGGTACAAGTTTCCCTTGGCCTAGTCCGGCGTGTGCACTGTGTGCAGCACATGTACGGTACACGAGAAGGTGTGAGATTGTATTAGATGCACGACTGGGACCCTCACTTGAGCTGTGTGCTGTTTTACAGGTGGAAGGACGGCGTATGACCACTCCGCTGCTGCTGTCGGGGGTGCACGTGTACCTGAGCGGATCCTACGTTGTGCTCGAGACTGATTTCAATCTGGTTGTTCGGTTTGACGGAAACCACCATGTGGAGATAGTCGTGCCGAACGAGTACGCTGGGATGCTGTGCGGCATCTGCGGTGAGTGCCGAGAACAGGCTGGATGAATGCTGATTTGAACATTTATTTCACCTGACAATAAATCAGGCTCGCAATGATACAGGGGTTTGTACACTTTTCAATGGGAGACAAAACACTCTTAAAAACGGAAAACAGTCACGCAACAAGGTTAATTTACCAAGGCATGTATTGGCCTGCCAGGATCTGCAGGAAGGCACGTACTGGGCTACCTTCCTGATCTCGTCAAGGAACATAAACCATCACACGAACTCCGGTCATCCTCGCAGTGGCTTTTAGATAGTCATCGAATAAAGACGGTCACTGCATCGCGCGCTTTCAAATGCGCTTCTGCGACCGTCCGGAACGCTCTTCCGATATTAGGAAGCCACAGGAGCTATGCACTTTTAAATCTAGACTGAAAAGTATTTCTTTAAAATGACTTTTGTGTTTAGTTTGATGTCCTTCCCCCACACCTCCAATTAGCACAAGTTGGCTACGTACAGTGCGAAAGAAGTTCAACATACTTACAAGGCAGTTGCACGTTATCGTCATAAGCTTACCAAAATGGCCTCTTAACCATGACTTTTTGTGGACGTAGAGGGGAGGCTAAAATGTGACTCTCAAAGGAAATGGTAGCCAATCACACATATTAATAGCTAATCACCAGCTCGTCAGTTTTGGTTCACTAGTGATTAAAAGTACATCTAGATGATCAACCAGTGACTCGGTGGTTGGGGAATAGATGTGCAGGTAGGCAGAGATGGTCAAATACTTATCAAATTATATCTGCTGTATTTTGCTAAATATTAATGTAAATTACATGTAAATTAAATAATGTTCATATCTGTGGATAGGTTGTATGAACACATCCCATTAACCAACAATGTATACAACTTGACTTAAAGCTTTTGTGACTGCAGGAATTAATATTCTTTGGGTCTTTCGGTAAAGCCACGTAGATAGAAAAATAATAAAGTTATCACGACGTTTCGATCGCAACACAAGCAATCGTCATCAGGTGAAAAATATAGCGAGAAAGCTGTCGAGGCAGGAGAAAATACAGCGGGAGAGCTGCTGAAACACGAAGTGATATAGGCTTGAGATGGGCTCAGCCCAAGGGTAAGTGGGCGGGGTTAGAGGTGTAATTTGCATGTCAATGTAAGATCGGTGATGACCCTCCACGACAACGATGCAGCTGTGCAGGTGGCCATTGTATTGTGAGAGATTCGCGTGTCAATGTAAACAAACCAACGGTGGCTGTGCTTGTGAGACATTTAGCATGTATGTAACTCAGAGAGACGGAAATAACTGCTAGCATCGGCAGGTAGGATGGAAACATCACAGGCAGTTATGATTTAAACTGGTTAATAACGTCCTTCCAATGATTGCTCAGTTTGTACCCATCCTCTCGGTTGAAATTGTGTCTGTGTTGAAATATCTGGATGGCTTCATGAACGAATCTTTGTTGATAGCCAGTGGGCTTGCAGAGTATCTTCGTCTTGGAAAAATCGATTTCATGTGAGCCCACAGCGTTAAAACAATGATCAGCCACGGCCGAGGTATTGGTCCTACCGTGTTTCAGATCCACCTTGTGTTCACGAACACGGTCCGAGACATGTCGCTTAGTTTCCCCAATGTAACTACTGCCGCAGCCGCAGCTTAGTTTATAGACACTGGAGTATTGAATGTCAGGGATCACATCCTTCACAGATGGGATGAGATCACACATTTTATGTACTGTGTTGAATCGAACATGGATCTTGTGTTTGCTCATGGTTTTGGACATCTTTTTGGAAACACCTGCTATGTTTTGCCAACGTCGTGATAATTGTATTATTTTTCCACCTACGTGGCATTACTGAAAGACCCAAAGAAAAATGTATAAAACCCAGTGAAAACCCACTCATATGTAAAAGAAAACTGGTATTTTAAATCGCGTCTATACATAAATACCTTTTAATTATGCTTTAGTTCTATTGTATTGTATGCACATGGACCAAGTGGATGTTATATAAGTGGGCGCCTGCAAATACTTCTGAAGCACGATTGTGACTAAACGTCACACTGCACTTGTTGCAATGCTGACCTCGAGTCACGGTTTGGTCGCCCAATTCACACTGGGTCACCATGGCAACAAGTGCAGTGGCTTACCCAGTGCGAATTGTCATTTATAGTTTTTTCATTTTGAAGCCTTCCTTTATATTAGTGCTCAATTTAGTCGTGCACTGAGATGTCTTTGCACACTAGCGTTACTTTCATGTTGTAACCTTGCAGGAAACTTTAATGGCGATGGCTCAGATGACAATCTGAAACCAGACGGCTCAGTGGCCGCCTCCTCGGCAGAACTGGGAAACAGCTGGAAGTCGGTGAACAGCTCGGATGAGTGAGTAGCAGTCACCCTCGCACTCATCTCTTGCTGTAGCTGAGCGTAATGCCCTCATGTGGGCCCAATTCTTTGTTATTGGTTCTTTTGGTCTTGATTTTGTGTGCTAGCTTACTATTTGTCTATTAATTAAGCACACCATGGGAACTCTGGCAAGTGGATGTTCCATCTCAAGGGATTTTCCAGTTAACATTTTTATTGAAAAAAATATTATCTGTGTACCTTACAACGGATTTTACCCATCAATCCCTTGAAAACTCATACATTCTCACTACATTCAGAAAACAAACTTATACTCATAAGCAGCTATTGTGTGTGTTCGGAGAGTATTATTTGCCCATGCACTGAGCCCAGCGACCTGAGTGTGATTCCTGGCCACCGCTAACACCAGTCGCAGCTGATGTCTAAACTGGTCTTGGGTCCCCTTTCACCAACCCACAGTGACTTGGTCCGCAAACAACCACCATTACCAATACGGTGTGGAGATGCCTTCATCCAACAGTGAATTGACAAAGGGCTGTGAATTGTGGCAGGCGGGCGGTGGGGGGAGGTTCCTGCTATGACATCTGCAAGCTTTCACTCATTTGAAAAACAATCGTGAAATTCTTAAATATAATTATCACAAGCATATTGTTATTACTGTTACCATAACTTAATATTGCACTATTGTTTTTCATAGGACAGTGATATGCCGGTATTCCTTGGTGTTTGTTTTGGCAGATGCAAAGATGACGATGGTGGAAGACCTGAGTGTGATCCAGCGACACAAGTAGGAGTTTGAAAAGGAGGGATTCTGTGGCTTAATCACCGACCCCAATGGTAATGTCAATTCTCAGCATCTGGGTACTTTAATGCACATTATTGTGTAACCACTTCCATTATTCACATTATGCAGTATTGCACAACATAACGACGAAATAACCTACTACTGGTGCTTGTTAATTCACTACTGAATGAAAGCCTCTCCTCGTAATGTCAGTCATGGTTTTTTTTTCGTATTTCACCATGCTGGTCAGCGTGGACTGGTGAACGTTTGAGCAGCGGGTGGCCAGAGCCAATTGACATGTCACTCTCCACCTATGTTTAGCCATTTTCAAGAATCGAACTCGGGATGCTGGGTGCATAGTGCAGTGCAGAAACCACGGTGCCTCTGCTCCAAACACACGCGTGCAGTATTACTCTGCAAATAGTGCAATTATTTAACATTGTTTTCAAGGCCTCGTTTATAAGATAGTTAAGTGAATGGGACTTAAGTATTGTGTATTTATAGAACATCATCGACCATACAGGTAGTACAGCAGCTTTGATGCATGGCATGATGAAGCAGATCTCCTTTGACACCAGCAAGGTAGAGGCAGCGATAACGCTACATTCAATAATTGGCCTATCACTTTGTTTGCATGTTTGACCACAAGCATGTATGGTTAATGCAGACTTGATACTTTGCAATAGGTTTATATTTGGTGTATGAACACCTGTATTATTGCTGAAAATGTTGAAGCCATTTATTTTGTCATCATAGTGTTAGGACTGAAAGAGCTGTCATCAAAGGTAAACTGTCCAGTGTGATGGTACGGGTAACTATATGTGTCCAGCGCGTGGTGTAATGTTAATCGATCTCGTTGATTTGTAATTATTATTAGACTTGTGAAGAACTGGAGGTTAACAAAAATATTTTTTCTACATTACAAGGGGAGGTTGGTATGGTTTAATTACTACTGTATTCGGAAATGGAACCATACAAAAGCCCAAATCTCTCCTTATGCAAGTGAGGCTAGGCAGAGGCCTGCAAAGATTAAAATAACAAAGCTGCATTCACCCGACACACCTTTCCTGACATCATTGTGACCAGGAGCTTTCAAAGAGTGCCACGCAGTGCTGCCTCCACAAGTCTTCTTCGACAACTGCGTGTTCGACCTGTGTGCCACGGGCGGCAACCCCCTGTCGCTATGCCAGGCCCTGCAGGCCTACGCCGACCAGTGCGCCCAAGCTGGCATAATCATCACGTGGAGGAACAACACCTTCTGCCGTGAGTGCAGCACCCGCTGTGATGTCACCGCCACATGTTATAATCCTGTGCTTTGTTCCTATCAGAACAGGATTGTTGAGTAAGAATTAATGGATAACCTATATGTCGTGTCCATGTTAAAAAAATCAAAAGCCAAAGTGGTAGAATTGGGTTGCCACTCCCAGAGGTGAGTTATCACACATGTGGCACAGCTTATTCTACCGCTATAATCAGTTGGCAAATAATTTCTGTTGGGCCTGCATCAGCATTCTCAACTCACAAATATTACCTACATTCATACGTATTTTGATGTTCGTATTGCAAACTGTAGATGAGAATTCATAGACAAGAGCATGTTTGCGCTTTATTTGCGCCATGCTAGATGTATTCCATAATTTCAAGCTAAAAAAATAGATATATATTAACCAAAACATTTGTATAGAATATAATTGGTTCCACGGGCGCCACATTCAGTTGAGGCGTGCAGTCTCGAGAGAGCCCATCAATTTGTCATGGTTGTGGTGTCACACTGAGCAGACACACAGAAGGGATGTGAGACATGGGGCCCTCCCGTTCTGCAGGTGTCATGCCTCTGGCACGAAAGGAGTCTCAGTCGTCATGGAATTGGGTTTAAGGTGCCCACCATACGTAATCGTCACGTACATCCGGCACCTTTACCTCCCTATGATAAATAGTAGAGGGGCAAGGTACAGCTCGATTGGTTTAAATGTCAGTTTTTTTCCAAGTTGCGATAGAATTAATTTTTTCTCATCAGTTTCATCTGTGCATTCCTTGAAGATCTGTGGATATGTCATTGTCATGGCATTGAACTGAAATAAAATCAATCTTCGCACTTATAAATATGCACATTTTAAATTCGACTAAAATTAATTTGTTGCTATTACAGATGATTTGTAGAGGTTTTGTTATTTAGTAGAAACTATCGTGTGTGTGTGTGCATGTGGCACCCACAGCACTCACTTGCAAACCTGGCAGCCACTATGAGAGCTGTGCACCGCCCTGCCCGGCCACCTGCAGCAACGCAAGTCTCCCGGGTGGCTGCAACCATCGCTGTGGGGAGGGCTGTGTCTGTGACGACGGCTTTGTCCTCTCTGGGGACAAGTGCGTCCCCGCGGAGCAGTGTGGTTGCCTGGATAACAACGGAAACTACCACCCGGTGAGTTCTACTCATTCTTTCACCCTCGTGTAAACCCACCGGATCTTCCCAGTCGGCATTAATGGGTGCACTGTGCCTTGGATGATTTAATTTTGTATCAGATTGCATAAATAGTGTGTTGTAAACCCTCCTCCACCCGACACGGCCAATTATAAAAGTTGTCACGTGAACAAACATGCCAGTTTCACTGCTTCAGCACACCAGTGTGTTGAAAATAAATCCACATCACATTTAACAATTGGGTTGCCTGACGTTTCACTATAAGTAACAACCACCTTACTCAGCTTTACTAACTAGCTGTGTCGGGTGGAGGAGGGTTTACAACACATTTTTACGTACGTGATCTAGCCCAACATTAATTATGAGTCATATTATTATTCGCAGAAGCCTACGTGTTAAAATAGTGTGCCTTTTTTCATTGTTTATCTGGTAGCATTTGATTTTTTAAAAATCTAAAATACAAATTCCACTATTTGTGGTTATCTGATTACACTTGATACAAAATTCAACCACCAATGACAATGGAATGTGGTGAAAATTATTCGATTCATGTAGCGTTCTCAAGACTTTTTCACTGCCTTCACGATCGTGTGGTTGCAGCTCGGGGAGAACTGGTTTGAATCGGAGACCTGCGACCGGCGCTGCACATGCATGAGGCCCGGATCCGCGAGTTGCGATGCCTGGCAATGTGGATTGCAAGAGGTCTGCACGGTGGAGGATGGCATTCTGGGCTGCCACAGCAAGGGTATTTGTTTTGTCTAAGACATAAATATTTAACGATCAAACACAGACACCGTGGCAGAGCGCTATAGTCTCGTTTGGAAGACAGTGAGTTAAAATCATAGTTATAATGCAACCCAGCCCATCATCCCTTCAGAATTACAAGAATTATTACTACATAATTAATATCTAACTGAGGTTGCCTTGTGGAGAGATGTATCCATGGCACAGGAGCGTGGAATTTCCATCTGAATTGTAAATACTAATGCAGATAAAAATTATTCCCTGCTGATATGAGCATTGAGGCAGTGCTCATCTCCTGTTTAGAGCCCTGCACCAGTGATCTAAATTCCACGTTCCTGTGGAGGGTGCGAGTCTATCCATAGAAGCGCTACGGTGGTGAGATGTTGTCTCCCTCACCTGGTACGCAGGAGATCATGGCATCGGACTTTGCATATTCTCTCTGCCCATGGTCGTGTGTAGTTTTTAGTGGGTCCTCTGGTGCTTCCCTCTACACGAAGCAACATGTGTTAAGTTTCATTGACTGCTACTTTAAATTCCCACATATAATGATATAAGCCACTTTGATGGCCAATCACGTGTGCCCATGCCACCTCTGAATATTAGTCCAAGCTCAGTTAGTTAGTTTAACCACAATCGACTTCCCCACAAAGTGGCAACCATTTTATCAAACCCAGAGGGGTGATGGGCTAAGTTTACCTACAACCAGGATTGTGAGTTGCTCACTCTAATGTTGAACCATTGGAGATGGATATCACCAAATCTGTGTTTGAATATGGGGAGACATACCCACTTTTTAAATTTAAATTGAATAAACAATCATTTTTTATCCAATTTCATCAGTGCCCATTGGTGTCGAACCAGGAGTTTAGCTAGTCCCGACAGGGACATTCATCCGAACCAACGTGCTCTCTTCTTTTACCTTCACATTGGAGATAATCTAGATTAACATGAACTGGCCTCAACAGCCATGGCCTCTTCATGTATCGATGACACTACTTATGTCTTTGCGTTACCATATGGTTTAACATTTGTTATTGCTTTAAAAAAATCTACTTTAAGCTTTCATTCAGGGTTATAAAAAAGGTGGAAGTTTCAGCAGCACCATTGATTAATACGTCTGTATGTGATCATCGGTGACTGGACATATCTCGAGTTAAATTTCATGTAGAGTTGTCTGTGGGTTTCAGTCGTTTGCACCCGCTGCTTGTCGTGAGAAGGGCCTGGTTGTGTTTCTGTGCCCCAGGTTACGCCACGTGCCACGTTGCCGGAGATCCCCACTACTTCACCTTTGACTTGATAATGATCAGCTACATGGGCACATGCACGTACACGCTGGTGGACGTGTGCAATGACACCAACGTGACGCCCTTCACCATCACCGCCAAGAACGAGGAGCGCGGGCAGGCGTCCGGCTCCTACCTCAAGCACGTGATCGTCGACATCGCGGGCCACCGCGTTACCCTGCAGAAGAGCCACCGCGTGCTGGTACGCACGGATTGGGCACCGTGAGAACGTACAGTCGCAGTTGAGAAAGAGAAGATTATTTATGGGCAGAGTGGGTGCGGCAGAGTGCCCATCTCACAGTTCGATTGCTGGCCGTGGCTAACATCAGTGGCGAGTGGTATCTGAACTGGTGCCCAGCAGCCCACCCCACTAACCGGTGTGGTGAAGCAATCACTGATGTGGTGTGGGGAGCAGATTGACAAAGAACTGCAAAAAAAGTATCTTATCAGCATTCCCTGAAACATTTGCTAAACAGTAGATATAAAATAAGTATAACATTTAAATCTATTTAAGAAGTATATGTTAATGGGAGCTTATCATGTGAATTTAGTTACGTTTTTTTTTAAGCAGGAATGTCCTTACTGTGACGTCAAAACATCTGAAAACATTTAATAATGGTTCCATTATGATTTTGGCAATGAGCAGATATGATTAACGTACAATGTATCACAGGGTTACATTGTCTTTTGTGATATGTAGTTAATCGTACAAAGTAATTGTGTGTGGTAAAAATGAGAGGTCTTGTAAAACACATCATGCATCGTGGTTTATTTTTCTTTCTTAACAGGTCGACGATAAGCGAATTAAGACCCCCATCGAAGGTTTGGTCCCAGGGGTTAAGATTGGCATAAGCGGAAGCTACGTTCTCCTGGAGACTGATTTTGGCGTCACAGTCAAATTTGATGGAAAACACCACCTTGAGATCAACACTCCAAGTACTTACTTTAACAAGGTCAGTTTGGTTCGGAGACTCAGCACCTACCTTGCAACAGCAAATGTCAGAGGCACACTCGAAGGAATGGTTTAAATAACATTCACTGCTCCCATGCTCAGGGCCTGTGTCACACAGTGGCAGTGGCAGAGAGAACCACGGCAAGGGTAGTGGACCTGAGAGGTGATAATATTCCTACATTGAATCATGGGGTTGAAAGAGAAAATTGATTACTGAGCAAAGCTGTGTGAGGAAAGAAGGAAGAGCATGAACGTTCCATCCTAAAACGAGGTGGCAGCATCATCATCATCAGCCGCGATCGATTCACTGATGGATGAAGGCTTTTCCAAGCTGACGTCATCTTGCATGGCCCATAATTTGACAATCCCCACCAAGCACCTGCACAAGAACTGATTTCATTGCTCCGTCTTCGTGGTGGATGCCCTCTCAGGAGACAGCAGCATGCGTTTTAATGGATTCATGGTGAACAATGTCCTATACAGACATATATGTTGAAATATTTCTTTACACTGTCGCTGTAATTCGTTTAGATGGTTTTGCCTGTAGCTAATACCATAGTTTTATTATGACCGCACGGATACATTAATTGTAATACAGGGATGGGATTGATAGAACGTTATAACTAGCTAAGTAACTATTGGAAGGTTTATTAATTAGTTTAATGTAATCAATTCTTGGATGCAAGGAGGAATAATTGCGCATGAACAATGACTGCACAGTGACCCACACCGCATCATTAACTCCATTCCGCAATCTAAATACACGTAGACAGGCTCCATTTTTGCCATGGTCCAGGCTATCTCAAATGTTCTATGCATTTAAATTCACTGGTTATCATTGCAGTCAATAATTACCAGGATTAAAAATGAATGTAGAGTCCATCTCATCTTCTATATAGACCCATTAACCCATGACACATATGTCGTGATCATGTCAAAAATGTCTTACATTGGTTCTTGTTTGACCGTGCAACAGCTGTGCGGCCTATGCGGCAATTACAACCAGAACGGCACAGACGACTACCTGATGCCCAACGGGGAGCTTGCCACCAGCGCCGCCCAGCTCGGAGACAGCTGGAAGGCCGAGGGAGACGCTGATGCTGGGTGAGTCAGCCAATGTGCACGGTTTGGTATCATACAAGCCACACAGCATAACGTGTTCCATGTGGTAATAGCACATTACAGTGATGTATATAACACCGTGTCAATCCACTGCTAATAGAAAGGCCCCTCACGTCGGGTTTGTCTGACCATACTTGACCAAGCTTTACATTGTGGGTTGGTGAAGTGTGGGGGGCTCCAGACGAGTTCAGATGTCAATTGCCACTGACGTATCCATGGCCGACGATCAAACTTGGGTCGCGTGGTTTCATAATGCGGTGTGCTAACCACTGCACCACCACACCACAACATTGCTTAATGTATCCTTACTTTAATTTACAATGAAAACATGAAGTACCTGAAACATTTATCATTATTTCATATAGTGGCATTGGTCTATCACATTATTTTTGTCAAAATCACGCATATGTTTACGTCTATAACAACAAAGATAACCATGCGTGTGATTTATTTTTTCACAGTTGCAAACCAGACGAGCCGCACATTCCCGGCTGTGAACCAATCAATGAAGAGGCCTATAAAAAGATGTGTGAAGTCATTATCTCTACCTCAGGAGCCTTTGCCAAGTGCCATGCCGAGATAGATCCCGAGCCTTTCCTGAAGACGTGCATCTACGACATGTGTCAGTTCCACGGAATGGAGAGCACGTTGTGCGATAACTTCCAGGCATATGCGGAGGCCTGCCGCGCAAAGGGCATCAACATCCTGTGGCGCAATGAAACCTTCTGCCGTGAGTTTTCTGCCTGAGGAAATTTTTGAAAATTTATAGATATCCATTATGAGAAAAATTTTAATTAGACACCAGCAACTTTACCTCCATGGTTGAAATATAAGCAACAAATTCCTTTTCTGCTTATGTTTTTTTTACCAAAAATTCCGAGCTATATCTAAGAGAACATGTGGTCAATATGTGGAGTATGGACCATTTCGTAACACACTGTAGTCTGCTCTCCTTCAATGGAGGAACAGCACAACTACACAAACTCTCTCCTGAAGCCGTGTCGCAGCGGCTAGCAGACTTCGGCATTGTCATTAAGCTTGTGAACATATTGCTGCCATTCTCAAGAATATAAACAACACGTAACAAAATCATTTGAAACATAACCAAGACACCCGTATGATAAAATCCGTACGTGTCTCTCCATTAGCACTGCCATGCCCGCCGAACACCCACTACACGCCGTGCGCCTCGCCCTGCCCGGCCACCTGCTCGGACATCTACGCCGAGGACGGCTGCCAGAGCGCGGCTCGGTGCGCCGAGGGCTGCGTCTGCGACCAGGGCTTCGTGCTCAGCGACGATCTCTGCGTGTCGCTGGAAGCCTGCGGCTGCTGGGACGACGAAAACAACTACCACTCGGTGGGTAGAGAGACTCCGCGTGGTCCACGCACACTGTGCTGCTCCATGCACCTCTCGTTCTCTGCGGTTAACACTTGCAGGAGCTGATTAGTAGAATAGCTAGCGTACTAGACATAATGGAATATATACGCACGATACCGGGTGGATCAGAGAGATAATGTCTGCGTTGAAGAGCTGAGTCCACGCTGAAATGTGAGTAGCCACCTATGGCTAGATTGGTTCTCAAGTATAGCAGCAAGTTCACGATCTCAGGCCAGTCATCATTGACTGTACACAAAAATCATGGTGTAAAGTTATACTTTAACATATTTTCTTTCAATTCAGCTTGGAGGACCTGGACATGTCATTGTGATTCCCATTCTGTGAACATTATATGTACAATATATGTGTCATTTAGCGTAAGAAAAAAGGTCTATTGAATGTATTTCATGACGTCATCCCTCACGGGAGTTTTCTCAACATGTGATGCACTGCTATGAACATTCCCCAGTGTAAATGCAATTCTTTATGGGGGCACTCCAGTTACACATTGGCCAAGAGCAATGTGTTCATCTAATTTCACGATTCTCTACACGAGTGATGCCAATGTTTGTGATGCCACCTGCAACACAAAATACTTAATATGCCATTACTTTGGAATGCTAAAAGACTATAATCCCACTGATCTCTCTGAACAGCGTTGGTAAGAGGGCTTTTGTCTCATTCGCTGCAACATTGTGTACTCGCTTTGCATGACAACTTCAGTATGTGCCTAGTTTGTGGGAAGGGTGTGTGAGGTCTCTGTATGACTAAGCTGGTGCTGGGACCTCCTTTGCCAGTACCAAAATAAGATAATAGGTTTTTCCCCTTTTTTCTGGCAACAAAACAGGTGTTAAGATGTTAAAACGCCAAACTGCAACCTTTTACAAGGAATCATGTCTGCATTAACCATAATGCTTGTGGTCAGAATGCAAACAAAAAACACACTCTGATAATATATGCATTATCCTTGAAACTGATTGGTCCACACCAGAGACAGCTTTCTTTTGAGCCTCGTCTCAAACGGTGTTAGACCAGAGGACGTACAGCCCAAGGACAATGCACTATCAGAGTAATGAGAGCTCGGGGTGAGCATCTACATCTTAACACCTGTTTTGTTGCCACAAAAAAGGGGGAAAACCTATTATCGACTAAACTGGTGATTGAGTGTGGTGTGTAAGATGTCGATTATTATTACGAGGTGTCTTTAAGTCGCTTTTTTCATAGCAGTCGTGGTATAAATGTGATTAATTTTTATCCGTTATAAATTAAGTGTTTTCAACTTACGTGGCATTGCTTCCGTGCATCTTCCAGTTTGAAGAGTCCTGGCTTAGTGACAACTGCAAACGAAAGTGCGTTTGCTCGGTGCCTGGCAATCCGAGCTGTGAGGCGCACAGCTGTGTGGAACACGAGAGTTGTCAACTGAAGAATGGGAAGGAATCTTGCCAGCCTGTCAGTAAGTGTTGAGCAAAGCTCATGCGTGCATGGCACAGGGTGTGCAAATCCCAAATGTCTTAATTTGTACCTTCATGGGCTGTTATTTCTGCTGCCTCCCGAAAATGCAGTTTTTTCAGGAACTGGTCGGTTTTACAAAATGCATGAGGTTGATAGCTTTTGTACGTGCATTTAACACTTTTGTGTATTGAGACTAACTGCATCGCTGCCCTCGCTCTCCTAGCCCTCCATTACTGAGTTTTCTGTAAAAAAAAAAAAATTAACCCATGTGGAAACATTTTATCCTCTGTGCCAGGTTACAGCACGTGTTCAATATCTGGGGACCCACATTACCAGACCTTTGACAAGAGGCTGTTCCACTTCATGGGTCGTGAAACATACACGCTGGTGCAGAGCTGTGGGGACAACAATAACCTCCTGCCCATCAGAATCCTCGGCAAAAACAAGCGCGTCGGCCACAACCACCGTGTATCCTTCCTGGATGCAGTGTACATTTACGTGTACGGCTTCAAGATCAAGTTTACCGACAGAAAGGATTTCGAGGTGCGGCGTTGTTCCCATTAACCTTTTTTAAACATATCGGATTGTGCTGTCAGTTACTGATGTATGCAGCAGTTTCCACATACACCCCTGAAATATTCCATGACATCATGCGGAGAGGTAAACTGAGATGTGAACGCGATGTAAATAAAGTGCCGAGTGTGTTGTTACACACCTGTGACGCCAGCGAGGGTTGATGGATTACGGTAGAGTTTGTGGATTGTGCAGAAATGCATATTAATCTGGTAGTTGGTGGTGGCGCATGTCTGTAATCTATCACTGTGGAAGTGAGGGTTGATGAATCACACAAATGTTGTGAAACTCCCATTCCTGTGGGCATTGGAATTCCATCCCATGGCTTGCCGAGAGAATGCAGTACAGTATAATGTAGACTCCATATTTTCTTTCTTTATGGAATAGAGTGTTGCCCCTCACAAATGAGGGTTGTCGATAGGTGCTCCAGTTTCTTTCCACGTGTAAGCACTCATTAATATATAGAGGACCGCAGAGCTCATTCGGCACCGGCTCCTCACTGCCTGGCTACCTTCCCGTTTGTCTGTGGTTCCTCGCGCCTCAGAGTCGTTCTCTCCATTTGCGAGCAAGCGAATACTGTACAGCGTGTTACAAGTTTAAATTATTATCAAACATGTTGCCTGAAAATGGCAGTACAGTAACCTAGAAGATGAATCCCTGCAGTCACGAAAGCTTTAAATCGAAACCCTCTCCCACTTATTTTTCGGTAAAGTCTACGTGACTTTACCGAAAGAACCAAGAAGGTGAATCCCTGCAGTCACGAAAGCTTTAAATCGAAAGTCCTCTTTATTCTCTTTTAGTTTTAAAAGTCTCTCCATCTCAATAGAGATGATTGCCAGGGATGAAAGTCGTCTTTGGTCAGTCCGATCCGACTATGTTTTGAGTCACTTCAAAGCAGAGAACGACCTTTCAACGGACGCTGTTGTAGCTGGTATAGTGAGCACCACCAGCTGGAGTAACCTTATTACCTCGGGAACCGTCTGCATCAGATCATTCTGAGCAAAAAAGCTGAGGAGCTGTCCGGGTGATTTGCATTCGTTCCCCACCATTTGTGAACTATACAATCCGAGCACCAGGTTCAATTTGTGTGCATAACAATGGGTAAACGTGGCTTCAGGTTCCTTTTCTTTAATCTTGGCCTGCACCCCATTAAGATCTGATGCCATCACAGAGGCTCCGCCATAAGTCTGAGCTACCAGCTTTTCAACGCAATTGTATTTCCCCAACACTCCAATAACATAATCAGCAATAGTCAGTGCTCGTCTGTCATCACTGACATCATCAAATCCCAAGAACGTCTCCCTCACCTCACGAGTCACCTCACTTTTAGCTACAGCGCAAAATTACAGAGGCCTGGGCTTTGTTTGTGTCATCCGTTGTCTCGTCTACTTCGACTGCAACAAATGGGGCTGCATTCATCTCCTCTTTGATATCATTTCTAATTACATCACCGACTGCTTCGATTAAATAGTTCTGTATTCTGTTTGATAAGCCAGAAAACACAGTGGATGTCTCCAAATGTCTAGCTAACTTTGAATCTTTCTCAGCAAAAGCAGTTAATAGCTCCACATAGTTGCCACGATTAGAAGAGCTTGCACCTCTCATCGTTACCACGAAATGCGGATTCCTGTTTGGCGAGGAAGCAGGTCGCATTAATAAGGTCTTTTAAAACCTCGCGGGTTTCCTTTACCTAAGCATTGTGGATGCTGATATTACTTGTAGGAACCTCCTGGTTACACCAGAACACAGGGGATTATTGTGTCCGTCCGTCGTGCAGGGAGGGGCTTGGTGGGGAGGGTGGGGAGGGGCTGGGTGGGGAGGGGAGGGGCTGGTCACCCCGTGGTGCCCTTATAAAACTCAACGTTTAACCTACTCACGCCGGCTTGTGCCCGCCCTCACAGTCGGGCATATTTGCGAAATACACCACGCCGCCGTTGACCCTGGCCATTAACCGAGCAACCCAACGTTCCTACCAGCTCCCTCCGCAGGAATCTGTTTAATTTCCACTGTTCATTCAAAGCCAGATCTATCCTTGAAGCTCCAAAAGTTTTTAAAGCAATTTGGCTTTGAATGTGAGTTGTCGATTTTTCATGTTTATTGAGGCTTCTTAGTAGATTGTTCAAGTCACAAAATCCCGCGTTAGTCCAAACGTTGTCGGTAGTGGAGAACAGAAGGCAGGGAAAGCAGTAGAGGCGAATATTCGTACCACTCCATTTGAAACGACCGTGTTATTTTCTGTCCCTTCGTTTGAAGTAGGTTCTTAAGCTCAGGCATTGGTCTTCCATTGTTTATAACTCCGTGTTTTGATTGAAAGTCCAATTTTTTTAATTTTTAAGGTTAGATATAACGTTTTCCATTTTTGCAGCTGCTGGAATTTTTTTGCTAGAGCCGACTAACGTGGAGGGAGAGCGAGCGTCAATTACGTGGGCTCAAGGCACGCCCCCCATAGTGAGGCAGATGTGATCGCTGCCTCCCCTGGTGCTTTTTTATTGCAGTTTTATGACGAGACCAGCGACCCTAAATATCTTTATACACAGACGTGAAATAAGTTACATGGACTATGGAAGGCGAGGACATGTAATGAAGGGGTCTACAAACATTACATTAGTGACATATAGAGAGATAGTAACAGGCACGCGCTCATTGCCCGCGCTCCATCCAGTTTCTGTATTTTCAGCGAAGCTCCGCAAATTTGGAGATTTTGACTATAAGAAATGATTGGAATCATATAGAAATGTGCATTTATAACACAAAGCAGCTATTTTCATTGGAGTATGACAGGTGAGGCCATGCCTCCCCTGACCGCACGTCCCTGGGTTCCACCACCACTGCCTATGTTACTGCCTTCATTAACATCTGTGCAAAAGCAGTGTCCACTTGCCCAATGCTCCATCACATTATCCATTATGACTTATGTTCTTGCTCTGCAGCTGAATGGGGTAAGAACGAAGCCCCCATCGAATCCCATGGAGGGACTTGAAATCGTGCACACCTCCCACAAGATGGTGCTCAGGACGGACTTTGGCCTGACTGTCATATTCGATCGCAAATCACACGCAGGTAAAGAGTCTGGATAATGAAATTGCTTCTTGCTCGTCAGTGATTACCTTCATCACGTGATGCAGTTACTACATATCACAAACAGTTCTACAGACAGCGACTTCCTATTGCCATTTAATACATGTGGGGTGAGCTGGAAATTAAGACATGAAACACAATGTATTGCACACAAACCTCCTTATTAAAGGACAATTGAGCCAAAATCAGACCGTTCATTTTGCAGATACATACCTAGCCGCTGCAGTGACGTTTTTATGAAGTGGGTGACACCTGTGCGGTGACTCAAGTGCTTCTGTGACCTCACACTCGTGGCGGATAGCCCAGGAAACATGGCCCGAGTGTGTATCTACGAAATAAGAAATATTTGTTTTCTCGCGACCAAATCACCCTAAATGCATCTGAGCTCGTCAGAAATTGGAAGCTGAGCAGAGTTCAGCTTGGTCAGTACTTGAGTGGGTGACGACCAGCATGGGTACCCAGTGTATTAGGCGATGGTTGTGAGTGCTACGAGATGCTTGTAAAAGGGAGTGCAGCAATGCATTCAGTCTATAGATATATTTGTTTCACTCACAATACGGAATCTGTTTATAGAGTGCCATCCTCTTCAATGTGTTAATTTTCTCCAGGTGCTGTAGTTTCCTCCCACATCGTATCGAGCTCTGATTAATTGTTAATTTTATACGTCGGATTTCATCACCAGTGTCACGATACATAATTAGTTTGTGTTGGGTTAAATCGTGGAGGCATATCTATGTTTTAGCCCCCACCACCCAACAGTGTCAATATTGGTTTAGCTGAAAAAAATTGGCCATTACAACTGGCACGATTATCTAACCCAAAATAAACTGATTAGGAATCACTCATATCGATATTGACCAAACATCCCAGTGTAGGATCCTCATAAAAAAATATTATATCAAAACAAGGTGAAGATTATTTTCAGGGGGGAGTAAACAATTGTTATTGTGTTTTTGGGTTGTGGCTTCCTTTAAGGATCTATATATATGTAGAAAGTGGTGCGACAGAATCGAGTGTTGAATGTTGTTTTTTTTGTGATTGATGTAGACGTGACCATTCCCAGTTCTTATGCTGGCCAAGTGTGTGGCCTGTGTGGGAATTACAATGGGGACACGAGTGATGAATTCAAGACTCCCGATGGATCGCTCGTTACTTCCGAGAACGTGTTTGGCAACAGCTGGGAAGTCAATGACCGACGCAGCCTCTTTGAGCAGTACGAGTCACCCGTTTTCAGGTGAGATTTATACTTCTTGCAGCAACATCTGAAAAATCTACTTTCCTCTACTCTTCGTATCTACCGATAATATTTGTATTCGAATTAATGATGTCAATTTTAATAGATCATGGGATTAGATGTATTTAAGGTAACACGACAACACATAACCGGTGGGCCACCGGGAGGAGGCGACCGTCTCTCCGTCAGTGCGACTGTGGCCATGCAACACAAACTACGGACCATAAAGCAACAGACTGCAGTCTACGCTCCTTCGATGGAGGAACAGAAAATCTACACAAACTCTCCTGAAGCCCTCTCGTCGCGGCTAGCAGACATTGACATTATTATTATTATTTACTGTATCTCCTGAACATATTCCATATGCAAGATTAGAATCTACTCGCCAAATAAAACTGGCAAACCCCCTTTTGTAGCCTACAATGACTTTGACTTGCTTCTGACATTCATGACGGCTTAATTAATAATTTGCAATGGCGGTTAATCTTGTACATTGTGAGTACAGGTCGAAACGTCTCGTTGAGGAACCCCGGAATGACCTCAACCTCAGCTGCAGCGATGAGCAATGGGCAGAGCTGGAGAACAAGAATTCCTGCGGAGTGTTCCGTGATTCCGCTGGGCCCTTCGAGCAGTGCTGGATCGCTGCCCCGTGGGACCCGTATTACACGTGCGTCCACAGCTGAGATGAGCGGTGCATTGTATTACATTAAATACGTGGTATATGAGAATTAAAATTCAGGGTGTCCACAGATGTAAAGGTGGTGACAACCCTGCAAATTCTCACTCGTGCCACTGCTGATGGAGGAGCCTCCACTCCAGCGAACTCTAGAGGGTATTTGGTCTACTCTTCCACGTTAACTATGTGTTGGAAGAGGTGGGCGTACCCACACTTTACCCCACCACACGTGACCTGCCGATCGATTTTGTTGAACACTGCTGGCTAGACAGCGGCGGTGGGGGGGGATTTGAGAACTGCCATGCCAGAAGATGGTATTGAACTGGTAACTTCTGGATTGCAAGTCCATTGCGCTCACCATTACCCCATAGCGGCTCCTTAAATAGATTATCCTTCAAAGGCACTTTAAAGCTATACCCACAGACCCATGATAGTATGAATAAATTACTACGAGTTTCATCACTCTCTGGGGAATCGCCAGGTCTATTGAATGTCTTCTAAGCTAGTTTATTTGGACACAGCATGCTGCCTCGATGCAGCATGCCAACAAACTATTGCACGTCCACGTGTCCAGTACTTTCAAAATTACGATGGCACAAAATGCACATCAATCATGGCGGTGTTTTACCAGAACATCTTTGGGATTCTCAATTCATGCTGAAAATATCCTTTCAAAAATTCACGTACAAAATGTAACGTTGCGCTTTCTCTTTTTTTATATTATAAACAAAAATACTCGTCCAACACCTAGCCATAAATCATCTTAAGTCTATAAGAAATGTGTCCAACATTTCAATCCCACTGTTCAACCGGCTGTGTAGTTATCATACCTCTATGGACACCATATTACAACTCAAGGGACTGCATTGACACCTCACTACCCTCATCAATGAGAGTACAAAAGGGCTTATGTAGCAGGGTTACATCATGGCCAGTCAGTTGCCCTTCTTCCAAGCTGAGAAAGGGAAGTTAAATATCGTCTGAGTTTTAGTTGGAAAAGACACTTACAATATGGGGCCTTATAAACACCTGGTCCAGTTGAGTTAGCTGATATAATTACATTAATTCATATACAGCCCTTTGTGAATCCGCTACTGGGAAAAGGCTTCTCCATGGCCTGTTGATCATGGATTTTACTTGACCATACTTCACCGCGCTGGTCAGTGTGGGTTGGTGAAGGGTGGCCCAGGACAGGTTCAGGTATCACTCGCCTCTGATATTAACCATGGCCACAAATGACAAAGGGATGAAATTTTTCTTATGAAGTTTGAAAATTACGTGTTTACATACCGATAATCGTAAATTATTATTTTTGTTGGAGGTACTATTAGGATTGGGCATAACTGTATTTGTATAATAATGGTAATGAGTGCATGCATCATGTTTTTTTCAGGAACTGCATGTATGACATGTGTGAAAACATTGGAGACAAGGAGTTGTTCTGCAGCAGTCTGGAGGTTTACACGTCAGCCTGCCAACAGGAGGGCATCACTCCCAACAACTGGAGAATCCACACGGGCTGTGGTGAGATGAATCACCGATGCCACTCCGTGCCTTGAGCCTCTTCCACCCACATTTTAACATTTCACAAAATGCGCAATCACTTTCTTCAGAAAGGGACTGCTGTCGTCACAAGAGATGTGCTTTTGTCGGAATTGGTTTTGGACCTAAGTTTTATTCATAAAAAGAGTCTATTAGGGCACTACTGAAACTGAACCAGTGCAATTTTTTGAGTCTCATTAGCAGGGTGAAACATTTGGTGTATGCCTGCTTAAAATGGAAATATTTCTGGAAAACATTGGCCTATTGGCTGATCGACAACAAAGTTGTGTTACTTGTACTTTAAACAAATAGACCCTTTGTAATTTTATTAAAGACAATGCGCTGCTCATAACAGTGCATAGTATATTTTGGAGGGTGGTGAAGTATGGTCAACAACACGCATGACCCACACATCATGGGGAGGCCTTCATCTGGCAGTGCATTGACGAAGGGCTACAAATTAGTATTACATCATAAAGTCATACACATGGCTGGGGCTTTTACGTATGTTGCCATATGTATGCATTGGTATGTGTGTGTGTGTGCGTACACAGTACCGGCGTGCCCTCCAAACAGCGTCTACGTCGAGCGCATGTCCGCCTGCCCGTCCACCTGTGGAGACTTGGCCGCTTCTTCGAACTGCGAGCTCCCCGACGTGGAGGGCTGCCAGTGCTTGCCCGGGTTCGTGATGAGCGGCTTCGACTGCGTCCCCTTCACCCAGTGCGGCTGCCTCTACGGGAACTCCTATCACGAGGTAATGATACAAACAAAGAATGGATAAACCACGTGGCGTATACTATACACTCAGATACAGTAAAGTCCCCATTCCTGCTCTTTTAAATAGAAAGCTGTGAAATTCACCTTGGTGAATCTTGCTATGACTGCCTCCCACTGATTGCTGCACTGTCCAGGCCAATGTGAAGCTAGACAAGTTCCATCTGTGTGATGGGATTCGCAGTCTGAACCTGAATGACGTGTGGACATCAAGGAATGCTGTTATTCGGAAGTATTTCATGTTTTCTGGTGGTTCAGGTTTCACTCGTTTTGCAGAAATGTGTAATACGTTGAGTGTTCTGGGCACGAAACACATTGCATTGTGAGGTGTGTGTTTAGAATAAATGCGTGATATGTATGAGAGACGTGAATTATACAATTATTGACAAGAACCAGCTGTGCCCCAATTTGTTGTCATGAATGTTAATATTCTCTGCTACCCTACGTGTATTCATGCAAGTTTGTGGAGTGATGTGCTGAAGTCGATTAACAGCATTCATTTGTGATCTAAAATTGTATGTCTGTACACCAAATCAATTTTCTTGCACATTTTCACGTGTGTAACATTGATTGGCGTGTGTGTGTGTGTGTTTGCCCCTTTGTGCATAATGAAGGTTGGGGAACAGTTCTACACATCCACCTGTGAACAGTCGTGCAAATGTCTGAAAACAGAGACGTTGGTATGCAACAGATATAGTTGTATTGAAGAGGAAGTGTGTACCATCAGCAACTTCACCATCGGCTGTTTCGCCGGTAAGAATCACGAACCATAACGTGCTTGATAAATTTTACGTAAACGCTCTCTTGCTTTTTTCAAGTGCGTGCTGCTGGTAGGAGAAGTGGGGTTTTTCTTCTAAACAATAATCAACGAAGAGAGCCACCCTGCAGTAACTTAAGAGCACCCGACCCACAGTTGTTACCTTGAGTTTGTATGTTTGGACGCTAAATTTCTTCCGCACCGTACGTAGCCAACCGTGCTCATCGAAGGTGTGGATACTATAGACCAGGGGTTGACTCAGCCACTAATCTCTTTGGGAGTGATACAATGACTCATTTGATTAAAGTGTAAAATTATTTCCCTGCGTAAAACATGGCCCTCATCACGTGAAATGTACTTAATTGCTTTAAACCATTGGTAAGTACCACTTGATAGGGAATCCTTTTCAGATGCAAATATACTTTTTAAACATTTTAATGTATTACTGCTTTTAAATGTATATTTCATAAACTTCGTAATCCGGGCCCGTTTTTGACACGGCAATTCCAGACCATGCTGTGTAAGTCCCAATTTTGTCTTTTGCAGCCGATCCATGTGCCTCATCCCCATGTCAGAATGGAGGCACCTGCTCCATGAATGGCGTTGAGTACGAGTGCACCTGTCCTCCCAACTACAATGGAACGAATTGTGAAATTTCACGTGAGTGGATCCGTGTGGCTTCTGCTGTTTAACTGCAACGTACAAATTCTGCTCACAAGCAACATTACTCGATACATCTAAAAACCGTATTGTCATGGATACAGTACATTATTTAAATCTCAATATTAAACAATTGCCTTACAAACGCATGTCAACTTTTACACGTGCATAAGTAATTGGTTGATCAATTGATGACATGTCCAGCGAGCACCAGACACAAACCAGGCTGTCTCTTTAAGGCTGTTGACAACTTTATCTTTTCTGAGAGTACTGATCTAGTCTAAAGCCACAAGAACAGCAACTCTTACCTCGTGCTGCAGTAACAAACTGAAATGCCAGTCCATTCAGGAAGCCCATGTTTTGTAAGGGTATTCTAATGTACAAAGAAATATAAGCACGGAAACATGCAAACACAGACATGCACGTTTGGTGATCACACTCACATCCTCACCTTTTAATACACACGTGGTTATCGCACTGGTAAGCAGGACAATGTTAATTTCCACAAAAAATAGCTTTTGAAAGTATTTTACTGTACATCTTGTCAGGAACTATGCATATCTGGGCATTGGTAATGGTGAGTTATGTGGGTTTATAGCGATTAGTTTAGGAGCTTTATAGTTTTTGTGATGATATGTGAACTGTACTCGCACAGACAGACCAATGTAATATTAACAAAACATAACAACGCGTAGCCTGTAGGCTCCTGAAGAATATGCTGCTCACTATCAGTGCGGAATAGAGAATGTGTAAGCATCCAACTGCAGCTCCACCTGACGTACGTTAAAATGAGACTAACTACCTGGTAATGTTGCTAGTGATGTATTGGCAATAGTGCACAAGCACAAATAACAAAACCTCAACGCATTCATCAACAACACTGCCTTGAAATAAAAATTAGTGGCTTTGTGTTCTGGCATTGTCAACGGTAGGCGTTGAATTGCATATTCACAATGCCTCTCTTGCAGTGGACCCATGTGCGTCAAACCCCTGCCAGAATGGAGGAACCTGCACGGCAACGAATGACAAATTTGAGTGCAAATGTCCAGCAACGCACAACGGGGCCCTCTGCGAGATTCTGGGTATGTTTTTAAATGTGTGCTTTGTCTCCATCAACTCACTTATCTAGGTTGCTGCTTTGTGGACACGTGCATACCCAAATCTGCTTAATTGACTACTTCATTTATTCAATTTGTGAATAAAACTAAAATGGATGGGGGAAAAGGAACTAAAATTCTCAACAAGAGTTCCTCATTAAATATTGTCAGAAATGTTATGAATAATTTGTAAAACAATAAACATTTTAGAATTGGTAACATGAATGCATCTCACCATTAAAACTTAAACGTATAATAGATATAGAATTTTTTTATCATTATCATCTTCACCATAACTATCAATTCTCCATCATTTTCATCAGCAGCAAAACAATTGTTACAGATAATTTAATTCCTGTATTCATTATCAAGTCTATTGAGATGATCTCTTCCACCGGATTGAATTCACATGGCCTTATTTATTTTGTGGTTATTTTTATGCATGACATTTGGACCTGAACAATACACGCAAAAGCCAGTTTATTTTCTATTTATATTATAGGGCATTTGATCTTCACGTTAATGAAGAAGTTGTGCCTTGGTAATTCCCTGCAGTTTTCTCTAGACCCATTATCCAGTAACAGTGATAATGGATTGTCAGAATCTGTGGATAGATTCCTACTCTGTACTCTGTAGGAATCTATCCGCAGAGGATTGATATTTCAATCATAGGAATTTTCAGCAGTAAAGCTTTGCCCGTCAGTCGGTCACATTTGCGCAAATTTATTTTGATGGTGACCTTAGAGAAAAGGACCACGTTGCACTTCCATTCCCAATTACCTTTCAGACACCCCGCATGACAATAACCCATGGAATTAAACACTGAGATATGGGAAATTAATAAAAATAAATGATAAAAGCCATTTTTTTAATTAACGCAAGGTTGAATAAGTGGAATTGTATAGATTGAAGACGCGCTTTAGAAATGTCTAAAGACTCGGAGAACCTGTTATCTCGTGGGAGAGAGTTCCAGAGTCTGGGGGCTGCTACATGGAGAACATCTCGGTCGGGGAATGCAGAGAAGATCTGCATCCCCAGATTGTAGAGACTTTAAACACAACTAATGCCGTCATCTTGGCGAAATGGATGTCATTAATTCGAATCCAGATATAATGAACAGAGATAAATGCCAAGAAAGCCTTCTAAGGGCCAGAAACCAATCGGATGAAGTCTTCAAGTGAAACCAACTGTACATTGAAGGACTCTCAAGACCTGAATGTGACTTCCTGGCCATCAACCTGAGGGAAAACAAAGTTGACGGCATTGCCTTACAAGAAGCGCACGTTGATGACAGTGTGTTGATGACGAGTGACACAAATGGTTGCACCCTTGTTGCTGCCATCTACCACCCTCAACGTGGCCTCGTTGCCACCTTCAACACATGGGAACCATGGCCATGCAATCCAAACTGTGGATCTTATCGTAGGTCACTGTGGTCTGCCCTCCTTCAATGGAGGAACAGCGCAACTACACAAACTCTCCTGAAGCCCACTTGTGGTTAGCAGACCTCGACATTGGCATTGAGCTCCTGAAAATATTGCTCCTATTTGCGAGAATGGAATAGAAACATTGAGGGGACATGGGTATAGCATGTCTCTGATGTAGGCTGGGGCGAGGTAGTTAAGTGCTTTGTGCATTAGCAATAGGATTGTAAATTGAATCCTTTGTGAAGCTGGAAGCCTGTACAGTCAGTGCAACAATACATTGCAATGTAATATGTATTATATTGTACGACGGGAAAGCATCGTGGTTGATTCCAAGGCATTTAACAATGCTGTGTTTTACAGTGGACCTGTGCGCTTCGAATCCTTGCGAGAATGGAGGCACGTGCACAGTAGAGGACGGCGTGCTTGTGTGCCAGTGTCCTTCCTCCTACACTGGAAAACACTGCGAGAAAAAAGGTAACCCACACGGTGAAGATATCTAATTAATGCTGCTCTTCCATTGTGGAGTGTGCCATGTTACATATACCGTTACCCTTGGTGCAATTTTTATTTTCTCGACAAAGTGATGGGCAATGCAGTAATGAGGTTTACTAAGTCTTGTTAAGTTGATATTTCCAATGCTTGTCAGTAAACTCACCTCATATAAAATCTTTAGGAAGTGCTTTGTCATGAAATACTAATACTTAGAGCCCTGAGCCGGCACCACTGATATCCTTTACAAACATACTTTCAAGTGAATGTTAAGTTCAGCAATAATAATCTGATTATTTCCTGAAAACAGTGATACAGGGTAAGTCTTATTTCTGAAATGCATTACTTCCTACACTCAACGTGTCATGTCCTACTCAACCATAGCCAAAGGATTTGCATGATCGGTAACTTGTATTTGTTCATGATATAATATTTCAGTTTCTTACTTTCAAAAGTGTTGATGCACCACAGTGGTTAATTCTTGTAAACATGTTTTGTGGTTTTCACCGAGTAACGACGTTTTTCATTAGAAATTGTTTTAAACATTTATGCACTTTTGCTCAAGAAATGATGACCTCGTGATTTGGTGCTGAAACGTGCTTGGTATATGTTCCGTAGATGATACCATCACCATCGTCATCGCTGTGGTTTGCTCTGTTGGAGGAGTTTTGATCATTGCCGTCATTGTTTTCGTCGTCTACAAAAGAAAGCGATCCAGGTCAGTACTAATAACTCGTAAATCCATTGTGTTTTTTTTCATAACTCGTTTGTGATTCCGTCATTCGTATCGAAAGGGTGGGGAAGGCATTGTCTATTACCTGGTTGCTTCAAGGCCTTACAGACCCCCACCCTGAAGGTTCCCCTAATCCCACCGAAACACCTCGCCTGCACATAGCGAGCTCTCTTGACGTCTGGCACAGCCTACAAACACTGGCCATTATTCCACCTTCACTGTATGGCTTCACCTATCTCTTAGGAGAGGCAGCCACAGATTCCCGGGGCAAACCTAGAAGGGCGCAGGTTTCGGCACTATTGGCGATCTCCTAAATCTAGATAAGCGGTTACACACCTTCTGAGACCTTCAACAATAAATTATTAATAAAATAACATGAAACTGCGCACAGTCGGAGGAAAATTACTCCCATATTCTGATATCTGGAACTCTGCCTTGTCTAAAATTATTAGAAATCACACACTTTAGTTTTCATTGGCCACACATCCCAACACTCATTGATTACCTGCAAGTACTCAATTGGGATTACACGCAGCTATTTTGATTCCTATTGCAGAAACTCGGCAGTACCCTCCTGAAGAAGAGTTCTGAGACTTAGTAAGCCATTACTGGGTTAACAATTGTCATCATAATAATAGACTCACCCAATGTGGATTCCATACCAGTGCTGTATATCAGGTGTTATGTTTTTCCGATTCACGTATATTGGAATACAAAACAATACAAATTTCACCGCACTGTGGGAAGTCAAAAGTGCTGTTTCTGTGGAAATGTTAACCACAAGCCAAAGGGGCAGTGCCATGGCCAAGCGGTAGCGCGTTTTCTGCCAGGGATTCGTGCCACGAGCCCAGTGGCTGCGCTGGTTCACACTGCAGGTCCATTCACCATCAATATGCAACGCTGTGCACATTAGTTAATTGGGACAAATAACATCACATACGTCACTCCCTCCTGGCACACTGCTGCCCATTTGCAGACTCTGGCTGCGTACACCCCCTATACGCACACAGGGACAGCTGCCGCTGGTGGGGGTTCCCTTGGCTAGGCTGCAGCGGGGGGCACTGGTTGGGATGAGATATGCCACTTGCCGAGTTTTTCACCACCAACACCCCACAGCCTTCCCCTCAGCATACCTGACCCAGGTTGTGTTGTAGTGTATTAATCTGTTATTGAGAGTGCTGTTGCAAGTTTCCTCCCAACCAACTACATTTCATACACACGGAGTGATTCACAATTCGTTTAATTTGGTTTCTCAGCGAATCTATTGGCGTTTTGGCTCACGACGTGACAACTTGGATTTAATTGTCTCTGTCGGGTGGTTGAGGGTTATAGTTGAAACTGACATTCTACTTACACACTCTGACCCTAAAGAATATTATTATCAATAATAATATTGGTCTCGAAAGCCTACGTATAGAACCTACATTGGAAATATTTCATTTCCAAAGGCACAAAACAACAAAGTAAAGCATTGTTATCTGTTTATATGCATGTTTTGAACTGTATCATTATTATTTTACACTACATCCCATTTGTGAAAACAAAGTCTCATGGGATAACAATCCGTTTTCCCAGGTCCTGGAAGATATTAACAGAGAACTAAGGATAGTCTCTCACTAATGGATGTGGAATTTACACAACTGGCTCTGAATCATCAACAGATGAGAACCTGCCAAATTATTTTGATCATGACCTACTAACTCTTTATATATATCTTATTACATATAAGCTTCTCTTAATGTTTAAACCTCAGGCTCACTGGTTGCACTTAAACCATGTTACTGAAAGTATATATAGATATATCTTATTACATATAAGCTTCTCTTAATATGTAAACTTCGGGCTCACTGGTTGCACTTGAACCATGTTACTGAACGTATATATAGATATATCTTATTACATACAAGCTTCTCTTAATATGTAAACTTCGGGCTCACTGGTTGCACTTGAACCATGTTACTGATTGTACAAGAGTAAGCTACCGGATTACCTTGGCTCTACTTATGTTACTGACTAATCCAGGTGGACAATGTGCTTAATCAACTATTATTTAAATAAAGTGAGTAAAATGTTGTTCATGATACACTTTGAAAATGTAAAATATTTGCAAAGAGCTGCAAAAAAGTTAACAATAAACATTACAGTCAAAAGTAGAAAACAATTATCACCGTTGTTTAAGCATTGTGCACCTGAACTGCCATGACTTTACCTCACTACCTCTGTTTCTGCTACATTGTGTAAGGTCAATGACTACTCTATTCCAACACGGAGCTTGGTCTAAAAATGGGTTGGTAAAACACGCAAGTGGTGTTACTGTTTGTGTCTGTATGGGTGTACCAATTGCAACTGAGGTTCTGAAAAATCTTCACTTACATCGGATCTGAACTTTGTTTGACAGGAGAAAGCCACACCATTCTGAGCTTGAGATGGATTCAAGCGAATCGGAAAAAGACGACGTTGCATTTGATAATATTCACTACAGTGAAGACGGGGATACTCATGACTATGAAAGAATCGATCCTGGGAAAGATCAAATGACTGAGGGAATCCCCGTGGACGTTTCAAGCGATGATTTGGCTCAATCTAGCTCGGCAGGATTGTCTGTAAACGATACTTCATCTGACACGAATTTGGATACGAATGAATGCTTGTTTTCAACAGAGTTGTAGTTTGTATGCGTCTATAATTGGATAGACCAAATACACGTTTAACACTAAATGGCAGAATGGTAATACACAAGTTATAATGGTGACTTGGAAGGTCTGTTCCAATCATTAAGTTCATATATTCTTTTCCATGTCAATAAAATTGTCCGAGCACAAATGTATACAACATTTTATGTCTGACACAACTGGACTATTTGTTTGCATTTCTGTTGCACTGTTGCATTGAAAATATATGCACACCTTTTATCATCCAATATGTGCCTTCTGTTAAAATGCCTTACAATGTGTGATGGATGAGACACTATTAAATTTAAGTTTTTAGTAAAAATTCAAAAGCAATATCATTTGTATTCTTTGGGTCTTACGGTAAAGCCACGTAGATAGAAAAAATATATAAAAATATCACGACATTTCTATCGCAACACAAGCAATCATCATCAGGTGAAAAAATAGTGGGAGAGCTGCTGAGGCAGGATGTTTTAAAGGTTTGAGATGGGTGTAGCCCAAGGGTCATAAGCGAAGTGGGCGGGGCTAGTGATGAAATTTGCATGTCAATGTAAGATGGGGTAAATCGGAGAGCCACCTCCACCACGAAGAAAGTGCGGAGGTGGCCATTGTATTGTGAGAGATTAGCATGTCAATGTAAGATCGCAGAGCCACTGCCACATCGAGGAAAACGAGAAACGGTGGCTGTGTTAGTGAGACATTTAACCTCCCAATGTAACACCTGAGAGTCGAAAATAACTATTAACATCGGATGTTATGACCCTTGGGCTATACCCATCTCAAACCTTTATAACATCCTGCCTCAGCAGCTCTCCAGCTATTTTTTTCCTGATGACGATTGCTTGTATTGCGATCAAAACGTTGTGATATTTTTATTATTTTTTTTCTATCTACGTGGCTTTAACGAAAGATCCAAAGAATATTAATTCCTGCAGTCACGAAAGCTTTAAGTCAAGATTCAATATCATTTGGTCCTTTAGTTTAATGGCAAGAGGACATTTATTCAACAGTCCAATGTTACGCTTCCTTAATTAATCAACCTACAAATGCCCCATATCGTGTGCTCATATTAACCACACTTGAACATTGTTCAAGCGTGTTAATGTTATAAGAGGTTTGTTGATTGCAACAGAGGAGTGTTTGTGTGATGGGCCACAGCCCCCACCGGACTCATATCATCGCATGTTCCATGCGTGTGGACAACTTTCAGAGTGGTTAAGCGGGGTTAGACTATGGAGTAATTTTGTATTTTTGTAATGGAATCCGTGTAGCCGTACCCACAAAATACTTTCAAACCATTTGTTTACAAGTGTCCGCTTGGTGTTACTCATTCTGCCTTGAATGCTGTCTTAATTCTAAAATAAACCAAGTGACTTAGGGGTCCTGATCCTACAGTACAGCAAGGTTCCTAAACGTGGAATGTTAATTCAGATGGGAATAATTTCACGAATAAAATCCGTTTTCCACATTGTTGTTGATGGTCAGTATGACGTCTCGCTACTTAAGAGAAACACATTTGAGCAAATACAAACATGCCATAATGTTCAGATACGATGATACGTTTCATTTTCATAAGACATTCAAAGTACCCACAGAAGCCATTTGATGCTAGTTTATTGTAAAATTCACCTCAAGCTGGAGCAACATCATGCTTAGCCTGTCTAATGATGTGCACAATATTCCCTTGTATGAACAACAAAAACAGTATCCTTTCCTGCTGTCAGATTACCACCTTTGCAACCAGCTAAAGAAATCCATGTTTCCGTCATTTCACCCTCCTTGCACAAGTCAAGATGCGACTTCCAATACAGAGTTGCACATCCAGCAACGATAATCCTTGCTCGTTGTCATGTCTAGAGGTGCTATTTTAATTTCAGGCATATGTGTGAACAGCATAGAGCAGTCGATTCCCTCAAATGCACCCATTTTTTACAAACGTTTACACAGGATATAGTTCAGTGGATCATTAAAGGAATATGATGCATCACGCTTGTGTCAAATCCGATTACCTATTCCACCTGCTACAGACAAGGGCTTCTCAAATGCCAGTTACCTCAAGCCCAACACAACGTGTGTAATTGAGTGGAGATGCATTTGATGAACGTGGAAATGTGTTTCGGGAATTAGCATGATGTTTGTAAAGTGAGAGGCACCTTCTCGAATACAACAGACTCACATTAAAATCGCATGTAATGTTTGGCTGTCATAGCATACCATACAGTACCTCGTCATCAATCCGCAAATAAGCCACACAACTCGAGGTTGTGTGGCTACAGCCATGTGATCTATGCATCTTCACTTGATGGAAAAATATCGAGTCACTACTGAAGTCAAGATTTTTGCATTGTTATTTTTGGAAGCTACAATATTATGCACTCGCCAAATGTGTTTTATTTTCCAGGGTAAATTCACATCGCATTAATTGATCCATGTGCTCGTTTTTGCGTCTAGCCAGTATGATGAAACATATACCGACTGCAGAACATTAAACCCGTGTATAACGTCAGATGTTCCGACGAATCTGTTCAGTTTCCATCTCACAAATTATTGCACGTACTCCATATGCCAAATTTGGCTTCAATATTCTTACATGCAAACTTGATTATGGTCGACTGTACTGTTTTAAAATATGTTTTTGAAACCACAATAAAACTCCCTAAAACTGTACCTCTCTGAAGATGCCATCGGTGAAAGTGATCAGAGAGAGGCCTGTACAGAAAAATTTGCAATTGACAAGAACCTCTGAACAAAAACAACGTTACAAAGATTGGTAGATGCACAAGAGGGATTCTGCGAAATCATAAAATGACTGAGCTCAACACCATTTCAAGTTTCACTTTGCAAACCTGAGGCAGGACAGTGTGTTGTAATTAGGTATGATCCATGTAATATTTTGTCTAATGTTACAAAATAAATCGATTTTGCATTCCAGATTTTTTTGCAGTGTGTCTTAATGATGTCATTAAAGCAATCTTTAAAATAAGTCCTGGGTTTATTTGCTCATGCATTCTATCCCCGTCGTATTTCATGTCTGAGATTAGTTTGAAACGATGTCTATCATGGGTTTGATCTTGCTGCTGTATAATGCAGAAAAAAACCTCGTGCAGCCAAAGTGTTCAGGCATTTAATGGGTGAAATATTTTAAGGCAAAGTATTCTCCCGAGTCTTTTATTTGTTCACCATTTTATGCAGTATTTAGACTTAGACTTAAAACAACACACAACACAATTGGATATGGCCAAGGTACTTATGAGCCTGAGCAGTGAACGGGTACTGCTGAGATTTTGGGTTTCAATTTGGGTGGGCAATGGGTCCCCGATTAAACCAAGATCTCAAGTACGAGTTGCACTAAAAAAACACTACAATCAGTTCATCACTTGGTACATTTCCAGGTATGAGAATGTTTTTTGGGGTTATACATCCATGCGCCAAACAGCTTTGTAGATTAAAAGGTTTACTTGGGATTTTGAAATTATGTTATATCTCTTGTGAGCCATTCTCTAACAGGGCAATAAAATGCTCTGTTGGCATTTAATTACACTGTGTAACATTTTTTTTCCTGGGTAGTGTTATTTCCTAATTAGTTAGGCCTCAAAAGTACAGAAAATGGCTCTTATTCCCCACAAACTTTGCTTTTGTGACCAGGACAGTGATATTTTTAAATTTACCTATTTTCGAGAACATTCCAGATAGATTCAGTGCTGAGTAAACTTGGAGTAACTTCTAGAACATTCTAGAACTTTCCAGTAATATAAATAGTAGTATAAATACAGGGGACTTAAGCCCACCAGTTTCAATTTCGATTTAAAGCTTTCGTGACCGCAAGGATTCATTTTCTTGGTTCTTTCGGTAAAGTCGCATAGAAGGGAAGTAATAAAATAATAAAAATAAAAAATAATAAAATTATTATCACGACGTTTCGGCCACAACGCAAGCAGCCGTCCTCAGGTGGAGAACAGGTCCGTCAAGTAGACAGAGTCTGAATGGCACGCTCCAGGCTTGGAGCGACTATTTATGCATATCAAGAGGAATTTAGCATATTTATGGGAAATGCAGATATGCGATTAGCATTACTTGTGAAATGCGTAGGAGGTTTGGCGAGGGGTTTAAAGTCATTATGTTTTATTTTTATTATTTTATTACTTCCCTTCTACGTGACTTTACCGAAAGAACCAAAAAGAACCACCAGTTTAGTTTAGTTCCAGCGGCCAAAGTGTGTACATATCTGCATTTTTCTGAGATGGCATCAAGAGGCTGCAAGCATCCAGCAAATGCATTTTGCTATGTCTGCGGCCAATTTATCAAAAAAGTACTCTGTGGAAGCATCTGCTAAGATGTGTGAGGCCGACAAGGCATATTTCGGCGTGCCAGTTGGGGATCAAGACAAACCCTGGGCACCTCATTTCACCTGCGAGCAATGCAAAAAAACTCTGGAAGGTAAGTTGACAATTGTTGCTAGCAATTTAATGTTATAAAATTTGTACTACAAAAAATTGTGAAAGTTTTAAATTTTAAAATGTTTTACAATTTTCAATGTTATTGAAAAGAGATATAAATGAAAAGTGTTGTGAGAATCTCTTACACATTAGTCATGGGTGAAATAAATGTATTTTTGTAGGATGTGTTGTATATATTGGGTCTTGAAAAATTATACAAATTAAATGAAAATTGAACAATGTGTAATTTTCCGAATTATGCTAATTTATATAATTATGCAAATTATGCATGTATGTTCACTAGGAAGGTGTAATTTAATTACGTTCTGCAAGTGTATGTAATTATGCTAATGTATGTATACTCTGGTTCTTTCGGTAAAATCACGTCGTTAGCAATAAAATAAAACAAATCACGACGTTTCGATCGCAACACAAGCAATCATCATCAGGTGGGACAACTACAGCAAGAAACAACTCCTGAAAAAAGCGAGAGAGCTGTCGTGGCACAAGGTTATATAGACTACTAGCTTTACTACCCGGCTTCGCCCGGGTCTTGGATCCACGACGCCAGGCCGCCTTTGTCTCCCCAGTGGCGATGTTCATACGCCACAGCAGTTACTCGTTTTGAGGCTGAGTCCCTCCCTCATCACTCTCCCTCCCTCACCGCTCTCCCTCCCTCAGCGCTCTCCCTCACCGCTCTCCCTCACTGCTCTCCCTCCCTCACCGCTCTCCCTCCCTCACCGCTCTCCCTCCCTCACCGCTCTCCCCCCCCTCACCGCTCTCCCTCCCTCACCGCTCTCCCTCCCTCACCGCTCTCCCTCCCTCACCGCTCTCCCTCCCTCACCGCTCTCCCTCCCTCACCGCTCTCCCTCACCTCCCTCACCCTCTCCCTCACCGCTCTCCCTCTCACCGCTCTCCCTCCCTCACCGCTCTCCCTCACCCTCTCCTCCCGCTCCCCTCTCCTCACCGCCTCCCCTCCCCACCGCTCTCCCTCCCTCACCGCTCTCCCTCCCTCACCGCTCTCCCTCCCCCTCACCGCTCTCCCTCCCTCACCGCTCTCCCTCCCTCACCGCTCTCCCTCCCTCACCGCTCTCCCTCACCTCTCCCTCCCGCTCTCCCTCACCGCTCTCCCTCCCTCACCGCTCTCCCTCCCTCACCGCTCTCCCTCCCTCACCGCTCTCCTCCCCCCTCACCGCTCTCCCTCCCTCACCGCTCTCCCTCCCTCACCGCTCTCTCCTCCCTCACCGCTCTCCCTCCCTCACCGCTCTCCCTCCCTCACCGCTCTCCCTCCCCTCCCCACCGCTCTCCCCCCGCACCCCTCCCTCCCTCACCTCCTCCTCCCGCTCCCTCACCGCTCTCCCTCCCTCACCGCTCTCCTCCCTCACCGCTCTCCCTCCCTACCGCTCTCCCTCCCTCACCGCTCTCCCTCCCTCACCGCTCTCCCTCCCTCACCGCTCTCACCTCCCTCACCGCTCTCCCTCCCTCCGCTCCTCCCTCACCGCTCTCCCCCTCTCCTCACCGCTCTCCCTCCCTCACCACTCTCCCTCCTCACCGCTCTCCCTCCTCACCGCTCTCCCCCCCCCTCACCGCGCTCCTCCCTCACGCCCGCTCATCCCTACCCTCACCAGCTTCTCCCTCCCTCACCGCTCTCCCTCCCTCAGCACTCTCCCTCTCTCACCGCTCTCCCTCCCTCAGCGCACATTAATAAATAAGGCGATCTAAAGCGAATAACGTTGTTTATGATTAATGGTTGCGAAAGGCCACGTGTTACAAATTGACAAACTTTACTTAATAAGCAGGTTACAGTGTACATGATAGACTGGCAGTACACCCACCGAGCTGAATAAGCAGGCTACAGTCTACATTATAGACTGCCAGTACGCTCAGCCAGCTTAATGACTATTTGTAGAATGAACATTGAAAGAATCCATTCTTGGCGCGTGGGGTTTAAACATAATAATACAGTTGTTTTTTCATGAGAAATGGTAATTGTTGTGGTTTTACGCTTGAACACACCGGTGGGCTAAAGCAGTCAAGTCTTAGTCTTTTATGAACGTGACAAATTTTTGCAGATTGGGCGTGTCGGGTGGTGGATAAGGGTTACAACACATTAATAAATAAGGCGATCTAAACTCAATAAGGTTGTTTATGAATAATGTTTGCGAAAGCGTACGTGTTACAAATGGACTAACTTTACTTAATAACCAGGCTACAGTCTACATGATAGACTGGCAGTACACCCACCCAGCTGAATAAGCAGGCTATAGTGTACATTATAGACGGGCAGTACGCTCAAGCAGCTTAATGACTATTTGTACAAAGAACATTGAAAGAATCGATTATAATAACCAGGCTACAGTGTACATTATAGACTGCCAGTACACCCACTCAGCTTCATAAGCAGGCTAGAGTCTACATGATAGAGTGGCAGTACGCTCACCGAGCTTAATAAGCAGGCTACAGTGAACATTATAGACTGGCAGTACACTCACCCAATTTAATAAGCAGGCTACAGTCTACATTATAGACTGGCAGTACGCTCACCCAGCTTAATGACTATTTGTACAGTCAACATTTAAAGAATCGATTGTTGGCGCGTTGGGTTTAAAAGTAATATTAATTGCACACATTGTGGTGGGGGTGGAGTGAAGAGTACGTGAAACTTTGATGAATTTACCTCAGAGTCGCGTGGTGGGTGTCGAGGCCTAGTAGCGTGCAGAGCCTCCGGCCTCGCCAAAATTGCCCACCCGGCAGAGGCAGGGTACGGGTGGCGTCCCCCCCCCCCCCCCCGCGCTACAATAATACTGTGTAATCGCTATTATTTAATAATTTACGGAGCCTATAATAGTCATTGAACACATTGTGGTGGGAGGGGAGTGAAGAGGAGGTGAAACTGTGATGATTTAACGTCAGAGTCGCGTGTTAATGCGTGCGCCTATTTTTAAGGGGAATAAAAAATGGCGTCCAGCCCTTGGCGAAGGCGTCGCTACCCGTTGGCAGGGGCAACCGCCGTCCAATGAAAGTGGCGAAGGCGTGGCTACCCGTTGGCAGGGGCAACCGCCGTCCAATGAAACTGCAGCCCTTGGCGAAGGCGTCGCTAGCCGTTGCCAGGGGCAACCGCCGTCCAATGAAAGCGGCGAAGGCGTCGCTAGCCGTTGCCAGGGGCAACCGGCGTCCAATGAAAGTGCGTATGGTCCGGCGACACACACACACACAGACAGACAGATTCGCGATTTTATATATATAGATAGAGGGAGGGTACATGGGCGGGGCTAAAGTTGGGGGGTGGGGCAGAGTAAGATCTGCGGCGGCGATGGGAGAGCTCGGGGGAGAGAGAGGTGGGGGGGGGGGTTGCCAATGCAGCAGCAATGCCAATGAAGCAATAATGTCAATGCAGCAGCAATGCCAAACGCTGGGGTGCGGGGGGGAATTAACTCGGAAAAAACAGAACAACACCCGCCAGATATGATGGAACAACCATAAACAGTTAAGGTTTTATCTGGTTAATAACATCCTTCCAATGATTGCGGAATTTGTTTCCATCTTCTCGGTTGAAGTTATGTCTATGTTTATATATCTGGATGGCTTCATGAACAAACCTTGGATAGTAGCCCGAAGGTTTGAAGAGTACCTTGGTCTCGGAAAAAAACAATATCATGCAAGCCCACGGCGTTATAACAATGGTCAGCCACGGCAGAGGTATTGGTTCTGCCGTGTTTCAACTCTGCCTTGTGTCCGCGAACACGGTCTGAGACATGCCGTTTCGTTTCCCCTAATGTAACAGCTACCACATGTACAACCCAGTTTGTAGACTCCAGGATAATGTATGTCAGGAATGACATCCTTCACAGATGGGATTAGATCAGGGATGTTGTGTACTGTATTGAATCGTGTATGCAATTATGCGTCACTTCGTTGTCTAGGGTTGTATTATTGTAGGACTTGAAATATCACGCGCCACGCAGTTCTGTTGCTAGGCAAGCGAGCAAGCGTACAGTGGGATCATCTGAGGACACGGTTGTTGTTGTCGTAGCATTAAGGGGGAGGTCGTTAAGAGACGCGACAGGTGTTAGGGGTGACTGAAGACGCAGGCCGGTGATTGGTCAGGAGGGTGAGTGGCTAATGACCGACGCCGGCCTGGCGGCGATAACATGGTCACAGTGAGGCTGGGGGCCTGGGGGCGAGTAGCAAAGCGGGGGATGAGATAATTGATTGGGACTGATTGGTGCGGGGATAAAGGGCACAGCGTAACGAAGAGACGGGAGTCTTGGTTGGTGTTGGACTTGGAGTGGTTGGTGCCCGTGACAGAGGCGGAGCAGCAGGGAGCAAGAATAGATACGATAAGGGTAGGCAGAGAGAACACAGTGTACGGTAGCAGTGGATAGAGAGAACACAGTGTACGGTAGCAGTGGATAGAGAGAACACAGTGTACGGTAGCAGTGGATAGAGAGAACACAGTGTACGGTAGCAGTGGATAGAGAGAACACAGTGTACGGTAGCAGTGGATAGAGAGAACACAGTGTACGGTAGCAGTGGCGAGAGAGAATACAGTGTACGGTAGCAGTGGTAGCAGTGGATGGAGTGGGTACAGAGTAGGGTAGCAGCGGAGTAACGGATCTTGGGAGAGAAGGAGAGTGAGCGAGCGAAGTCGCGGAGCGGAACGAGCGAACGGGGAGACATGGAGTGTTGTTAATGGCGGGTTGTGCATCGGAGCGAACGGAGAGACACGGTGCGACGGTGAGGAGTAGGTGTGAACTCTACGCGTGAATAAACGAGACAAGAAAGACAATGCGAGTACGAGTCCTACATTATCAATCGGGATAATACAATGATTCTCGCTTTAACTTTTACTGATTATGTTTAGTGTTTATGTCAGGTCTCAAAATTCAGATCTCTCTGCAGGATACAGTTCCTATAATTACGATAATTAGGCATGAACTTAGGAAGGCACCATTCAGACTCTTCTGTGTTAAGCAACTTTAATATCTAAAAAAGAAACATAACACTCTAATATGCGAACTCTTATGCTCGGAATTGTCAACACAGTACTCCTCGAGATGTCCTACTCATTGATCCGTACATTTAACCCTCAATGGTTACATTAGTTAAACTGGGTAACAGAACAATCGGTTAATTCCTCAGAGTAAAGCGAGCATACACGGCAATGGAAAAAGTTATTTAAAATGTATGTGACAATATTCATACGAACAGTAATGAAGAAACATGTCCTGAAAGCAAAATTAGACCTTAATGAATTCATTGGTAAGATTATGCAATTAACAAAATGCCTTGGAACAATGGTTCGCGGTAGTGTGCCTGCTTGTCTAACAAATGTATATCAATTGACTAAGGGCTTTAATACATTTGCGGGCAAGATTCTGTGATGAAAATAAAGATTTTAACACAATAGTATCCCTGTGTGTGTGTAGATTCGTAACATAGATGGTTATAAATGTTTCATAAATTAATTCATTGGTACAGATTATCCAATTAACAACAAGAATGATTAAAATACTTCTAAACGACCGTATCTACGTAACTCAATGGGCAGCAATGCTTTACACCCTTTGGCCACCTTTTTTAAAAAACACATAGAGAACTTTGGAGTAATCTTATTAGTCCCGATATATCCGTTATGTGTGTGTTGGTGTATTGTCTGTTTGCACAACTCTTTGCATTAAGCAGACGCCGAGGTGGGGCGTTTCTTGGACCAAAAATGTGTTGGTTCCCTGCTGAGCGATGAGTCGTGTGTGTGTGGGTGGGCATGTCATACACACGGCGCTCTCGCTCTCTTGGCGGCAGCTGCAGGCCTTTTTGCTGCTGGATGAGCTGAGTCGGCACGACACTTGTCTTTGAAAGTGCACGATTGCGCTCACAGCTCGTCCGCTGGTCGCCGGTGCCGATACTCTTGCTCGGTTGCGCCCGTCACGCTCTCTCCCTGCTGCTGGTCCTGTGCGATGCTCGCTTGGTCAATACTTGGCGCTTTTCTGCCCTTTCTCCAGGTTGATTGCTTGTCGTTGCTCGTCACTCTTTCTCTCTCTTTCTCTCTTGCTGCAGCTGCGAGTGGGAGCTGGCACTCATTGGAGAATAAAACTTTTAGTGATGCTTCGTCTGTCAGCGCCGAACTCGTACTCGGTGACACACCGCGACTCTGCAAGCCTCGCCATCCTTGGTCGATTGCGGGGCCCGACCCCGGAGCTTGCCGCAGCAAGATTCAGTTGCATGATCTGTGTCCTTGCTTATATGTGAAGTTCTCCCACCTCCGCTCGCCTCCTCACAAGGGACCGGAATTACTTTGATTTCGCTCTCAGCCTGTGGGAGCAACTGTTTGTCCTGTGTGCGTGTGCCTGTTGAAGTAACTTGTTGTCTCATCAAGGCCTGGTTCCTGTCCCCTTCCTCAAGTCACCCCGCCATCAGTGGAAACAGATGCTCCAAATTGCCCCAAAGTGCGTCCTTCCAGTCCTCCAACCCTCTGCAATAATTAATCTGGAAGGAGGGGGGGCGTTCTCGCCCCTCTTGCCCCACGGCTGGGGGTGTTACATTATTCTCTCTCTCAAAAAGGGCCACTGTGGTCTTTGAAGTCGTGTTCTCTCGTGCACCGGTTGAAAGTTCAAAATTCTATTTTACCTCTTATAGCTTGATACCGTACCACTTTTCGCAGTTTTGACTCTGTAAGTGACTCATGATATGTTTTGGGCAATGTTTACAGTACTTCCGTTTGGAATTCCTTAATGGTGTTTGATATCTCAAGGGGAGGCGCCCTCCCTGCGTATGTAATGTATTTCTACCATGTGCTGCTGGGAGACAAAGGCGGTTTGGAGACTCTGAGTCTATGGAATACACATTATCTTGGTCGTGTGTGATTCACCTGTTTCGCATTGTATTTCTTCTGGGTGACCCTCGGTCTAATACTTCATAATTATTATTTGGTTTATGTTTAACCAAGATTTGTGATGTACCATAGTTGTTACCTCAGGCATTCTGAGGGTTTTATTAGGCTTTGTTCTCCGACCGTGTCCACGGATCCGTGCTTGTTATTCTCGAGTTGTATTTTGATATCCTGAGGTTTGAAGATATGGCTAAGTTTTGACTGAGACTTTGGTGACTGCCGGAATTAATTCTTTGTTTTTTTTCGGTTAAGTCGCGTCGATAGAAAAATCAAAATCAAAGTGAGGTTAATAATATTAATATTAGATAATATGAAATAAATAATAGACCATTAATGTAGATTGGAGATTGGTTCTTAATCTGAGAGTGTACTGGCAGTCTAGAATGTCGATTTTTTTCTTATCGCTAAGTTTCGAACTTTTACCGTTAAAGAAAACGCCAGTTGTAATGTCTGTTTGCCCTGTGCTCCGCGGCCGTGGAGATCTGAATGGGGTGGTGCAACGACCACGTCAGCAAGTTTCGATTTGAGACCAGGCGGTTCCTCCCGCGCCATTGAGCCTGGATATTTGCTTTTGAACTGTCCAAAACGTCCGTGGAGGTCGTGTCAAATGGTTCTTTGACAATCTGGAGATTTCCCAGATTGTCATTAACCTCCCTTTGCCCCGGAGTGTATTATTTAATGGCTCTTTATGACCTCCTCGCTCCAGTTGCTTTAATGTGGCAAGGCAGCTGAGTGTGAAGGGTGGGGTGTGACTCACACTTTCATGCCCCATGCTCGATTATTATAAAAAATATATATATTGGCAGAATTATTATTAATATAATTTTTGGGAAAAAGGCCTATATATACAACAGATGGTACAGAGGGGAAAAGAGAGCCATGAAGTTCGCTATCCCAAGAATTTGGTGGGAACCCAATGACCACTCAAGCAACTGATACTTCTGCATGGTGGACCCTTTCAAACGTCGGACTGGCAAAAATGCACCTGCTATCACGTATCCGGACCTTCCTTCATCCATCGCCCCAGTGCCACACTGCCATGAGCTCCCCGTACACACTCCTCTGGAGAGAGAGCAGCCGTCTTTAGAAGAGAGCAGCAAGTCAGAGAGCGAGGAAGATGTTGTAGATCCAGATGACAATTTCAGAGATGGAGCTGAGGAGAGAAACCCATACTACCCCAACCAAAAAGATCTCAACGACTTGATCAGAGATCTTGGTCTCACCAAGTCTAATGCCGAGCTTTTGACGTCTAGGCTCAAGCAGTGGAACTTGTTGGATGAAAGTGTGCAAGTTGCAGATCAGAGGAAGCGTCACCAACATTTTTGCAGCTTCTTTACCCGTAAGGATGGGCTCTGCTTGTGACCAGTCTGTTCGAGGCTATCGGAATCACCTGTATCCATAATGAGTGGCGCATCTTCATTGATAGCTCATCTAGGAGCCTTAAAGCCGTGCTGCTCCATAAATGGTAACAAGTACCCGTCTCTTCCCCTAGCTCACCCTGCTGCACTATTTAAGATCGGGAGCAGGTGGAGGGCTTCACTATTCTGGCAAAATCCTAATTGTAATTAATTTGTACTGCTGGCATCATGTAAAGCTATAACACTGTGTACCACATCTTCTTGGTTCTTTCGGTAAAGTCACGTAGAAGGGAAGTAATAAAATAATAAAAATAAAACATGATAAAATAATTCTCACGACGTTTCGGCCACAACGCAAGCAGCCGTCCTCAGTTGAAGAATGAAATACCACCAAGCTTGGAGCGTATATTTGAGCTGGGTTGGAGGGGGGACGTGGGAAGAAGAGCGCCTTGACAAAATAATTTGCATATCAAGAGGAATTTTGCATATTTATGTGAAATGCGTAGGAGGTGGGCGGGGGGTTTCAAAGTCATATTATGCCCGTGCATTATGCAGGATTAGCAGCATCAAAGGGAGGGAGTAAGGTCAGAATTAATAAAGGGAAGGAATGTTAATAGTATGTAGCTGCAGTTACTAAACAACCACGTAAAAAACTAAAGTATAAACTACATAGTATCATTAGTATACTAAATATCCTCTCCAATAAGCTGAGCTACTAACAGTAAGTAATACATTACAATTCTATGTCACAAAAAATATAATATGCTTCCAGGTAAACTTTTTTTATCTTACATCACACCGAGAAGATGGATTCTGGCTCAGCAATCATTGGAAGGACGTAATAAACCATTTCGGATCTTAACTGATTGTGTTCACGTTTACGGTGACTTTCAGACCACAGTCCACTCACTGGCATTGACTATATATCTTGTATTCTCCACAGGGAATGGATTCTTTGCTACACTCTAAGTCTCCTTTCACCACTCTCCCATTGACATATTTCGTTGCTTCCTCTTACTACCTTTCACACGACGGTCAATGGCATAGTGTATAGCAAATTGTATAAATAGTATAAAATTGTAATGTTTAATACAATGTATAAGGTAATTACAGTATCGTAATTGTATAGTGAATATACAGCAGTGTGGTATACAGTAGCGTGGGTAGAATAATACTTAGGGTAATATTATAGTCGAAGGTATAGAGTGCGTATAGTAATACAGTATATAATTTAATGTTGGGTTTGTCTATGGTAGTATATAGTACGGGGTAGACCCGTGTGATGTAAGAGAAAAAAGTTTAGCTGGAAGCATATTATATTTTTTGCGACGTAGAATTGTAATGTATTACTTACTGTTGGTAGCTCAGCTTATTGGAGAGTATATTTAGTATACTGATGATACTATGTAGTTTATACTTTAGTTTTTAATACGTGGTTGTTTAGTAACTGTAGCTACATACTATTGACATTCCTTTCCTTTGTTAATGCTACCCCTATCCCCTCTCTTTGATGCTGCTAATCCTGCATAATGCATGGGCATAATATGACTTTGAAACCCCCCGCCCACCTCTTACGCATTTCCCATAAATATGCTAAATTCCTCTTGATATGCAAATTCTTTTGTCAAGGCGCTCTTCTTCCCACCTCCCCCCTCCAACCCAGCTTAAATATACACTTCAAGCTTGGTGGTGTTTCATTCTTCAACTGAGGACGGCTGCTTGCGTTGTGGCCGAAACGTCGTGAGAATTATTTTATTATGTTTTATTTTTATTATTTTATTACTTCCCTTCTACGTGACTTTACCGAAAGAACCAAGAAGATGTGGTACACAGTGTTATAGCTTGACATGATGCCAGCAGTACAAATTAATTACAATTAGGAAATATACCAAACGTGTTTACAGCTCGAGCATCTGGTGTGGCAGTGGTGTGTGAGGCATGTTTATTTGAGCTGTCACATTCACTTAGAATAATACTTCGCGCCTGGTTACCCATAGCGATGCAAAATAGTTTATTAGGCTCCAATATGCTACAGGGAGCACAATTAATCACGGCGTGACTAATCACGGGTGAGCTCACACCGGCAACATTGACCCCTCCAGAATCACACTGATTGTGGCACTCCCATACAAAAAAACATTCACACCTTTCCACGACAACACCGGAACGAGACGACCCAGCATCTGGTCCCGAGTTTCCCGCAAGGACTCTGTGTCCTTTTGACAGCTTGATAGCTCCTCGATCCACGAGTTTGGAGAACCTCGAGAGGGGTAATCAAGCCCCGGTATCCCCTTCGTCAAGTGCAGTGCCTTATATACTTCAAAGAACGTGAGAACTCTTCTGCCTGAGCCTTACAAACCTTGTTGGTCCATCAAAATTATTAATCTCACTAGCCAGGTGACAGGGGAAGAAACGTTGAAAGGAAACATGTGGGTAGTAAAGGGAAAATGTAATTCAACGGAATTATACGGAAAATGAATAACAGTGATGTAGGAGGAAACATTGGGCACAATTCTTAACTTCGAATGGTGGTCACCCACCAAAATTCCAGGGTCACCCAGCATACCAGCACTCTGTGGGTCTCCAAACTGGCATACTGTCGCTACGCCCTCGCCAGTAGCCTTAGGTGTCCCAGCTGCTGAACCGTCACACATCTGCAAACCCTGTAGGCGTTACTGGTGTCCCTTGTTGCATTTTACCTGCCATTGAACACGCACAACTGAAAACAATTATGCGTCTCCCGTCAGAGAGGGAGGGGGGGTGCAGGTCTACTCATCGCAGTCTGTTCTGTCCACCGGAGAAGCGGGCTACTCGACAACAGCTGACCACCAGGTGGTGGGTTTGTCAAGCGGCAAAACTATTTCAATAGTCCTCTTCAGAAGGGCACATTGTGTATCTACAATAACGATGGGAGATACCCGTCACAACACCGCAGCTGAATTCCTATATTAATGGGATTGAGCGCCAATGTTAATATTTTATACCCAATTATTATAATATATTTTATATTTTGAAATCAACTTTTATATCAGAGGCTTAATAGAGGGTTTTTTTGGTTAGATCGCGTAAATGTCGTTAAAACCCGCCACCACCCGACACAGCCAACTAGTAAGGGTTGTCACGTAAACAGAACGTGCCAATTCGTCACGAGTACAGCACACCGGTGTGTTGGAGAGCCAAGCCACAACATTTACAATCTGAGTACGACGTTTCGCCAGAAATTACAACTAGCTTCATCAGGCGACAGACAGGTTTGTGGAGAAGTCCACAAACCTGTCGCTTGGGGGTGGTGGGGTCGTAGGTGGGGCGCCCGCAGAGCGGCTGCCCCTTCCACCAGGGCCGTCATCTCAATCAACCTCTTCGTAGAGCTTGGACTCCTCTTCTGTACTGGTGTACACGTTCGGACGAGCACGCTGCCTCGGAACCATCAGCTCCGCAAACTTGACCTTGCCTGGAGACGTCGGTTCCTTTCCCTGGCGCCGCGCGCGCGACGCTTCTGCGCCCACTGCGCTTCGTGGCGTCTGGGGAAGGGCCACTGGCGCGGCCACACCCGTGCCAGGTTGGGTGGCGGGCAGCATTGTGGTTTGTGTGATGACGTGGCGTCCCATCCCCGGCTGCGCCACAAACTGAGGCCCCAGTTTTGGTTGCGTGAATCCGTGGGGTTGCGTGAATCCGTGGGGTTGCGTGAAGCCGTGGGGTTGCGTGAATCCGTGGGGTTGCGTGAAGCCGTGGGGTTGCGTGAAGCCGTGGGGTTGTTGCGTGATCGTGATTTGGCGCGTGATGACCTGGGGAGCCGTGGCCGGTTGCGCACTCACTCGGGGCGGCGCGATCGGCTGCGCTGCGCAGACCTGGGCTGACGTCTCTTGTTGCTGCTGCTGCTGCTGCCTCCCTTGCTGTCTCCCAGCCACGTCGCCGTGCTTTCTTCCCAGCACGGCTGTGATTGTGTCACAGCAAGAGAAGCGGCAACATTGTGGCGTGCATTCAGGTGACCGTCGTGCCTCCTGCTGGTGAACGTGCATGCAAAACAGGCAATATCATAAAGAACGGCTCGACACTATTTATCCACACCAGAGTAAGCGAACACCAATGCAGGAGCAGCAAGCACATCTGCTGTTTAGAGGAGTTTCTGTTTTGTGACTCACATTAAGTCATGTCGTGTGCATGATCATTTATCTGCGCTATAATGCATCGCAGGATGAATGTTTTAACCATCCCACCTATTGACAAGAATTTATACCAAGAGGACTTCCCTGTTATTCCTTTGTCTGGGCAGCTGCTTGCTGCGACTCAGAATATGTGTGAAAGGCAAGAGAAGCTGCTCGTCTAAAATGGTGAATATTTCTTATGATCAGAAACAAACACTGAATGTTACTTTACAACATTAGCTCGGTCCCTAGCGCACGGTTGGTTCTGTACCTGTATGATAAGATGGCTCTGGCCCAAAATACACAACTCGGCTGACTAATAACGAGTTAATGTGCGTTGCAAGTACAATGCTATGGGTTGGTAATGTCACACGTGCGATTCTGTTAAGTTTACGGTGTGCATAAGAGTGATGGGCATCTCTGCGTGGCGATAGAACCAGAGGCAGCACGAGCCAGGCGAAACGAGCCGGCGGCTCGTGTGGTTTGAATGCTGGTACCGAGTCGTGGCAATTCATAAAATTGCTGGAGTGGGGGGCTGTGAAGAAATAGCATTAATACTGTACCACATGTACAACACAAACAACCGCACGATATCCTCGCAATGCTGGCTGTGGAACTGCATCTGTGTTACAAACTGGTTAAACAAGCGCATAGCTGGCCACCAATACGGTTTACCTGTATTCTTGTACATGGAAATTGAGTGTTCAGGTCCATGCGGCAGACAGCCGTTTCAATACGGGCAGCAACAAATGCATGTATATTTGTTTGTGTTTCTCTCTTGTGATGGGACTTTGTAGGATGAATGTTGAGATTTATAAGGGCACGGGTTGACCAAAAAGGTCTAAATTGGTCTGTAATAAGGTGGGCAACTGATAAGGGATTGACAGCTATGCAAGCGGTGCACGAGATTCACCGTCATCGCTATGGAGTTGAGATTGTTGACTGATAGAACAAACAAACATCATCATGACGCTGCACGCGTGTTGGATGTGAAGGTAATGTCTGTACGAGTATTTGTTCATCGTGCGAGGGAATGTGTCCCGCTGGACGCAATTCGCTCGTTACTGGATGCTGTTGGAGGTTTGTCGGAGGTGCTTGGGAGCGCAGCGTTGTTGAGTGTTCATCCTCTCCCCGCGCGAGCCCGGCCCCTGGTGCCAAATCTCCCGTTCACAGCCCTGACAGCCAATTGTGGATACTGTTTGATGTTGTTTTTGACCAGCGTAATTTTTCTACTTTGAACGACGATAAAATGCGCGAACGAAGAACAACGCGGCAGACCTTGTAACACAGTCCAGGTAATCCCATCGAATTACGAATGCTCGCTTTGAGCGCAATTGTGGACACTTTTCGATTCACGAAATCGAATTTCCGTGTGGCAGTTTGCGACATTTCACAACGGCACGCGCCATGAGATCGTCGAGACGAGAAGCCTTCCCTGAGGCTGCCTCGTCCACCCGGCACAGCGCCCACGGGGTTGCCTGCAGCAACGCAACAGTATTACAACAAAATCTTGTTCGTGAGTTCCCTGAAAAGGTTATTTTTGTTTAAAATGATTATTATAAAATTATTATTTAATCGTTTTAACATTTTAGTTTTGTGAAAAATGGATATCGGTGGATATATTTTTAGGTTAGGACTAGCGTTGGAATGGCTGTCCGAAACACATGCCTAACTATTTTTTATTAACGGGAAAAGCCATTTCCAATGTAATACATTTACTTTCAAGTGTGGTTTTATTTCTTAACGCATCCCTGTCGTAAATCTGCAACCTTGATCATCTACACTTGTGTAATGACGACTTCTCTTGAGATGGCACTTTATTGAAGACACGTTCACTTGACATCAGGTGGAGACCCCACTGCAACAGCCCCGAATCTCCCACGCATCTCTCCCTTATATACCCACCGAAGGCCCCGCCCCCCTTCTCGATCATTTTCGCTGACTCTGGATGCTCACTCCACCGGCAGACTCTGCCGTTCCCTTCCGTCACCTGACCACGCTCCCTTTTCGATCATTCCCGTAGCAACCAGTCCCTTTGCACTCACAACTGATACCTCTGTCATTACCTCCCGTAGCCACCGGTCCCTTTGCACTCACAACTGATACCCCTGTCATTACCTCCCATAGCCCCTAGTCCACTCACACCGCATGCAGGCTCTGTGGTGCCACGACCATGGAGAAACTCCGCAAACGCCGCAATCCCCTCCCGGCCCCCACACTAAACACACACCCACACACAGCGCACCCACGTAGTGTCCTGACATTGGGTTTTAATCCGAAGGGCTCCTAGAGGGAGAGTCCCATGGTTTCCCGGTGCCAGGAGATTGGCCGATCCTCACAGGACAGGTTACATTGCGGTGCCTCTAAATTGGCTTAAGATTGTATGGGCGCCGAACGAAAAGGTTCACTGGGCCAACCGCAATAAGTTACTCACGACACTGGGAGAGGCGGAGGGTGGAATATAGGCTAGAAGGGCAGACCAGTGGGTTAGAATTAATGAGCACGGGGGATGATGGGTGAGGGGCCGCAGCAGCAGCAGACTCCGTGGCCCTCCATGCAGACGGCACAGGTGAGCGCGCTATTGGCTGCGTGGTGAAGTGAGGGGATTAGGCCACGGTAGAGACGGTGGAGAGGGACGACGACGGGAAGCAAGGGTAAGCGCCCGATTGTATGCACGGTATGACGTCACCCTGGGCCTTTGACGTTTAGAGAATAAAGATTGGTGCCCTGGGACGGTGAGAGCAGTTGTCTTCAACCTCCAGGTGATCCAGACCCACTCCCTGCCGTCCTGCCTCCTCAAGCCGCTCGCAGCATCCGTGTGATGCCAGCGAGTGCTGCTACGAGGCAGTGATAAGCGAGGGTTTCGCTCGTCCTTCTCCCTCCGACTCTCACAGCGTGGGACGCCGTGAGTCCAGCTACGAGGTACGTGGTAGAACGTTTGTGTAACTGGGGTCATAGGCAGAGTTAGGCTCGGCTCTCCTCGTGAAATATTCCCCCTCCAGGTAACGGGTATTTGCGCCGTTAATAAAGTCTAGTACAGAATATCGGTGTAGTGTGATTTCTGTGTGTGTGGGCAGAGCCTCGGCGTAGCGTCAGTGATCTGTGTGTGGCGCGTCTGCGTCGAGAGACGGCGTGCCCGGCGCGGGCGCAGGGCTGCAGCGCGGGGCTGGTGCGAGTGAGTTGAGCGTGAGGCGCGTGCACTGCAGCACACATGGCCGCCATCGTGTGCACGTGCTCGCGCTCGCGTGCGTATTTACACAGCGCACTTTACGCAGCGCGTTTACACAGTAGAAATCGCGTTAACGGTTAGGCGTGCCCCATAGCCCTGTTCCAGCCGTTTCTTTCCCGCTAGCATTAGCCTCTGTTTGCACGAAGGGGGGGGGGGGTGCATATTCATACAGCCGCCGTTTCTTTTCAGTTCACATTAGCATCAGCATTGCGGGCACGCGGATTAGGGTTTAACCACCAGGAGGGGCGCGTGCATATTCATACCACCACCGTTCGTTTTGGCCGGCGCCAGCTTTGTGAGGGAAAAACGCGCCTGCAGGGGCGCGTGAGTACACGCCTCCGTGTTCGTGTTTGTGTGGTGGGGTACGTGTGCGTGGGGGAGATAACCCCGGGCGGTGGTGAGCCAGCCGAGTGGCGATGTCCCTCAGAGAGGGCGCTGGCGCGATCGACGGGGACGTGGCGAGAGACGGCCCAAGAGGAGAAGGGGGGAGTGGAGGGGGTGGACGGCGCACCCCCACAGCTCTATTGTCATTACACTTGTAACGCGGCACCGCACAGTGTTCACTCGCTCGCTCGCACATCGAGAGAACGACTCAAGAGACGCGAGGAGGAACTACGGACAAAGCCGGTAATGCAGCAGCCGCACAGTTAGCCAGTTGCATAAAATTTCCCAAGCTCTGCGGTCCTCTCCATACAGCATTAAGGCGTTATCGGGCAATCAATTAACGAGCGGTTATACACATGGGAGGATCGCAAAGCGCCTGGAGAAACCCCTAGCGTGCAAGGGTGAAACACTCGATCCCATACAGATGGAACGAGTGGAGTCCACATTTATTTTTGTTGTATCGCCTTCTGACGAGCCTCCTCGGTGTCTGTCTGGATTGCTGGCACGGGCTCGACAACGCCTTGCATAACGACTTGACACACTGACAACAGTTAAGGCCAGCATCGCGAAGAGATCTCACACGCTGTGTGCACACGCGCACGCACTTGCCTGGTCACCCATGGAGTCAGCAGCCTGGTGATGTCTCCCCTACACTCGCACACCTGGGAGCTGCTGATCCGAGCCCCGGGGGTGCTCGCAGACAGCACCCACACGCTGCCAGCTTGTGGGCGTCACAACAGCCCCCATCCGCATTGTTCACATTCCTCCTCACGCGTCACCATTGCACGGATATGTTTTTGTTCGCTGTGCGAAAATGTAAAGGCGCAGCCCTGCAACTGCTTGCTAACGTCACCGCTGGCAGGAAGTGCGGCTCTCTACTAGACTAGGGGGCGCCTTCCAGAGCCCCCCTCTGGTATTGTTGGCCTACTCTTCCACGCTGGCCGGACGTCACGGAAGAGGAATGCTGTTGTCAGCATGTCGGCCACTGAATTGCTGGTAGGACGGCACTCATTGTATCTATGGAAATGTATAAGTGCGGGTGATTGATTCGGAGCCGTGAGAAGGGCTTCTGTTTTATATAAACCGTGTATATGTGTGGCGCAAAGAGATCTGGATACATCGATGTGTACATAATATCCCCGACCGAATACACAAGTACCCCCCCCCCCCTCGACTCTCTACGTGGGATCGTCTCCACACTCAAATCAGCACTAGCCTCGCTCGTCTCCGCCACGGGGTGAGAGTGAATGGCGGAAGTTCCACATTCCTCTGGCACAACTTGAGTTCCTCGTAAGGACACCGACTTTTGATGCCCTCTTTCAAGTGCCACCTCTGTCGAGGACTGGTGCGGGATGGATCATGGGCCCAATTAACCCCTGACCACGATGTCAACTCGTGCTCAGAGGCCACGCCACCTCACTCACACCAATGCGTAAGCGAAGTGGGCTCACAGTAGGGGAGCTATGAATGAGAATAATGCCCAAGTGTCTCCTGCCCTTGCCCTCCGCATCCTTCCCTGGGGATGAATATGGTGGTGGTGATGGTTGGGTAATGGTATCTTATAAACGTCCTTATCTTAACGTAATTCACATAGTGCCTTAACCAAGTCGCTTTACAGATAATTAAGAACGGCATAACAACGAGTGTGTGAATGTAACGGTGGACATGAGGTGAATTAGATAAATGAGAGAGGAAGCAATGGGGGAGAATCTGTGATGCGTGAATTGGGTGAAAGCGAAATTGATGACAGTAAATGATGATGAACGTGTAGTGACATCGGGGATGTCACTGTATGGTGCCAGCCCAGGAGGGTCGTGGCGTGTGATGTCCCTACATCGCGGACAGCACAGGGGGGGTTGCAGTGTGATGCCGGCTTGAGCCCCTTAGGTGGGTGTAGTACCAGCCCTAGCGGGGCTTGGTGAGCGCTGGGATAGCGCGGGCACCACACTCCCATAAGGGGGAGCGGGAGAGTGTCAGCCCAGGGGCAGGTTTTCCCTGGGCCATGGCACTCTGGCTGACCCCGTAGACACGTGATCTGGAGTGTCCACAGAGAGTTTCCCAGGTGGGGGGGCTAGGGGGTGATTACGTGTCCAGGGAGACCTCTCGAGGGGGATAGAGAGGGAGCTAGAACGCTCGAGAAGGTGGGCGGGGCCGAGGGCGGAGCCGGCCCCGACCCGGGAGGATATAAGGTGGGTCCCTGAGAGAGACCAGAGTCGCTTCGTTCTACAAGCTGGAAGCTCTACGTCTACAAGCTGGAAGCTCTACGTCTACAAGCTGGAAGCTCTACGTCCTACGAGGCATCAACACGTGGTCGGGGAACCGAATGAGGGTCCGACCCTCGTAGCTGTAACTCCTACGTATAGTGTAGTTAGCTGGGTTGTCACCACCCCAGGCTGTATCTGGTAAAGGGGCAGTTACCCCTTTGGAAATACGTGTTGCATAATAAATGTGTTGCCTCTAAAGATTAACGTCTGCGACTCAGTTGGATTCACTATAAATGATTGAATGAATGGGGAATTAGTGATAGCCGTTTCATGAGAATATGAAGAGGAAATAGGAAAGGTGGTGGTTATGCTTTGAAGTCGGAGTTGCTCTACGTTGTACATGGAATGTAGTGGAGGTGAAGTTTAGGCTGAAATATGATTGACTCGTCTTCTCGGGGTGAGTGCGTGCAGGCGTGTTCCTTTGTACAGCTGTCACTACCTAATTACAGCAGCATATCGTTTGCATCTCGTTTTTAATTAATTGACATACAATGACTCTTTGGTGACCATACATTGAGAATTGATTGATGATGGGATTGCAAATGTGTAGGAGGTCATGACCCCAGCCCACAAGGACCTGGTTATAGGCTAATTGCGCTAGAATTCTGGCTTGCGGCCAGTTCGATGAACGGTGGCCTTACGCATGCATTATAGCAGCTTCTCATATCCATTTGAAGGGAGACATCGTCATTGTTTAACATATTTGATGTCATTTTATTTACGTTTACATTTGACCACATTCATCTTCCCAATACATCGGCATCGAGCCACACGAAGTCTGGAATTCCTTCATATAGAGCAGTTGTTCTCAACCTTCACTGCAGACTGCACCCCTTTGGTTCTCAGAAAGGACATCTCGCAGCCCCAGGGGGTGCGTGCACCCCAGGTTAAGAACCAAAACTCTATAAAGAGACCCTCAATATTCCGGGGATAATTAAGCGATGATGTCCCAATACATTTCATCCGTTTTCTAAGTAAATTATCTTATTACAACGAATGTCAAATTTATCCCCACGTTATAGCTTCAATCTTATGTACATTATGCTATATATACACACGATACAAGTATGAAGAGCAGTTCAAAATAAAGGTTGAAAAAAACCCCACCGAAAATTAAAAGGCGATTGTCGAAGGCACAGCAACAATTCTGCAGTGGAGGCTAAATTGAGGCCCAGGGTGGCACGTGGGGGATGTTGAGCCACCGTGGAGACGTAGCGTCGCCTCTTCTTAGCACGCTGTTAGAAATGCGACCTTTGCGAGGGCAGGTTGTTATGCATTTTTAAAATTATTTTAAAGATTTTAGAGGTACCTCTAAAAAAAACACACCGCACATTCGCCCCTTGTTATTTTCAGGGCACATTCTCAATTGCTGCATTCCTCCGTACTTGACAGACCAGGGCCCAATTCACGTTTTTTCGCGCAGTTAAAAGTCCTGGTTACATCTCAGGTTAAAAAAAAAAATTCGGGCATGGTACAAACATATTCCCACGCCTTTTTGGCTCTGCCCGATTCCTGCGCAACTTTACCATGAGATCACGGAACCTATTTAATGACTTGTGTGGGGAAAAACATCTCCCTGTCCCTAGAAGAGACGCTGCGGGGTCTGAAACCTGGCACGGGAACAAGAAGTCGACAATGCCCTGCTCCAGAACTCTGAACATCGTCGCCAGGGAAGATGATGCCGGTCAACCGGAAGGAACACGAGCTCTCTTAATGGCGACAGTGGCATGGTACAACTCTTCCGAGGGCATGGGCAACTTGAGGCATCAGCTTCGGGGAAAAGAGACGTTGTACGAGGCCAGGTGGTTCCCTTTTATACGGAGCTTGAAGTGAGGCGGTCGGATTAGTGGGGGGGGGGAGGGGGCGGGGGGCTGGAGATGGGGACCGAAAAAGAGGGGAATAGCAGCCCCTCAGTGGTGAAGTGGGAGCGCAACTCGGAATGGTGGAAGGTGGAAGGAAAGCATGGACGCCCATTAGCCGCCTGTTATGTTACTTCATTTTAGGGGTCTTCTTTGTTCTCCTTTCCCCCCACCATTTCCCCCATCTTCCCTACCTAAGGGTTTCCTCGTGCGGTTCGTTATACCTCCCCTTCCCCCGTCATCTCCTCCCAGACGTCTAGGCGTCTTCACTTGGTTGGGGCAGCAGCGGTGGGGGGCACCCCACCACTTACCCCCCCCACCTCTATAATGGTTCAGTTGCGTCGGGATCGTCTTCCGGCGCCGCGTGACAACAACAAACCAACTCCGTGCCATTGTCCGCCGAGTTGAGGCTTATCACGGGGAAAAATAATTAGGCCCACACAAACATTCAGCTCCAGATGTTGAGTTTGCACTCCTCGTACAAGTTTGCGGATCGTGCTGTATACATTGTGTATTTTAAAACCGATAATGCAGCCCAATTTGTAGCAAATACTGCGTTCAAAACTTAAACATCCACAAAGTACATTTGGCTATTACCTTATTGAAGTTGTATTTGTTTAACATATTGTGATGTATAGTTAATTACCGATATTTTTTGGATACATTATTCTTGGACTTTGAGTTTCCACTTCTTTGGCAACCCTGTGACCCCCCCCCAAGCATGAATAAATATTCTTGCATTTTTTTCTCCTTCAGATTCCGTGACCTGGTAATTACCCTTGCGAAGTGCGTGCGATATATTAAAACAACCCACAAATCTCACGGGCACATCATTCTCAACTCACGCGAGTCGTCGCTCGCTCACGAGCGGCATCGCACAGCAGCGTGACAATGCGAGACGTCGTTTTTCTGCTGGGCGCACGCTTCCCATCGAATTTCCTGCAGCCCACCCCCTGACCCGACCACATTGCTGACCGCAGTCGGGGTCAGCCGATGTCTCTTGACCGGCCGAGTGCACGAGGAGCCATTCATAGGGTTTGCATCGCGTATGCGTGCATGTATACTCTCTGTACTTGCGGGGAGCGGTGGTGTAGTGGTTAGCGCTACGCTGCGCTACGAACGCGGCGACCCGACTTCGATTCCTGCCCACGGCCAACACCGGTGACGATTATATGAACCGGTTCGAAGCCTCCCCTAGGTCGACTCAGCCTCAAATGAGTACCTGTGCGGTGTGTAGACATCGCCACTGGGGAGACAAAAGCGGTCGTGGGTGGTGCTGGCCATCCACCCCCTCGTGTGCCGTGCCGGCCTTCATAGGTGTTTGCTAACAGCACTTGCCCCAACTGTCTGTTAAGGCTATACGGGAGATCTTTGTCTTTGTTTGTGTTCACTGTACTACACTACAAAACATTTCTGTACTGATTTAGGTCCTCCTCACACTATTGGTTACGTGGGGGGTGGTTGTTTGACAATACTTCACCAGTGGTGGGGTAGTGAAGCAGAGGTTCTCTTCACCACTGGTGTTAAACCTGTGGCCAGGAATCGAACTCGGGTTGCCAGGTTCGCGGTGCATTGCGTTAACCTCTGCGCGGGCCACTCTGCCCTCGTTATATAGCTCGTGCGAGCGATTCGCTTACCGTCAATTACGTTCTACACGAAGATTGTTGCCGAAATTGTGAAACCAATTTCTACGTGACATGTTTACATCGCGTTAATGTAAGTTGCCAGTGATTGGGCAAAGACGATCGAGAATTTGTGCATCGTGGTTAAGGGACCCCATTATTTGAACCCCGCGACCTCAGCGGCGCTGGCTCACGGCGGAGTCATTCGTTTGCTTCTGTAGCCCAGCTTCTAAAAAGACTCCGGTCCATCGGCTCCAACGTGCGACAGCACCAACACGGTTTAACACGTGGTAGTCAGAGGAGGCTTTCACAACCAATATTATCCATATTAGAGGTTTTTTGGGGTTAGTTCGAGTAAATATAAATGTGTCGTTAAAGCCGCCACCACAACCAATCAGTAAGGAATGTCAGGTAAACAAAAAGTGCCAATTCGTTACTAATACAACACACATTGGTGTGTTGGAGAGTAAACCCACGACAACACTTACAATTCGAGTACGAACCAACACTTCCACAACCTCAAGAGTGGTGCCGGTCTTCCCCCCTGCTCTTAATAATTTATTGGTAGATAATTGTCGGCCATTTCACTCACGGCGACGCTCTGATGACCTCCTGCTCTATCTGGGCACACATCTGGCTGCTCGTAAAGGCTTGTGTCCATTTCGTACGTTCCACTGCCAGGGCCATCTTTTAAAGTGACCTCTTCGTAGACGTTGTCCTCCTCTTTTATGTCAATATGCACGTTCGGCTGAGCATGCTGACTCGGTCCCATCGTCTGTGGGTGATACTTGGCCTTGTCTGGAGGTCCCATGATGGATTGATGTCCCTTTTCTTGAGGTGTCACATTTGCCAGTTTCTCTTTCTTATCCATCGGAAGTGGCATTTTTGGTCGTGAAAAACCTGGCTGAGAGATGATCTGAGGACCCATCTCTGACTGTGAGGTGACCTGATGACCCATCCCTGGCTGTGAGGTTACTTGAGGACTTATCCCTGGCTGTGAGGTTACTTGAGGACCCATCCCTGGCTGTGAGGTTACTTGAGGACCCATCCATGGCTGCGAGATGACCTGAGGACCTATCCCTGGCTGTGAGGTGACCTGATAACCCATCCCTGGCTGTGAGGTTATTTGAGGACCCATCCATGGCTGCGAGGTGACCTGATAACCCATCCTTGGCTGTGAGGTGACCTGATAACCCATCCTTGGCTGACCAATGAATTGAGGACCCAATCTTGGCTGACCAGTGAACTGCGGAGCCATCATTGGGTGAGAAACAAACGTTGGCTGAGTGCCCATTTCAGGCCGCATAACAAACATATAAGGCTGAGCGCCCATCGCCGGTTGTGTCGTGTATTGAGGCACAAACATTCCGGGTGGCGCATCGACCATCATGGGTTGCTGATGATCAGCGCCAGCCATCGTGGGCTGGGAAGCCCCTGGGTATGCCGTCGGCGGCTGCCCGTAGAATTGTGGTCCTTGCTGTGGTTGAGCATGAAACGGGTGTCCCATCGGCGCGTTGGTGGTATAAGCGGGAGGGGGCATTTGGGCTGCATAGGCTCCAGATGGTTGTGGATGCCCCTCCAATCTCCCGTCTGTCATGGTCTTCACTGCCCTCACGAAGGCCGTGAAGGGATTGCCGTGGTGGTGCCGAGTTGTCGATGAGGGTGGCGGTCTCCCCTCCCCCTGTAGTCACACAGCACACGGCGGCGTCGTCGTTGAGCGTGTGTAAGTGTTTCGCAATAGTGTCAGTCCTCGACTTACGAGCGGGTTCGGTTCCTGAGTCCCGTTCGTACGTCGAACAATTCGTAAGTGGGAATACAGTGATGTGCTGTATTTAACTGCACGCACGGTCAGTATTTATAAAATGTGTTACGGTTTAACGGAAATGGGAAACATTATTAAACTCATAAATAAGAATATCATACAATTGCATGTAATACTGTAATAATTGTGTAATAAATAAAACATGAAATAAAGTAATATGAAACTCTTTGGTTATTTCGGTAAAGTCATGTAGATAGAAAAGGAAGGAGCTCCTACCTCAGCAGTTCTCCTGCTGTGTTTGTCTTACCTGATGATGGTTGCTTGTGTTGCGATAGAAACGTCGTGATCTATTAATTTTCTATCTACGTGACTTTGCCGAAAGAATAAAAGAGTATGGATTCTTGCAGTCACGAAAGCTTCAAATAAAAGTAATGAGTAGAAAACAAATTCAGTTTTATCTTCACTTACCTTGATTCCACAACTGCACGCACACTCACACGGGGACACGCACGCGCACAACAACAATAAAGATCCCCCGTGTAGCCTTCACAGGCTGTTGGGACAATTGCTATTAGCGAGCAGCGCCTCTGATGACGGCCGGTAGGGCACACGAGGAAGTGGGTGGCCAACACCACGCCCGGCTGCATTTGACTCCTCGGTGGCGATGCTACACACTGCACCAGGTACTCATTTGAGGCTGAGTCGACCTAGGGGAGGCCCAAGACCCATTCAGATATTCGCCACTAGTATCGAAGTCGGGTCGCCGCATTGGTAGCACAGCGCACTAACCATTGCACCACCACTCCCTACAAACACACACACGGGGGCACGCGCGTGCACGCACACACGCGCGTGCACGCACACACGCGCGCACTCTTTCACACACCTTCGATGAGCATGGATGGCTACGTACGGTGCGAAAGAAGTTCAACATACATACTCTTACTTCCTCACACACACATGTGCGCATGCACACACAAACACTCATGACACCCGCGATTCAGTTTGCAATTGCGAGTTCGCGTTTTAAGTCGATGTAAAAATATTTCATGGAAGCTCGTTCGCAGGTGCGGGTGTTCGTAGGTGCGGATGTTCGTAAGTCGATGACTGCCTGGGATGTGCAAAGTGACGCAACCTCTCTGGACACGTCAGACCAAGTCCATACGGGCAGCTGGCACTCTCATCGCGGTGTGCGTCTCGCCCATGAACATTTTACGCGGGGCAGAACCTCTTCTCTCTCGACAGAGCGGTGGCGAAACTTTTTGAAATTCTTTGTACAACCTGTTTGACAGGTGTCATGTGATGGCATTGATAGGACACCGTGCTAATGCAGACTGGAATGTGAACAGTGCGATGCTGAAATATGCACCCAATACTCCGCAACCCTAAAACCACGTGGAAGTGGAGTGTGCATCTCAAGGCCGTAATTATAATATATATTAAAATATGCTCAAAATGTCCCCCCAATATAATGCCATGAAATAGATGTTTGTTTATATGATTCTGGTTATGGTTGTACTTTATTAATCCCTAATCTCTGCCATGACATATAATGAAACGAGAAATGGTAAAAAAGAAAAAACAGAGCAATGTAATACAATACACTATTATACATTATTGTAAAAAGATAAATAAAAAGTCCATCCTATGTGTTAGTGAATTTTTTAAAATATTTCAGGCAGGAAATTTGTTTTCAAATTTAGATTAAAAAAAATCTGGAGGGGGGGGGAACCCCAGACCCCCTGGAAGATTTGGTCCCCCCTAATGTTGACTCCATGGCTACGGCCTTGGTGCATCTCATTGCTTCTGTAGTGTCTGGTGTTTAAAATAATTTTGGGCCCCGCGTTAATGTCTCAGCCCATTTAGAGGCCTGTAAATTGGCAGTTTGACTGCGAATTAATAAACAATGGATGTTCAATATTGGTCACCGTAGCATGTGACTTCACTTTCCTCGCGAGGGCCGTGAAGGGATTGCCGTGGTGGTGCTGAGTTGTCGATGATGGTGGCGGTCTCTCCTCCCCCTGTAATCACACAGAACACGACGTCGTCGTTGAGCGTGTGTAAATGTTATGCAATACGGGCAGTCCTCGACTTACAAGCGGGTTCCGTTCCTGAGTCCCGTTCGTACGTCGAACAATTCGTAAGTGGGAATGCAATGATGTGCTGTATTCAACTGCACGCACGGTCAGTTTTTGCAAATGTGTTACGGTTTAATGGAAATGGGAAGCATGATTAAACTCATAAGTCATTAATTCTAGATTTGAAGCTTTCGTGACTGCAAGGATTCATATTCTTATGTTTTTTTCGGAAAAGTCACGTAGGTAAAAATGTTAAATTAATAAAAGTAAAATAAAAATTTAATAATATAATATAATTAAAACAATGTTTTACTTTTATTAATTTTAATTTTTTACCTACGTGACTTTACCGAAAAAAAATCTAAGAATACTCATAAGTCATATCGTACATTTGCATGCAATACTGTAATAAGTGTAATAAATAACACGTAAAATAAAGTAACATGAGTAGAAAACAAATTCAGTTTCATTTTCACTTACCTTGATTCCACAATTGCACGCACACTCACACGGGGACACGCACAACAACAATAAAGATCCCCGTGTAGCCTTCACAGGCTGTTGGGGCAAGTGCTGTTAGCGAGCAGCGCCTCTGATGAAGGCCGGTAGGGCACACGAGGGGGTGGGTGGCCAACACCACGCCCGCCTGTCTTTGTCTGCCCAGTAGCGATGTTTACACACCGCACCATTTGAGGCTGACTCGACCTAGGGGAGGCCCAAGACCCATTCAGATATTCGCCACTGGTGCTGGTCGTGAGCGGGAAGCGAAGTCGGGTCGCCGCATTGGTAGCGCCGCGCGCTAACCATTGCACCACCACTCCCTACAAACACACACACGGGGGCACGCGCGTGCACGCACACACGCGCGCGCACTCTTTCACACACGTCCGATGAGCACGGATGGCTACGTACGGTGCGAAAGAAGTTCAAAAACATACTCTTACTTCCTCACACACACATGTGCGCATGCACACACAAACACTCATGACACCCGCGATTCAGTTTGCAATTGCGAGTTCGCGTTTTAAGTCTATGTAAAAAACATTTCGTGGAAGCTAGTTCGCAGGTGCGGGTGTTCGTAGGTGCGAATGTTCGTAAGTCGATGACTGCCTGGGATGTGCAAAGTGACGCAACCTCTCTGGACACGTGAGACCAAGTCCATACGGGCACCTGGCACTCTCATCGCGGTGTGCGTCTCGCCTTTGCACATTTCACGCGGGGCAGAACCTCTTCTCTCTCGACAGAGCGGTGGGGCAACTTTGTGAAATTTGTTGTACAACCTGTTTGACAGGTGTCATGTGATGGCATTGATAGGACACCGTGGTAATGCAGACTGGATTGTGAACAGTGCGATGCTGAAATATGCACCCAATACTCCGCAAACCTGTAGTGTCTGGTATTTAAAATAATTTTGGGCCCCGCGTTTATGTCTCAGTCCATTTAGAGGCCTGTAAATTGGCAGTTTGACTGCGAATGAATAAACAATGGATGTTCAATATTGGTTACTGTAGACTGACTCAAGTGTGAAATCAATTGTAGTAGCAGGCTGTTATAGTTCATTGAGATAAAAAATTTCCGTTATCAAAGCACCACAAGCATCCAAACAGATCCATTCGTACATGCTGCATCGTGCCAAATTATGACACCCATAACTGTGCCATTGCCGAACACTGAACAGAATTGCTGAGAGCACAGCCGACTTATGAACCCCGTACACGCATGTGGCCCAACGCAAAACGAGACTCGAGCCTGCCTCTCTAGGATGTAGCCATCACGCCTCCCCTGCTCCATCACGCGGGCGATGAAGAGGACGCGCTCATCCCTTGTCGACCCCGGGCCAGCGTTAGAAATTCCACATTCCCATGGTGCGAGCACCCTGCCTAGACTCTAAACTCGCACAGAAACCTGACAATGTTTGACTCGATGATGAAACCACCCGTCCACGTTCGCCTTACCCGCACAACATATCACCTGTGTAATAAAATAACAATGCAACGTCTTTACTTCTAATTAATGTTTGTGCTGTAATTGAACAAACAACCGCCGTTCGCCACTTCATGACGGTGACTTCACAACGGCGCTTGTGCCAGGCTAGGTGCACATCCACTGCCTCGTCATACGTGCACTTAAACGTGACTGCTTGTGTCCCTCGAATGGCTGAGAGCTTAACAGTTATTGCGGTGTGTGCCACAGGCACCCGTGGGTTCTTACCTGGTCCCCCATTGAAGACACCTTCTTGTCCTCCAACAGCAGGCGCTTGGTTGTTAACAAGATGCCGGGCCGATACTCAAACGACAAATGAGGCTAGAGACCCATCCGTCTGAATCGGCCCGGACAGATAAAAAAAAAATTTCCGCATAGTTCACGTGTCTCGATTTTACAGGTTTCCGTATACTTGGTCTTTGTGGCGAGTGGCGTGCGCTGCGTGTAAAAGATAACAGGTTATTCATATTTACCCACCACAGGTGTGTAATTATATCATGAGATAATTACGACAAACTGGGAAAAACATTGGCATGCAACATCGATTTATTATTTTAACGTTTGACAAATGACATTACATGAATCATACCTAATTACATAACTGTTCTGCCTCAGGTTTTCTAAAGTGAAACTTGAAGTGGTGTGGAGCTCAGCCATTTAATGATTTCGCAGAATCCCTCTTGTGCATCTGCCAATCTTTGTAACGTTGTTATTGTTCAGAGGTTCTTGTAAATTGCAATTCCTCCTGTAAAGGCCTCGTTCTTTTCACTTTACAACAATGGGCATTTTCAGAGTAGAGTTTGAGTTTAATTGTGATAAAAAAAACATATTTAGAAACAGTACAGTCGACCATAATCAAGTTTGCATGTAATAATATTGAGGCCCAATTTGCCATATGGAGTATGCACAGTAATTTGTGAGATGGAAAATTGAACAGATTCGTAGGAACATCTGACGCTATACACGGTTTTTATGTTCTGCAGTCGGTATACGTTTCATCATACTGGCTAGACGCAAAAAACTAGCACATTGATCAATTGATGCGATGTGAATTTACCTTGGAAAATAAAGCACATTTGGCAAGTGCGTAATATTGTAGCTTTCAAAAATAAGGTAATGCAAACATCTTGACTTCAGTGGCGATATTGATATATTTCGATCAAGTGAAGTGCGTGCATGATACATAGATAACATGACTGTAGCTGCTAGAGATGTACCTCGGGTTGTGTGGATTAAGTGCGGATTGATTGAAGTGCTGTTTGGTTATGCTACGACAGACAACATTAAATGCGATTTTAATGCGAGTTTGTTGTGTTTGAGGAGGTGCCTCTCACTTTACAAACCTCATGCTCATTCCCAAAACACATTTCCACGTTCATCAAATGCATCTCCACTCAATTACACACGTTGTGTTGGGCTTGATGTGACTGGCATTTGAGAAGCCCTGGTCTGTAGCAGGTGGAATAGGTAATCGGATTTTACACAAGCGTGATGCACCTTTAATGATCCACTGAACTATATCCTGTGTAAGAGTTTGTTAAAATTGGTGCATTTGAGGGAATCGACTGCTCTATGTTGTTCACACATATGCCTGAAATCAAAATAACACCTCTGGACATGACGGGCAAAGAGTATCATTGCTGGATGTGCAACTCTATTGGAAGTTGCATCTTTACTTGTGCAAGGAGTGTGAAATGACGGAAACGTGGCTTTGTTTAGCTGGTTGCAAAGATGGCAATGTGTTTATGTTAATATCAGAGAATATTGTGCACATCATCAGAGGGGCTAATCATTACGTTGCTCTGGTGCGAGGTGAATGTTACTGTAAACTAGCATCACATGGCTTGTGGGTATTCTTGAATGTCTTATGAAAATTAAATGTATCGTATCTGAATGATGGCATGTTTGCATTTGCTCAAATGTGTTTCTCTTAAGTAGCGAGACGTCATACTGACCATCAACAACAATGTGGAAAACCGGATTTTATTCGTGAAATTATTCCCATCTGAATTAACATTCCACGTTTAGGAACCTTGCTGTACTGTAGGATCAGGACCCCTAAGTCACTTGGTTTATTTTAGAATTAAGACAGCATTCAAGGCAGAATGAGTAACACCAAGCGGACACTTGTAAACAAATGGTTTTAAAGTATTTTGTGGGTACGGCTACACGGATTCTATTTCAAAATACAAAATTACTCCATAGTCTAACCCCGCTTAACCACTCTGAAAGTTGTCCACACGCATGGAACATGCGATGATATGAGTCCGGTGGGGGCTGTGGCCCATCACACAAACACTCCTCTGTTGCAATCAACAAACCTCTTATAACATCAACACGCTTGACCAATGTTCAAGTGTGGTTAATATGAGCATGCGATATGGGGCATTTGTAGGTTGATTAATTAAGGAAGCGTAGAATTGGACTGTTTAATAAATGTCCTCTTGCCATTAAATGATATTGCTTTTGAATTTTTACTAAACACCTAATTTTAATATTGTGTCTAAAACATCACACATTGTAAGGCATTTAAAACAGAACGCACATATTGTATGATAAAAGGTGTACTTATATTTTATATGCAGCAGTGCAACAGAAGTGAAAACAAATATTCCAGTTGTGTCAGACTTAAAATGTAGAAAACATCTGTGCTCGGACAATTTTATTGACGTGGAAAAGTATATGTGAACTTAATCATTGGAACAGACCTTCAGAGTCACCATTATAACTTGTGCATTACCATTCTGCCATTAAGTCTTAAGAGTGTATTTCGTCGTTCATATTATCGACCGATACAACCAACTCTGTTGAGTACAAGCATTTATTAGTACCCAAATTCGTGTCAGAGGAAGTATCGTTTACATACAATCCTGCCGAGCAAGTTTGAGCCAAATGATTGCTCGAAACGGCCAACGGGATTCCCTCAGTCATTTCATCTTTCTCAGGGCAAATTGTTTCATATTCATGAGTATCCCAGTCTTCATTGTAGTAGAAATGATCAAATGGAACTTCGTATGTTTCCGATATGCTTGAATCCATCTGAAGCTCAGAATGGTGTGGCTTTTTCCTGCCAAACAAAGTTCAAGTCAGGACTTCTTTCACCATCAAAATAAATTTCATGATTGAAATATCAATCCTCCGTATGGACACAGGGAGAGGTACTGTTGATACATTTTCATGTTGATCAAGTTGAGCCTACAGAGTAGGAATCTATCCGCAGATTCTGACAATCACTGTTACTGGATAAGGGGTCCAGAGATAACTGCAGGGAATTACCAAGGCACAGCTACTTCATTAAGGTGAAGATCAAATGCCCTATAATATAAATTGAAAATAAACTGGCTATTGCATGTATTGCTCAGTTCCAAATGTCATACATGAAAATTAACCACAAAATAAATAAGGTCATGTGAATTTAATCCGGTGGAAGAGATCATCTCAATAGACTCGATAATGAATACAGAAATTTCATTATCTGGAACAATTGTTTGCTGCTGATGACAATGATGATGATGGAGAATTGATGGTTATGGTAAAGATGATAATTAGGAAAAATATATCTATTATATGTTTAAGTTGTAATGATGAGATGTATTCGTGTTACTAATTCAAAAATGTGTATTGTTTTACAAATTATTCATTCTGACAATATTTGATGAGGAACACGCTTGTTGAGAATTGTAGTTCCTTTTCCCCCATCCTTTTTAGTTTTATTCACAAATTTAATAATGAAGTAGCCAATTAAGCAGCTTTGGGTATGCACGTGTCCACAGAGCAGCATCCTAGATCAATGAGTTGATGGAGACATAGCACACATCTACTGGTAGGAACCTCCTGGTTACACCAGCCCACAGGGGATTATTGTGTCCGTCCGTCCTGCATCCAAAAATGGGAGGGGTGGGGCTGGGTGGAGAGGGGAGGGTGAGGAGGGGCTGGGTGGGGAGGGTGGGGCTGGGTGGGGGGTGGGAGGGGTGGGGCTGGGTAGGGAGGGGCTGGTCACCCCGTGGTGCCCTTATATAACTCAACGTTTAACCTACTCACACCGGCTTGTGCCCGCCCTCACAGTCGGCCATATTTGCGGAATACACCACGCCGCCGTTGACCCTGGCCATTGACCGAGCAACCCAACGTTCCTACCAGCTCCCTCCGCAGGAATGTGTTAAAACATACCCAGAATCTCGCAGAGGGCCCCGTTGTGCGTTGCTGGACATTTGCACTCAAATTTGTCTTAATCGCGGTGAGTGTACTGGCAGTCTATAATGTGGACTGTAGCCTGGTTATTAAGTTTGGTGAGTGTACTGGCAGTCTATAATGTAGACTGTAGCTATGGTTATTAACCTCGGTGAATGTACTGGCAGTCTATAATGTGGACTGTAGCCTGGTTTACACCATTGGTACCTCATTTGCCAGTAAACAATATGATAATTGGGTTTTTACCCTTTTATCTGGCAACAAAACTAACACCTTTTTTTACGAGGAGTCATGTTTGCATAGACCACAATATCTGCTTCATCGCCCGATGAAGCTGATTGTAATTATCAGCGAAACGTCGTACTCAAAGCGAAATAGCTGTGTGTAATCCCAATTTAATCATTTGCAAGTAATACTGAAGTGTTGGGATGTTTGGCCAATGCAAATTAAATTGTGTAATTTCTTATGTATTTGTTTTGGACTTCTTTCGAGCCGTACGTAGCCAACCGTGCTCATCAGAGGTGCGGGGGAGAAACAACAAACTAGACACAAAAAGTAGTTTTAAAGAAATTAGTTTTCAATCTAGATTTAAAAGTGCATAGCTTCAGTGACTTCCTAATATCGGAAGGAAGAGCGTTCTCGACAGCCAGAGAAGCCATCCAAAAACGAGTGATGCATTGGCCGTCTTTGTTCGATGGCTAGCATTATGATTCGAGTTTAGGCAGAGTTCCAGAGCTTAGAATGGGCGAGTCATTTTCCTCCAGAGTGACTGTGCGCAGTTTCATGTTATTTTATTAATACTTCATTGTTGAAGGTCTCAGAAGGTGTGTAACCGCTTATCTATATTCGGGAGATCACCAATAGTGCCGATACCTGCGCCCTTCTAGGTTTGCCCCGGAATCTGTGGCTGCCTCTCCTAAGAGATGAGTGAAGCCAGACAGTAAAGGTGGAATAATGGCCGGTGTTGGCACGCTGTGGTGGCGGTGGGATTAGGGGAGCCTTCAGGGTGGGTGTCTGTAAGACCTTGAAGCAACCCGGTAATAGACAATGCCTTCCCCCCCATTCGATTCGGATGATAGAATCACAAACGAGTTATGAGAAAGACACAGTTATTAGTACTGACCTGGATCGTTTTCTTTTGTAGACGACGAAAACAATGACGGCAATGATCAAAACTCCTCCAACAGAGCAAACCACAGCGATGACGATGGTGATGGTATCATCTACGGAACATATACCAAGCACGTTTCAGCATCAAATCACTAGATAATCTTATTTTTTGAGCAAAAGTGCATAAATGTTTAAAACAAAAACGTCGTTACTCGGTGAAAACCACAAAACATGTTTACAAGAATCAACCACTGTGGTGCATCAACACTTTTGAAAGTAAGAAACTGAAATATTATATCATGAACAAATACAAGTTAGCAAATGTGCAAATCCTTTGGCTATGGTTGAGGAGTAGGACATGACACGTTGAGTGTGGGAAGTAATGTGTTTCAGAAATAAGACTTACCCTGTATCACTGTTTTTAGTATATAATCAGATTATTATTGCTGAACTTAACATTGACTTGAAAGTATGTTTGTAAAGGATATCAGTGGTGCCGGCTCAGGGCTCTAGTATTTCATGACAAAGCACTTCCTAAACATTTTATATGAGGTGAGTTTACTGACAAGTATTGGAAATATCAACTTAACGAGACTTATTAAACCTCATTACTGCATTGCCCATCACTTTGTCGAGAAAATAAAAATTGCATCAAGGGTAATGGTACATCTTCTTGGTTCTTTCGGTAAAATCACGTAGAAGGGAAATAATAAAATAATAAAAATTTTACATTATAAAATACAATTCTCACGACATTTCGGCCACAACGCAAGCAGCCGTCCTCAGGTGAAGAACAGGTCTGTCGGAAAGACAGCGTCTGAATGAACACCACGACGCTTGGCAGCGTATATTTAAGCTGGGTTAGAGAGGGAAGGGTGCTGCAAATTCCTTTGTCAAGGCGCCCTTTCCCCTCTAACCCAGCTTAAATATACGCTGCGAAGCTTGGTGGTGTTCATTCAGACGCTGTCTTTCCGAAAGACCCGTTCTTCACCTGAGGACGGCTGCTTGCGTTGTGGCCGAAACGTCGTGAGCATTGTATTTTATTATGTTTTATTATTTTATTATTTCCCTTCTACGTGACTTTACCGAAAGAACCATGAAGATGAATCCCTGCAGTCACGAAAGCTTTAAATCGAAATTTAAGGGTAATGGTATATGTAACATGGCGCACTCCACAATGGAAGAGCAGCATTAACTAGATATCTTCACCGTGTGGGTTACCTTTTTTCTCGCAGTGTTTTCCAGTGTAGGAGGAAGGACACTGGCACACAAGCACGCCATCCTCTACTGTGCACGTGCCTCCATTCTCACAAGGATTCGAAGCACACAGGTCCACTGTAAAACACATCATTGTTAAATACCTTGGAATCAACCACGGTGCTTTCCCGTCGTACAATATAATACATATTACATTGCAATGTATTGTTGCACTGACTGCACAGGCTTCCAGCTTCACAAAGGATTCAATTCACAATCCTATTGCTAATGCACAAAGCACTTAACTACCTCGCCCCAGCCTACATCAGAGACATGCTATACCCATGTCCCCTCAATGTTTCTATTCCATTCTCGCAAGTAGGAGCAATATTTTCAGGAGCTCAATGCCAATGTCGAGGTCTGCGAACCACAAGTGGGCTTCAGGAGAGTTCGTGTAGTTGCGCTGTTCCTCCACTGAAGGAGGGCAGACCACAGTGACCTACGATAAGATCCACAGTTTGGATTGCATGGCCATGGTTCCAATGTGGCGGCTTGTCTTTTATGTTCCCTGTTGAAGGTGGCGAGGAGGCCACGTTGAGGGTGGTAGATGGCAGCAACAAGTGTGCAACCATTTATTGTGTCACTCGCCATCAACACACTGTCATCAACGTGCGCTTCTTGTAAGGCGATGCCGTAAACTTTGTTTTCCTTCAGGTTGATGGCCAGGAAGTTACATTCAGGTCTTGAGAGTCCTTCAATATACAGTTGGTTTCACTTGAAGACGTCATCCGATTGGTTTCTGGCCCTTAGAAGAGCCTTTCTTGGCATTTATCTCTGTTCATTATATCTGGATTCGAATTAATGACGTCCATTTCGCCAAGATGACGGCATTAGTTGTGTTTAAGGTCTCTACAATCTGGGGATGTAGATCTTGTCAGCATTCCCCGACCGAGATGTTCTCCATGTAGCAGCCCCCAGACTGTGGAACTCTCTCCCACGAGATAACAGGTTCTCCGAGTCTTTGGACATTTCTAAAGCGTGTCTTCAATGTAATCTATACAATTCCACTTATTCAACTTTTCGTTAATTCAACAAATGGCTTTATCATTTATTTTTATTAATTTCCCATATCTCAGTGTTTAATTCCATGGGTTATTGTCATGCGGGGTGTCTGAAAGGTAATTGGGATAGGAAGTGCAACGTGGTCCTTTTCCCTAAGGTCACCATCAAAATAAATTTGCGCAAATGTGACTGACTGACGGGCAAAGCTTTACTGCTGAAAATTCCTATTATTGAAATATCAATCCTCCATATGGACACAGAGAGAGGTACTGTTGATAAATTTTCATGTTAATCAAGTTCAGCCGACAGAGTAGGAATCTATCCGCAGATTCTGACAATCACTGTTACTGGATAAGGGGTCCAGAGATAACTGCAGGGAATTACCAAGGCACGGCTACTTCATTAAGGTGAAGATAAAATGTCCTATAATATGAATTGAAAATAAACTGGCTATTGCGTGTATTGTTCAGGTCCAAATGTCATACATGAAAATTAACCACAAAATAAATAAGGTCATGTGAATTTAATCCGGTGGAAGAGATCATCTCAATAGACTCGATAATGAATACAAGAATTTAATTATCTGGAACAATTGTTTGCTGCTGATGACAATGATGATGGAGAATTGATGGTTATGGTAAAGATGATAATTATGAAATATATATATTATATGTTTAAGTTTTAATGATGAGATGTATTCATATTACCAATTCTAAAATGTTTATTGTTTTACAAATTATTCATAACATTTCTCACAATATTTGATGAGGAACACTCTTGTTGAGAATTTTAGTTCCTTCTCCCCCATCCATTTTAGTTTTATTCACAAATTGAATAATCAAGTAGCCAATTAAGCAGCTTTGGGCACAAAGCAACATCCTAGATGATTGAGTTGATGGAGACAAAGCACACATTTAAAAACATACCCAGAATCTCGCAGAGGGCCCCGTTGTGCGTTGCTGGACATTTGCACTCAAATTTGTCATTCGTTACCATGCAGGTTCCTCCATTCTGGCAGGGGTTTGACGCACATGGGTCCACTGCAAGAGAGGCATTGTGAATTTGCAATTCAACTCCAACGTTGACAATGCCAGAACACAAAGCCACCAATTTTTATTTCAAGGCAGTGTTGTTGATGAATGCTTTGAGGTTTTATTATTTGTGCTTGTGCACTATTGCCAACACATCACTAGCAACATTACCAGGTAGTTAGTCTCATTTTAACGTACGTCAGGTGGAGCTGCAGTTGGATGCTTACACAATCTCTATTCCGCACTGCTAGTGAGCAGCATACTCTTCAGGAGCCTACAGGCTCCACGTTGTTAATATTACATTGGTTTGTCCGTGTGAGTACAGTTCACATATCATCACGAAAACTACAAAGCTCCGAAACCAATCGCTATAAACCCACATAACTCACCATTACCAATGCCCAGATATGCATAGTTTCTGACAAGATGTACAGTAAAATACTTTCAAAAAGCAATGTTTGTGGAATATAACATTGTCCTGCTTACCAGTGCGATGACCACGTGTGTATTAAAAGGTGAGGGTGTGTGATCACCAAACGTGCATGTCTGTGTTTGCATGTGTAGTGACATAGAACGGTCACTACTGTGTCGGCCCGTACGAGGGCTGGGGGCCCCAAGGGGGTGCCTGGGGGGTCACGTGGTGGAGGGATCCGGACCTTCCCAGAGGTGGGGGAAGGGAGGCGTGGCCTGGACAGAGCCAGCCACGCCTGGGCGGAGCCGGCCACGCCAAAGCAGATATAAGCGTGGTGTGAACGCAGAGCGAGGCTTTTGTACTGTACTCCGAAGTGAAGACATCATCGGTCGTCAAGTCCCGAGTCGTCGTCCTGGGCCAGGCAGGCCGTTGCCTGCCTGGTCAGTCTGTGTCGCGTTCCAGAGTGTTAGTGAGTTGAGGGAGGTGGTCACCACCTCATGTACAGTGTTATATTACTTACCGTTTAATAAATAGTGTTGCCTCCAAGCTGCGTGTGTGTGCACCTAATTCGAACCTACTACATTTGGCGTCAGAAGTTGTGGAAATATAAATATTGCTAGGTGTTATCCTAGGGAAGTAAAATGGGAAGACGAAAAACAAATACAAAACTCATCTGGACGCCTTCGTACGACGGGGATGGTGTGACGACCATCCTTCGGACAGCCCCGGGGATGGCAGCCCCGGTGACAGAGAGAGAGAGATGGCGCTGCACGCGGAGCGGCGGGACTGGCATCGGGAACGGAGCGATGGAGCCGCGGGGAGAGACCCACAGACTCACCACACAGAGACCCATAGACTCACCACACAGAGACCCACAGACTCACCACACACAGAGACCCACAGACTCACCGCACAGAGACCCACAGACACCGTCGTCTCTGCGGGGGCTGGCGGGGGAGGCCCGGGCATGCGGGCCACGCGGTGGGGCCGCCAACTCGGCGGCTGATCGTGGCGCTGTTCCCTCCAACTCGAGGGCTGGTCGGGGCGCGGTTCCCGCCAAAACGCCGCTCCCGCCAACTCGAGGGCTGGTCGGGGCGCGGTTCCTGCCAAAATGCCGCTCCCGCCAACTCGAGGGCTGGTCGGGGCGCGGTTCCCGCCAAAACGCCGCTCCCGCCAACTCGAGGGCTGGTCGGGGCGCGGTTCCCGCCCTAAAACGCCGCTCCTGCTGCCGAAATGCCGCTCCCGCCGACATCAACGCCTGCAGAGGGGGAGTTCCAGTCTTCTGCTCGAGCGCGAGAGGGTGGATGGGTTCGCAAGAGCAGGCCGTATTCACCATGCAAGATTCTTCGGGGCGTCCCAGTGCTCCACCTTGCCGCTCTACGCTATTCATGGTTGCCAGGCGAGTCGTGACATGACAAGCACCCGGCCCCAAGGAAAATAATAATATCTTCACCCATCTTACGTGCGCCAGGTTGCGATCGCGGGTGTTTTTTTTTACTCGCTGGTTTGCGGAGCGTGTTCGTCCGGTTGTGTGCGTGATAAATTGACGCAGCTTCCATGCGGGTGTCTGCTTGTAACAGTGTTGTTAAATACGGCGTCGAGATCGGTATCTTCTGGGTGTAGTTAATGATTAATTCGTTGTTTGGTGTCCCGAGCTCCGTTGATATCCTGTAGGTTGCCGTGTTAATGACTCGTGTTGTTACGTCGTTTTTTTGCGAAATCGCCATTGTTATTGTGTATACTGTATGGAGTTTCGCTCGTGATTGTCACGCGTAACTGTCAGAAACTTTGATCGTCATTGTTGCCAATGTACAGACCGTATGGAGCTTTGCTGGAAATTGTTAACAGTGTATGGACTATTGGGTACTTGCTTGTGATTATTTACTATGTACGGATTGTCTGGAGTATTGATTGTGTGTGTTGCCATGTGGGGACTGGATGCAGCATTGCGCCAAATGATTGACTGTACGAACTTCGTATACTGCATATACTGTATTAATCGATTCGGCGATTCTTGGGGTTTGTGTCTAGTTTTTTTGCTCTCAAAATTCGAATGCCCTGAGTCCCATGGTTAGTGTTGAAGGGGATTTTGAAATGACAGGTTCGGTTTGTTTCAAACTCACTGGTTGGTTCCTGTCCGTTGTTGCACAGATGATGTCTTTTGTGCGGGAATGCCCCTTGTGTTCTACATGGACCGGGGGTGCGTTTCCATTAATTGCCGTCAAATTGCGTTGCTCTCTCCACTCGGTTGGTACAGCTGCATGCTGCAATGCGAGTCTCGGAGATGATGTGTACGGATACGGAATGTGAGGTGTATTGCTGTGACCATTGAATATTCGGGATCGTCACAAATTGTGCGTACCTGTTCGGCATTGGATCAGTTCTGTGGGGGATCATAATTCAAATTGTATGTGTTGTGATGGTGTTAAATTGCGATGGTGACATGCTGCCAGGTATTTGGAATTGTGGTGCTGGCTGTCACTTATCTTGGGGCGCAGATCCTGACCAGGATGGCCCAGTGAGAGTTGCGTGTCTAACACGAACATTGTGGTCCCGTCATGCTGTGTCTGACGGCTTGACCTGACAGCCCGGAGATCGAGACACTCCGTGGCTTGTCTAGCCTAGTGGGCTGTGCGCTCACATGGCTCAGAGAGTGTGGTCCCATCATGCTGTGTCTGACGGCTTGACCTGACAGCCCGGAGATCGAGACACTCCGTGGTTTGTCTAGCCTAGTGGGCTGTGCGCTCACATGGCTTAGAGAGTGTGGTCCCGTCATGCTGTGTCTGACAGCTTGACCTGACAGCCCGGAGATCGAGACACTCCGTGACTTGTCTAGCCTAGTGGGCTGTGCGCTCACATGGCTCAGAGAGTGTGGTCCCATCATGCTGTGTCTGATGGCTTGACCTGACTGCCCGGAGAGTGAGACACTCCGAGGCGCGTTGAAAAAGTGGGCTGGAGATTCGTAGTGTTCAGGTGGAGTTGTCCCGTTACGTTGGGACTGTATCCCTCAGTTGTTAGGGTGCATGTTGTGCAGTGAGTGAACGATGGGTCGTCTCAGCTCGGTCGGTACAGCTATATGCTGCGATGCGAGTCTTGGAGAGAGACTGGGTTAAAATCCCCCCGATATGGCCGACGCGTGCTACTGGTTGTGACGCCGCGTCGGAAAGGCGGTGGGGTTGTAACATGAAAATTCCCCCCCGATATGGTTGACGCGTGCTACTGGTTGTGACGCCACGTCGGAAAGGCGGTGGGGTGGTAACATGGAAATTCCCCCCCGATATGGCCGAAGCGCGCTACTGGTTGTGATGCCGCGTCGGAAAGGCGGTGGGGTGCTAACATGGAAATTCCCCCCCGATATGGCCGACGCATGGTACTGGTTGTGACGCCGCGTCGGAAAGGCGGTGGGGTGCTAACATGGAAATTCCCCCTATGATATGGCCGACGCGTGCTACTGGTTGTGACGCCGCGTCGGAAAGGCGGTGGGGTTGTAACATGGAAATTCCCCCCCCGATATGGCCGAAGCGCGCTACTGGTTGTGATGCCGCGTCGGAAAGGCGGTGGGGTGCTAACATGGAAATTCCCCCCCGATATGGCCGACGCGTGGTACTGGTTGTGACGCTGCGTCGGAAAGGCGGTGGGGTGGTAACATGGAAATTCCTCCCCCGATATGGCCGACGCATGCTACTGGTTGTGACGCCGCGTCGGAAAAGCGGTGGGGTTGTAACATGGAAATTCCCCCCCCGATATGGCCGACGCGTGGTACTGGTTGTGACGCCGCGTCGGAAAGGCGGTGGGGTGGTAACATGGAAATTCCCCCCCCGATATGGCCGACGTGCGCGGGTTTTAGGATGGAGACGCCATGTCGGAAAGGCGGGGAGGGTGCTATTGGGTGACTGTCATGTCCGAAGAGCGGAGGCGAGTGTTCGTTGAGTGATGCCTCAGGAGGGTTTGGTTCTCGTCACAGGAGGCAGTATCTACCTGGCACCTTGGAGTCGCCGGTTATGCCGACCGGCTACGGACTGGGGGGGGAGGGAGTGGAGCATGCGTCAGCTACTCCTGCTCCTCCTGTTCTTGACTCCTGGGGGGAGGGGCCGTGCCCTTTGGGCCGCTTCTGGTTCCCCAGGCCCGGCCACATGGACTCGTTGAAGACTGGCTGCTCTACATGCCTCTTAGACTCCTTGCTCATTGCCTATGCCGTCGTTCCAATGGCCACACTCACATGTCGGTGCATGAGTGATTCTCACGGGGAGGCTAGAGCGTAAGTGGGTTAGCCAGTTTTCATGTATATTTGTTGTTAATTCCCCATTTTCTATGCGGTTTCCTTCCTTTCACCCTCGTCGATTCTGTGTATATTACGTGATTGTATTTCTTATCGGTCGTCGGTTATTTATTGATGTTGCTGGTTCGGAGGCACACCTTTTCGATGTTTCACAGTTGTGTTACAGCCGGGGACGGCTGTGTGTTTATACAGGGGGGGGTGATGTAGTGACATAGAACGGTCACTACTGTGTCAGCCCGTACGAGGGCTGGGGGCCCCAAGGGGGTGCCTGGGGGGTCACGTGGTGGAGGGATCCGGACCTTCCCAGAGGTGGGGGAAGGGAGGCGTGGCCTGGACAGAGCCAGCCACGCCTGGGCGGAGCCGGCCACGCCTGGGCGGAGCCGGCCACGCCAAAGCAGATATAAGCGTGGTGTGAACGCAGAGCGAGGCTGTTGTACTGTACTCCGAAGTGAAGACATCATCGGTCGTCAAGTCCCGAGTCGTCGTCCTGGGCCAGGCAGGCCGTTGCCTGCCTGGTCCAGTCTATGTCGCGTTCCAGAGTGTTAGTGAGTTGAGGGAGGTGGTCACCACCTCATGTACAGTGTTATATTACTTACCGTTTAATAAATAGTGTTGCCTCCAAGCCGCGTGTGTGTGCACCTAATTCGAACCTACTACACATGTTTCCATGCGTCTATTTCTTTGTACATTAGATTACCCTTACAAAACATGGGCTCCCTGAATGGACTGGCATTTCAGTTTGTTACTGCAGCACGAGGTAAGAGTTGCTATTTTGTGGCTTTAGACTAGATCAGTACTCTTAGAAAAGACAAAGTTGGCAACAGCCTTAAAGAGACAGCCTGGTTTGTGTCTGGTACTCGCAGCACATGTCATCGATTTATCAACCAATTACTTATGCACGTGTAAAAGTTGCCAGATGTTTGTGAGGCCATTGTTTTATATTGAGATTTTAATAATTTACTGCAGCAGTCCCCAACCTTTTTGGCATTTCGTGGAAGACAATCTTTTCACGGACGGATGGGGACAGACGGGGACGGGGGGGTTCATCATTGGGTCTTTCCACCTTTTGTGGGCTTACCAAAACTGTGACTGAGACAAGTGCGCAGTGCGGGAAAGAGGCGCGGACGGAAATGGTCATTAAAATAATGGGGGTGGGCCACGCGCGGACTCACTGCTCACCTCCTGCTATGCAGCCCGGTTCCTAACAGGCCACGAACCGGTACCGGTCCGTGGCCCGGGAGTTGGGGACCCCTGATTTACTGTATTCATGACAATGAGATTTTTATATCTATCGAGAAATGTTGTTTGTGAGCAGAATTTGTACGTTGCAGTTAAACATGCAGAAGCCACACGGATCCACTCACGTGAAATTTCACAATTCGTTCCATTGTAGTTGGGAGGACAGGTGCACTCGTACTCAACGCCATTCATTAAGCAGGTGCCTCCATTCTGACAAGGGGATGAGGCACATGGATCGGCTGCAAAAGACAACATTGGGACTTACACAGCATGGCCTGGAATTACCGTGTCAAAAACAGGCCCGGATTACGTAGATTATGAAATATACATTTAAAATCAGCAATGCATTTCAATGTTAAAAAGGTAAATTTGCATCTGAAAAGGATTCCCTATCAAGTGTTGCTTACCAATTATTTAAAGCTATTAAGTACATTTCACGTGATGAGGGTCATGCTTTACCAGGGAAGTCATTTTCGACTTTATTCAAATTTGGCCTCATTGTATCACTCCCAAAGAGATTAGTGGTGAGTCAATCCCTGGTCTAGATTTCCTGCACCATCGATAAGCACAGTTGGCTACGTACGGTGCGGAAGAAGTTTAACGTACATATGTAGTGGCATAACGCGCGCAGGGTGGCAAACAGTGGATCCATTCACGTGCAGGGTTGCAAACAGCGGATGCATTCACGCGTGGGGTTTGCAAACAGTGGGTGCATTTCAGGGCGACCAAGTGCAAGCGTTAGGACATGGAACAGCCGCCAGAGAGGCACCAGCAATTATGGGGAGAAGCGGTGATTGGCCGGGTGCATTTGGGGACAGGCAGGTGCAAGCGTGGGAACACGGGGTAGGTGCCGGCGAGATGGGAGATGGAAACGATAAGAGAGACAAAGAGAGCAAGTGCACGTGGTGCCGCCGAGGCGCCGGCTTAATGGGGGCAACTGAGGACCCTTAATGAGGAGGGGGATATAAGGGGTGTGCAAAGCAACACAGTGAGTCGGTTGGAGCTGAAGAATCGAGGACAGGAAGCCTGGCACCTCGCCCTCCACACCTCGTCCTCCCCAGCGGTGTTGGCTGAACCCCCACTGGGGGCACGGACGAGGTAGGAGGTGTGAGAGAAGGCTAACAGGCTAGCAGAGTATTCATTAACAGGCTAGCGGAGTATTAAGTGACAGGCTAGCGGAGCAAGAGAGAGAGTTGGAACAAGAGTGCGTGGTGTTAAGTGTGAGGAGCATCCGTGTGGGATGCGACGAAATAAAGTAACACAGGAGAAAAGCTGAAAGTGTCAGCGTGAATACACCACTACACATATGTAATTGGTTCGATTGTAGCGCACACTCAACTTGGAGGCAACACTATTTATTAACGCATAACAACCAACTGGAACATGATACACAGGGTGGTGACCACCGTTACTCATCTCACTAACACTCGGGGAATACTACACAGCGTGACCAGGGCAGAGGACGAGCTGCCTGGTCACGGACGAAGGTCGGAGACTTCCAAGACCGCTGATGGCATCTTCATCCCGGGGTTGAACAGCCCAGCTCTCTGTTCACACCCCGCTTGTAACTCCCGCGGCGTGGCCGGCTCAGCCCCAGGCCACGCCCCACTTCTCGATCCTTTGAGAAGGTCCGGGCCCCCACCACGTGACCCCCAAGCTCCCCCCTGGGGCCCCTAACCCCCCTGTATCGGGTCACGTGTCCTGTTGGGTTCACGCAGAGTGTTTTGGCCTGACACGACCCCTGTGACACCCGCCTACAGCACCCATACCGAGCCAACACAGTAATGACGTCATATATGGCTACGCTCGTACAGTCCTAACACAGTAGTGACGTCGTATGTCACTACACATACAAACTCAGAGTAACAACTGTGAGTCAGGTGCTGTTCTCAAGTTACTGCAGGGTGGCTCTCTTCATTGATTATTGTTTAGAATAAAAACCCTAATCTTCCTACCAGCAGAACGCACTTAAAAAGTCAGAGATTGTTTACGTAAAATTTATCAAGCGAGCTATGGTTCGTGATTCTTACCGGCAAAACAGCCGATGGTGAAATTGCTGACGGTACACACTTCCTCTTCAATACAACTATATCTGTTGCATACCAACGTCTCTGTTTTCAGACATTTGCATGACTGTTCACAGGCGGATGTGTAGAACTGTTCCCCAACCTTCATTATGCACAAAGGGGCAAACACACACATACACGTTTTTCAACATTACACACGTGAAAATGTGCAAGATAATGGATTTGGTGTACAGACTTACAATTTTAGATCACAAATGAACGTTGTTAATCGACTTCAGCACATCACTCCACAAACTTGCATGAATACACGTAGGGTAGCAGAGAATATTAACATTCATGACAACAAATTAGGGCACAGCTGGTTCTTGTCAATAATTGTATCATTTAAGTCTCTCATACATATCACGCATTTATTCTAAACACACACCTCACAATGCAATGTGTTTCGTGCCCAGAACGCTCAACGTATGAAACATTTCTGCAAAATGAGTGAAACGTGAACCACCAGAAAACATGGAATACTTCCGAATAACAGCGTTCCTTGATGTCCACACGTCATTCAGGTTCAGACTGCGGATCCCATCACACACAGATGGAACTTGTCTAGCTTCACATTGGCCTGGTCAGTGCAGCAATCAGTGGGAGGCAGTCATAGCAAGATTCACCAAGGTGAATTTCACAGCTTAATATTTAAAAGAGCAGGAATGGGGACTTTACTGTATCTGAGTGTATAGTATATATAGAGTATACGCCACATGGTTTATCCATTCTTTGTTTGTATCATTACCTCGTGATAGGACTTCTCATAGAGGCAGCCGCACTGGGTGTAGGGGACGCAGTCGAAGCCGCTCATCACGAACCCGGGCAAGCACTGGCAGCCCTCCACGTCGGGGAGCTCGCAGTTCGAAGAAGCGGCCAAGTCTCCACAGGTGGACGGGCAGGCGGACATGCGCTCGACGTAGACGCTGTTTGGAGGGCACGCCGGTTCTGCGTATGCACACACACACACGCACGTACCAATGCATACATGGGGCAACATACGTAAAGGCCCCAGCCATGTGTATGACTTTATGATGTAATATTAATTTGTAGCCCTTCGTCAATGCACTGCCGGATGAAGGCCTCCCCATGATGTGTGGGTCATGCGTGTTGTTGACCATACTTCACCACCCTCCAAAATATACTACGCACTATTATGAGCAGCGCATTGTCTGTAATAAAATTACAAAGGGTCTATTTGTTTAAAGTACAACACAACTTTTTTGGCGATCAGCCAATAGGCCAATGTTTTCCAGAAATATTTCCATTTTAAGCAGACATCGGTGATTCATCTCACCACAGCCCGTGTGAATTCTCCAGTTGTTGGGAGTGATGCCCTCCTGTTGGCAGGCTGACGTGTAAACCTCCAGACTGCTGCAGAACAACTCCTTGTCTCCAATGTTTTCGCACAAGTCATACATGCAGTTCCTGAAAAACACATGATACATGCACTCATTATGCTTTGGTTCTTTCGGTAAAGTCACGTAGGTATAAAATATAAAATAAATTAAATCACGTTTTGGGCGCAACACAAGCGTCCGCCATCAGGTGGTTGTCCCACCTGATGATTTAATTTATTTTTTATTTTATACCTACGTGACTTTACCGAAAGAACCAAAGACTATCGATCCTTGCAGTCACGAAAACTTAAAATCTAGCATGCACCAATTACCATGAACAGGTCCCTGTGGGGTGGCTGGTAGGAACGAACAAATGAATGGCTATAATAAAATGAAATGGCAAAAAATGGCTGCCAATAATTTAATGTAAAAGCTTTAAATTTAAATGTTTCTATTTAAAAACATCAGGGAATGTAACATTGTTAAACATTAACTCCCTTTCACACACGCGGGGGTACGATACGAAGGGAGAGTTTGAGGCCTAGATCTAGGCTTTAGGCCTAGCTGTAGGCTTTAGGCCGCTGTGAGTTAATTTTTTATTTAAATGTTTTAATTAAAAACTATCTCAGGGAATTATAAGGGAATGTTACACTTGTTTAGCCAGGAAAGCCTCACTGAGTCTAAAGGTTTTTGTAGGGTCCTGCCAAGTGTTTGCAGTAGGGGGCGATGTTGCTACACCTAATCGGACATCGGACGGACGGACGATATAATCTATTGTAGGTTGGTTCACTTCGTTCCTACCAGTATTATTCTGCAAATACAGTTATGCACAAACTATCCTTATAGTACCTCCAACAAAAAATATCATTTGCGATTGTCGGTATGTAAACACGTAATTTTCAAACTTCATAAGAAAAATGTTTCATCCCTTTGTCATTTGTGGCCATGGTTAATATCAGTGGCGAGTGATACCTGAACCTGTCCTGGGCCACCCTTCACCAACCCACACCGACCAGCGCGGTGAAGTATGGTCAAGTAAAATCCATGATCAACAGGCCATGGGGAAGCCTTTTCCCAGTAGCGGATTCACAAAGGGCTGTATATGAATTAATGTAATTATATCAGCTAACTCAACTGAACCAGGTGTTTACAAGGCCCCATATTGTAAGTGCATTTTCCAACAAAAATTAAGACGATATTTAACTTCTCTTTCTCAGCTTGGAAGGGCAACTGACTGGCCATGATGTAACCCTGCTACATAGCCCTTTTGTACTCTCATTGATGAGGGTAGAGAGGTATCAATGCAGTCCCTTGAGTTGCAATATGGTGTCCATAGACGTATGATAACTACACAGCCGTTTGAACAGTGTGATTGAAATGTTGGACACATTTCTTATAGACTTGAGATGATTTACTGCCAGATATTGGACGAGTATTTTTGTTTATAATATAAGTTCTATAAGAGAAAGCGAAACGTTTAATTTTTAACGTGAATTTTTGAAAGACTTTATGGTAACACTGCCATGATTGATGTGCATTTTGTGCCGTCTTTGTAATTTTGAAAGTATTGGACACGTGGACGTGCAATAGTTTGTTGGCATGCTGCATCGAAGCAGCATGCTGCGTCCAAATAAACTAGCTTAGAAGACATTCAATAGACCTGGCGATTCCTCGGAGAGTGATGAAACTCGTACAGTAATTTCTTCATACTACCAAGGGTCTGTGGGTATAGCTTTAAAGTGTCTTTGAAGGATAATCTATTTAAGGAGCCGCTATTGGGTAATGGTGAGCACAATGGACTTGCAATCCAGAAGTTACCAGTTCAATACCATCTTCTGGCGTGGCAGTTCTCAAATCCCCCCCCACCGCCGCTGTCTAGCCAGCAGTGTTCAACAAAATCGATCGGCAGGTCACGTGTGGTGGGGTAAAGTGTGGGTACGCCCACCTCTTCCAACACATAGTTAACGTGGAAGAGTAGACCAAATACCCTCTAGAGTTCGCTGGAGTGGAGGCCCCTCCACCAGCAGTGGCGCGAGTGAGAATTTGCAGGGTTGTCACCACCTTTACATCTGTGGACACCCTGAATTTTAATTCTCATATACCACGTATTTAATGTAATACAATGCACCGCTCATCTCAGCTGTGGACGCACGTGTAATACGGGTCCCACGGGGCAGCGGTCCAGCACTGCACGAAAGGCCCAGCGGGATCATGGAACACTCCGCAGGAATTCTTGTTCTCCAGCTCTGCCCATTGCTCATCGCTGCAGCTGAGGTTGAGGTCATTCCGGGGTTCCTCAACGAGACGTTTCGACCTGTACTCACGATGCACAAGATTAAACGCCAATGCAAATTATCAGTGCACTCAAGCTGGGGTCATCGTAACGTGGAGGAACACCTTCTGCCGTGAATGCAGCGCCCGCTGTGATGTCACCGCCACACTGATTGCCGAGCCATGAAATTAGATTTAGTGATTTAATGGACATGTCATTATAAATCTGCTCATCTACAGAGGCCTAGATACACAGTGCAATTTTAATATATGCGAAATGCGAACCTAACGCCGCATTGTTAAAAGTTTGGGTGTATTATTAAAAATTATTAAGGATTATTGTTGTGTGTGGCACCCACAGCATTCCCGTGCGAACTTGGCAGCCACTATTAAGAGCTGTGCCCCACCCTGCCCGGCTACCTGCAGCAACGCAAGTCTCCCGGGTGGCTGCAACCAGCACTGTGCGGAGGGCTGTGTCTGTGACGACGGGTTTGTCCTCTCTGGAGACAAGTGTGTCCCCACATGGCAGTGCGGTTGCCTGGATAACAATGGCCACTACCATCCGGTGAGTTAAGCAAAAATGTGTACGTAAATCCCTATCCTAGGCTTTGTGTTTGATACAGGCCAACACAAATTTGAATCTTCCTTAATTAAAAATAGTCTAAAGCATTCATGTTTTTATTTATTTACTCGTCATCATAATAATAGCTAAAAGGTTAACTGAGATGTTTCTAAAGACATTGCATTTGTATCTCAGCTCGGGGAGAGCTGGTTTGAGTCCCACGACTGCAGCAAGCGCTGCATCTGTGTAAATCTTGGCGGCAATGTCAGCTGTGATGCCTAGGTCTGTAAGGACAATGAGATCTGCAGTTTGGAGGATGGCATCCTGGGCTGTCACACACAGGGTGAGTGCTCCCTGCGTGACTTTTCAGTCGACATATAATGCTCTGAAACATTGTTCTTCAGGTCCAGATGATCACACCCCAAAACTGTACACTAATTTATCCAGTGTAATGGTGTAAGGAGGATTAAACTAAATATGGATACTCTGGTTCTTTCGGTAAAGTCACGTAGGTAGAACAATGAAATATAATATATCACAACGTTTCGATCGCAACACAAGCAGTGGAACTGCTGAACCAGGAACACGTACACCAAGCCCTCAAGATGAATGGATATTCAGACCGCACAATCCGCAAAGCTGTGTCCCCAACCATGGGGAGACAACCATCTGAGGACCCAATCAAAACCATCACCTTGCCATACATAGCAGGTGTCACCAAAAATATTTCAAAAATCTTAAACAAACACAAGATCCAGGTCCGATTCAATACAGTACACAAAATCCGTGATTTGATCCCATCTGTGAAGCATGTCATTCCTGTCTACAACTAAGTTGTGTCTGCGGCAGCAGTTACATTGGGGAAATGAAACGACATGTCTCTGACCGTGTTCACGAACACAAGGCAGATTTGAAACACGGCAGAACCAATACTTCTGCCATGGCTGATCATTGTTATAACGCAGCGGGCTCGCACGATATTTTTGTTTCGAAACCAAGGTACCTGCAAACCTTCGGGCTACCATCAAAGATTTGTCCATGAAGCCATCCAGATTTCTAAACACAGAGACAATTTCAACCGAGAAGATGGGTATAAGCTGAGCACTCATTGGAAGTACGTTTTTAACCAAGCAAAGTCGTAACTTGCTGTGGTGCTTCCATTCTTCCCTGCCATTTGGCTGTAATCTCCGACTCTCTGAGTTGCATTGCCCTGTTAGGTGCCTCTGCATTAACGGACTGGTGTCTCACTAACAAGGCCACCTCTGCTCGCTTAGCCTCGATGTATCGATGGTTCTGGCTGTGTGATAGGCTGTGTCTCACTTGCGGTGGTTCTTTTGCGTGGACGCGCTTGCCTCTCACAGCGCAGTTGGCAGCTCCACAGCTTGTGTTACACATAGACATTAACTTGCTAATCCCCCTAATCTCTCTGCCTAATCTCTCCCATCAACATAGTGATAATCTCCCATTAACACTGCTGTTGTGCGCATATGCGGGGACGATACTCCTATGCGGCGACGGAAGCTCATTTCATGCTAATCTCTCTCTAATCTCTCTCTCCCTAATCTCCCCCATTAACACAACTAACGTGCTTGCGTCCGGGGATGGAATTCATTTCCAGCTCAGACCCCGCCTGCTTGCCCTTCGCCACATATATAACAGCTCTCTCACTGGTTCAGCAGTTACACTGCTGGATTATTCTTTATGCCTGAGGACGACCGCTTGTGTTGCGATCGAAACGTCGTGATATATTATTTTTGTTTTATATTAGATTTCTACCGATGGGACTTTACCAAAAGAACCAAAGAATATGGATTGCTGCAAGAAGTATAAATCTCACCTGAAAACGGGTGACTCGTACTGCTCAAAGAGGCTGCGTCGTTCATTGACTTCCCAGCTGTTGCCAAACACGTTCTCGGAAGTAACGAGCGATCCATCGGGAGTCTTGAATTCGTCACTCTTGTCCCCATTGTAATTCCCACACAGGCCACACACTTGGCCAGCATAAGAACTGGGAATGGTCACGTCTACATCACAAAAAAACCAACCTTCAACACTCGATTCTGTTGCACCACGTTCTACATATATATAGATCCTTAAAGGAAGCCACGCCCAAAAACAATAACAATGACAATTGTTTACCCCCCCCCCCCCACTGAAAAGAATCTTCACCTAGTTTTGATATTTAAAAAAAAGTATGAGGATCCTACACTGGGATGTTTCGCCAGTACCAATAATGAGTGATTCATAATCAGTTTATTTTGGGTTAGATAATCGTGCCAGTTGAAATGGCCAATTTGATTTCAGCTAAACCAATATTGACACGTTGGGTGGTGGGGGCTACAAAAAAATATATACCTCCACGATTTAACCCAAAACTAAATAATTATATATCGTGATACTGGTCATGGAAGCCTACGTATGAAATTAACCATTCATTCGTTTTTGGTCCATTGTGGGAGGAAACTACAGTACCTGGAGAAAATGCACATATTAAAGGGTATAGCACTCTACACTATGCACAGATTCAATCCATTCACTTAATCCAGTGAGTGGAAAACATCTATCTGTAGACTGATAGCATTTCTGTACTGCCTTTTACAACTATCTCACAGCCCTCACAACCATTCCCCTAATACACTGGGTATCCATGCTGGTTACCCATTCAAGTACTGACCAAGCTGAACTCTGCTCAGCTTCCAATTTCTGACGAGCTCAGCTGCATCTAGGGTGATTTGGTCGCGAGAAAAACAAATATTTCTTATTTCGTTAGCGACACACTCGGACCATGTGTTCTGGGCTATCCTCCACGAGTGCGGAGTCACAGAAGCACTTGAGACTTGAGTCACTTCACAGGTGTCACACACTTAATTAAAAAAGTCACTGCAGCTACGAGGTATGCATCTGCAAATATAAACGGTGTCATTTTGGCTTCATCTTCCTTTAATAAAGAGGTTTGCGAGCCATACATTATTTTGCATGTTTTAATTCCCAGCTGACGCCACGTATTAATGGCATTATTGGAAGTCACGAGCTGTAGAATTTGTTTGCAATATGTATTAACTGCATCACGTGATCAACGTAATCACTGACGAGCAGGAAGCGATGTACTTCTCCGGACTCTTTACCTGCGTGTGACTTGCGGTTGAATATGACAGTCAGGCCAGAGTCCGTCCTGAGCACCATCTTGCGGGAGGTGTGCACGATTTCAAGTCCCTCCATGGGATTTGATGGGGGCTTCGTTCTTACCCCATTCAGCTGCAGAGCAAGAACATAAGTGAGAATGTATAATGTGGTGGAGCGTTGGGAAACTGAACGGTGCTTTTGCACAGATGCTCATGGAGGCAGTGACATAGGCAGTAGTGGTGGAACCTATACTTAAGCAAGTGCAGTGTCCTCCCCTTAAATGTTTAGCCTGGTCAACTGCATATTCTAAACCATGGGGGAAATATATAATACGTAAGTAATTGCATAAAGGAAATATATATTTAAGTGTACAACAGCAATGAAAAGTACTCAAACAAGCATGGAGAAATGCACACTTGGAATTACACTGAGAAAGAGGTGCATGTGGATCAATGGTATAAATGCAAATCAGAGCCATTATTGACTAAAGGAAAGTAAGTGGGCTCAAGGCAGGACACTCCGACAGAGGGCCTTTTGGCCAAGGGATGGGAATGTGAACAAGATGGCAGCCAAAGGAGAGAATGTGCAAGAGGGAATGACCACTGTGGAGGTGAAGCAATGAGATCAGTGTGTGTGCAGGAGTGAGATGGACTGTGGCATCACAAGGCTGATGATGCCCAGCTCTGGTGTGATTCATAGAGCTCTGGTGTGATTCATATATCTGTGTCTTGGTGTGAAAACCCTCTCACAACGGGTAACACTCAAAGTCAGCAACCCACTCATTGTACTGCCATCTGCAGGCCACATGTTTGCTCGCGAATGGAGAGAACAACTTTGAGGCACGAGGAACCACAGACAAGTGGGACGGAAGCCAGGCGGTGGAGAACCGGTGCCAAATGAGCTCTGCGGTCCTCTATATATTAATTAATGAGTGTTTACACGTGGAAAGAAACTGGAGCACCTAGCGAAAACTCTCATCTATGAGAGGCAACGCTCTATCCCATAAAGAAAGAACAGATTGAGTCCACATTTTTTATGCACCGCATTCTCTCGGCGAGCTAGGGAATGGCACGTCAATGTCCACGGGAATGGGCGTTTCACAATATTTGTGCGATCCACCAACCCTCACCTCCAGTGATGGATTACAGGCATGCGCCACTACCACCTACCAGATCAATATGCATCTCTGCACAATCCACCAACTCTATCATGATCCATCAACCCTCGCTGGCGTCACATGTGTGTGACAACACACTCGGCACTCTATTTACATCACGTTCACATCTCCGTTTTCTTCTCCGTGTGATGTCATGATATCTCAGGGGTGTACGGGGAAACTCCTGCATACATCAGTAACTGACAATACGTTTCTAACAAAAAAATGTTTAATGGGAACAACGCCACACCTCGAAATCCTTTCTGTCGGTAAACTTGATCTGGAAGCCGTACACGTAAATGTACACTGCATCCAGTAAGGACACGCGGTGGTTGTGGTCGACACGCTTGTTTTTGCCGAGGATTCTGATGGGCAGGAGGTTTTTGTTGTCCCCACAGCTCTGCACCAGCGTGTATGTTTCACGACCCATGAAGTGGTACAGCCTCTTGTCAAAGGTCTGGTAATGTGGGTCCCCAGATATTGAACACGTGTTGTAACCTGGCACAAAGGGCAAAATTGTTTCCACATGGGTAACTTTTTTTATAGAATCAGAAATATTTATATATGCTGGAGGAATCCGATAAGCTATCAATATCTTTTACATATATGTCCAGTTGGGGGATGTAAGAATGTTACAATACATAAACATGATAGTATAAGTATAAGAAAGGTAAACAAATCATGCAAAAAATACACAGAGAAATCTCAGTGAGGGGAGGGGTAGGAGAGCGAGGGCAGCGAGGCAGTTAGTGTCAATACACAAAAATGTGTCCAATGCACGTTGAATGACTTGAGACACGTTTCTTGAGATGATTCTTTATTGTAAGACACGACCCCTTGAACAGGCAGACCCCAACTTCAGCAGCCCCCTAGCCTCTCGCCTTGTCCCCTTATATGCTGTGCATGGCCACACCCCTGCCCCATGGCCACGCCCCTTTCTGGAACCTTCTCGCTGGCCCCAGACCACGCCAAAAACAGGCTCCCGCCACGGACACCGCGATGCAGCTTGAATTTGGCGCCATTTTACCAACCAGTTCGTTGACTGGCGGAGAACGGGAGCACCACGTGAGGGAGGGTCTCCAATCGCTGCCTCCCACGTCATTGATATGCGACGGCGCTGCGCGGAAACATCAGCAGCCGGGAGCGGGGCAGGCATTCCAGCAGTGACTACCCATGTTGACGGCCTTCCGAGCAGAGGGAGGTGACTGGGGAGCCTTTCAACGGAGGTTCCTCACTCACCAAGAGATGTCGGGGTGGACCGATGCCGAGGCACTGCGCGCGCTCCCAGCGACTTTGGACGATGACACTCTGGCCACCTTCAGGTCGACTCCAAGGTCTGGCCGCTCCACACCATGCTGCGCTTCGGCTGATGGCCAGGGTCTACGGACCGCCGTCTGCCTGTCGCCACCACATCTACGCTCGCCGTAAGGGGGAGACGGAAACTCCTCTTGCCTACCGCACTGCACTTCTGGCTCTCGCTGACGCCGCTTTTCCTCGCATGGACGAAGAAGGCAAAGACGCAATGGTCACGGAGCAGCTTTTGGCATTGGCGCAGGACTTGGGTGTTCCCATCAACGCGGCAGATGAGGTTGATATATGCTCGTTGCGAGTTGCTACGAGCATCCACGCGCACGAAGTTCTTAAATGGAAACGGCCTGTCGTTGCCTGCGCCTCAGCCTCAGCTTCTGCCTCAGCCTCGGCGCCCAGTGAACCCCAAGGCGCTCTATCACAGGAGGAGGTCTTCGCCACGACACAGTCGGGGGACTGGAGGTTGGGAGGTCGGTCGCCCCAGCGCACGCCACGCAAGCTGGAGCAACCGAAATCAGCGACGGCCCTCGTCACATGTTACAACTGCGGCCTCCGAGGCCACGTTGCTTCTGGGTGCCGGGCTTCACGTCAGCGCGCTACAGGACCACGGCTGGACGACGCCCAAGGTCCCAAGTCCTCCCAACAGTCCCCGGCAAGTCGCGGCACCACACATGCTCGGCCCACTCACACTTTTCACACGAGTCACTGCGCCGTGCCTGATGGGCCACGGGATTCGGGTGCCTGTTCAGTGCGGGGAGGGGGGCTCGTACGGCTCGTACGGGAGCTCAGACCAGCCCAATGGTCTGAGCTGGCCCATAGGGTGGTGGCTGCGTCGGCCGGTTCGTCCGTGGCTACTGGGTCGATCGAGGGTGTTGAGGTTCGGGTTTTGGTCGACACGGGGGCGTCGGCAACGATCATTTCCGACCTTATTTACAATATTCTTCCCGTTCAATGTCGACCCTTACTCCCAGTAGACGTTCCATGTTATGCGGCAAATGGAGGTTCCTTGGGTATTGTGGGTCAGATTCGGGCGGGTATTTGCATTTGGGATATTAAATTGTCGGGACCAGTCTTGGTCTCATTGTCTCTTGCAGTCCCACGTTTATTGGGAACGGATTTTCTAGCTAAAATGCCGATCAAGATCCTCATTGATCAGGGTTGCATCGAGCTTCCCTCCGGCCACCGCATAGAATTTTTGTCCTCCCCTAGCAATCTACGCACGGCCTGTGCGACGGTGCAGGCGATGGTCACCCAGACGGTACGCGTACCGCCGGGGTCACAGATGTTAGTGCCCCTACGCTTGCGGAAATCTCTTGGTGTGGGTACAACGGAGCATGGTGTACTGTTAGGCCCGTCTAACGCAGCTGTCAGGGGTTTGGATTTGGCGGTGGCTCAGACGATGGTGCGGGGGGACAGAGACCCCTTCGTTGTGGTTTTAAATGTGGGGTCACGAGCAGCTGTGATTCCACAGGGTACCGTGCTCGCTCATGCAGCACCGGCACCCGTGGGAGAGCCGCTGATAGCGCATGTTGATACTGCTCCGGCTCCGCATCTGAAATCGGGGGGTGATCTAGGGTGGTTGGATTCACTGTGTTCTGGATCCAGTGACCTGTCTAGTTCACAGCTGGCGGCATTACGCGCCCTGTTGGTCGAATTTTCGGACGTTTTCAGCAAGCACAAATATGATATTGGTTGCACTGACCTATTACGTCACCACATTGACACGGGTGACGCTGCCCCCATTCGGCAAAATCCCTTCCGGCTGAGCCCAGCCGAGAAGCAACATGTGAAATCAGATGTTAATGACATGTTGTCTGCCGACATCATTTCGCCCTCATCCAGTCCACGTGGGGCTCCCATCGTGCTTGTGAAAAAGCACGATGGGTCCCTGAGGTTTTGCGTTGATTTCCGTCGCCTTAATAAGATCTCTGTGGCTGATGCATATCCGCTCCCCAGGATGGACGAATCCTTAGATGCTTTAGCAGGGGCACGGTATTTTTCCACATTGGACCTGCTATCGGGATTTTGGCAACTCCCCCTTGACGAGGTGTCGAAACCCAAGACTGCGTTTCGAACACCTGTGGGCCTATTTCAGTTCAATCGGTTGCCCATGGGACTCCATTCAGCTCCCGCAACGTTCCAGAGGTTAATGGAATTGGTTTTGTCCGGCCTGCAATGGGATACCTGTTTAATTTACCTGGATGACGTCATCGTCTTCAGTAGAACGTTCGAGGAGCACCTCCAACGTTTGAGGGCAGTGTTCCTCAGGATGCGATCCGCCAAATTGAAGTTTAAGCCACAAAAGTGCCAGTTACTCCCGGAATCAGTGCGGTACTTAGAGAACATCGTCGGCCGTTTGGGTATCTCCACTGACCCCACTAAGACACACTGTGTCAGTTCTTGGCCAACGCCCACTTCGGTCAGCAAGGTCTGTAGTTTTATTGGGTTTGCCTCATATTACCGGCGATTCGTCGAACAGTTTGCCACCATAGCCAAACCCTGCACGCTTTGACGGCAAAAGGTGTGAAATTTCGCTGGGGGCCGGAGGAAGAGGCCTCTTTTCGCTCCCTTCGTGACGCCTTGGTGAGTGCTCTGCCCTTATGTTACCCTGATTTCACCGAGCCGTTTTTGCTTGACACGGACGCCAGTAACACAGGCATTGGCGGAGTACTCTCACAAGTGATCGGGGGTGTCGAACGCGTTGTCGCCTACGGTAGCAGAGTATTGTCGCCGGTGGAACAAAGGTACTGCGTGACCCGTCGCGAGTTACTGGCTATTGTGTTTTTTATCCAACAGTTTCGACCGTATCTCTACGGCCGACACTTCACTGTCCGTACGAACCACGCGGCGCTTCAATTGGCGCTTTGCGTTGACCAGCCATCGGGCCAGTTGTCCCGATGGTTAGAGGTCCTCCAGGACTATCAATTCACAACTACTTACCGTAAGGATGTTCGCCATACCAACGCGGATGCCCTGTCGCGGTTGTCACCAAGTTCTGAATGTGCGTGTCTTTTGGGATCGGGACACTGCAAACCCCAGACTGTCGTCCCTCCGGCAGCTCTGGCCGCTGCGGCTGATGCACCGCGACCCGAGATTCCCTTCTCTCCGACGGGTGGGGATTTTTTGCTCAAATTGTCCCTCGTTGAGTGGGGCCGGCTCCAAATGGGCGACGCGTCCCTGCTCGCGCTGCATCACAAGGCCAATGGTTCCGATAAGGGTACAGTTGGCGTCGACTCATGGGTATTGAAACAGGGCCTCCTTATGAATTGGAATGGTACGTCCCTTCGCCATAGGCTTGTTGTGCCATCTGCTGTGCGAGGTAGGGTTGTTCTGGCCGCTCATGAACGACTGTTACATTTGGGATTTCACAAAACCCTTGCTCTGCTCCAGCGTGATTACTATTCGCCGGGTATGGCAAGGGATGTGTCCACCATTCTTAAAGGGTGTGTGCAGTGCGCCCAACGGAAACTGCCTCCCATTGCGGCTAACCCACCATTGCAATCTATTCAGGTCTCGTGCAGCAATGAACTTGTTGCGCTTTATATTTTGGGGCCTTTCCCAGTGACACCTAGGGGTAACAAGTACCTGCTGGTTGGCGTGGAATATTTCACTCAATGGCCCATGGCCTGGCCACTTGCCAACCAATCGGCAGCAGCCATTGCCGAGGCCTTTGTCCAGGGCTATGTCTTGGACAAAGGTGCACCGGAGCGGTTGCTGACCGACCAGGTGAAACATTTTTTGGGCGTTTTATTACGGGAGGTGTGCGACCTTTTGGGCACTAAAAAGGTGCGTACCTCCCCGTACCACCCACAGACTGATGGGATGGTGGAGCGGCTCCACAGGACGATTACGTCCATGTTGTGCCATCAGGTGTGCGAAGCTCAAGTGGATTGGGACTTACAGATTCCAGGTGTCCTCGCTGCCTACAGGATGGCTCCCCACGCGGCAACAGGGTTTTCTCCCTTCTATCTTATGTATGGCCGGGACGCTGATCCGCCCGTGGATGCCCAGTTGGGGATTTCCGAACCCCGTGCTAAGTCAAAATTGGCTGATCACATCAAATTTAACATTTCTAAATTGGCCGAGGCACGGGAAGCAGCGGCACTAAATTCGAGATCTCGCCAGATTGGCGAACGAGCGGTTGCGTGCACAGCGGACACACACGCACGAGTGGAAACCGGGCGATAAGGCCATGGCAAGGACCGGTCAAGGTTGTGCAGGTTGCGCGCCCCCAATGTGTTCAGATTAAGTGGGGGAAGCGTTGTTGGTATGTTTACCCCTCCCGACTGAAACCTTTTTGGCACCACATACCTTCCCTTCATGTCCAAATGGCCGAGCATGTGATGTGTCCGTTGACTCGGGGAATGGGATACCGCCACCTGATCCTCACATGCCTCTGACTGTCCCGCTCCCAGGTGCCGCGGAATTGACGGCCTCCGAACGCCAGCAGCCGGATCCCCGAAGCACGTGCGGAACCGGGGAACCCGGTTCGAGCCTTCCAGGGCTACCTGGGCCGCCTGTCGGACAAGCATGCCCTGTCCCGTATGACAGACCGGCCAAGCGGACTCGCGCTAAATTGCGCCACTTCTCGTGATGTGCGGCCGGATCCACCAGGATGCCCGTGCCAGGGCAGCCCCCTTTGACTGTCCGGATGTCCCGCTTCTCCTGGACGTGTGAGGTCGCGGGCACGGGTCACGGGATGGTGTAATGTCGTTTTTTATTTTATTTTCTCATCGACATTGTACATATGTTCATGGTGTTGAGTGTTGGAAGGTTGGGTTATCTATTGTGGCATTCGATTGTTGTTGTTAATTGTTGTGTTATTGTTGTTGCTACGGGGCACACACACGGTTCTGCTTTTTGGTGTATTCTTTATTGAAAAGGGGGGTTTTTGCAGCCGGGCCGGCTGCGAGCTATACGGGGGGGGGGGGGGGGGCGGGGGGGGGGGGTGATGTAGAGGTATTACGTACCGGGGTGTAGCAAGCCGTTACGTTGGGGTGTCTACATAAACGTCCGTACGTGGGGTGTCTACATCAACGTCCGCATACAGCCCCGCCCCTCGGGGGGGCAGTTGGGTATATAAGGCGGTGCGCGAGAGAGCTCGAGGAGTCATTGGAGCAGAAGAGCCAGTGAAGACTGAAGACCAGCTAGCTAGCCCTGGGACTACCCTGACTCGCTGCTCTTATAAGAGCCGAGCAGGGCAAGCCAGGGGCGACCTCAGAGCAGTGAGGTCTGTGTCCTTGTGAGGGCCAGGCTCGTGTGGCTGAGGGTCGGACCTGAGCCGAAGCTGGGCCAGGTCAGTTAGCCTCTACTAGGATGGTCTGGGTTAGAGGGGTGTAGGAGCTAACGGGGAAACGTTAGCCGAGGGACACTGCCTCGGATAGAACCGGGTGAAGGGGTCGTTACCCCTTCAAGCATTAGGGTGCGCTACGTACTGTATAGTAGCAATTGTTAATAAATACGTGTTGCCTCCGTCAACGTCTCCTGCACTACTTATGCCGTTACATATACAAGGCACTGTGCTCTCATGGATTGAGTCCTTCATTACAGGTCGGACACAAAGGGTCAATGTTGCCAGTAACCTATCACACAGGTCATCGGTGGCGTGCGGTGTACCATAGGGAAGTGCACTTCCTACTTTACACCGCTGTCATCGGCATCGCCCGCCATCATAGTATCGGCGTGCAATCATATGCTGATGACACGCAATTTTACTTCCATACAAAAGCTGACACACGTTCCACGTCTCATATTGTGTCTCAAACACATACAAAAACTGGTTGACACTATCTGAAGCTTAACTCGATTAAGACTAAATTAATCGTGCTTGGGACTCACCATCAGCTTTCCAGAGTCAAATGTGAACCTATCCACATAGACGGCTGCGACATCCCAGTGTCGGATAAGGCAACATGCCTTGATGTCCTTGTCGATAGCGAACTGACATTTGCCACTCACATCAGGCGCCTGACTGGACAGTGCTTCTATAATAAAAGACTCCGTCAGGCACTGCTGGTCTCCGCTTGTCTTTTATTCAGGTTCTTCTCCGCACCCCGCTGGTCTCTTCCTCGGACCAGCGTTGTCTCGCGCACGCCCCGCGTACGCTCCCTCTCGCGTGCCACGCACACTCCTCCGTTAGCTCCACTACTCCCGCACTCCGCACACCGCTGGCCGACGGCGTGCTGAGGTCCTTCGGCCATGTGGCCGATGGCACGGATCTCTCTCTCACCACCCAACGTGGCTCAGACTCTTAACTTCCCCGACTGCTCCAATCTCTTCCGGGCTCCCACTTATATCCATTCCCCCCACGTGACCCTGACTCCTCCCCTTACGGATCGTCAGATCCGGCCTTCCCATACTACCCCTCTGGCTCCGCCCCCATTCACATCGCCTCCCATTGGAGCCGAGGTGAACGGTGGCCCCTCCCACACGCCCCGCAGACCAGGCTCCGCCCCCCAATACCCCGGGCCATGTGTTTGGACCAGAGCCCAGCAACAACCTCATTTACGCTCGCATTACATGACCCCCCCCCTGATGAAAAAGCCAGGCATCCCGGCTGCAATAGGACAAAATAATGCGAGCGACAGCATCACAATCAGGAATCACCAGACACAACGGAGAGTATAACAACAACACAATTAACGAAAGGGAAGGGATTTGCAACGAGTGCGGGTCTCCGGCCCATCCTTCACGAGAGGCGGCGCCCTCAATGGTCGCAGTCCCGGCATCGTCGCTGGCGCGACCACGGTGACTAAATCCAGCAGAACGCCCGCGGGGAATCAAGCTAGTCTGCCACGTGTCGCCAGCCGTCCTTGGGGCCCGTCGACGCAGACGGCCCAGCCGCCACGACGACATCTTGTACTCCTGTCATGTCGCTCGCCGCCACTTGGCCCACGCCCTCCATGGTCGGGACCGCCACCGCCGGAGGAAGGTCCTCTTCGTCTTCTGAAGATGGTGCAGGCATATTCTTTTCCTTGAGATGTTTTGACATCTCGTTCCACTTCTGACACCAGTTTAATAAAAGACTCCGTCAGGCACTAATGGTCTCTGCTTGTCTTTTATTCAGGTTCTTCTCCGCACCCCGCTGGTCTCCTCCTCAAACCAGCGTCATCTCACGCACGTCCCACGCACGCTCCCTCTCGCGTGCCACGCACGCTCCTCCGTTAGCTCCTCTACTCCCGTACTCCGCAGACCACTGGCCGACGGCGTGCTGAGGTCCTTCGGCCTCGTGGCCGATGGCGCGGATCTCTCTCTCACCACCCAACGTGGCTCAGACTCTTAACTTCCCCGACTGCCCCGATCTCTTCCGGGCTCCCACTTATATCCATTCCCCCCACATGACCCTGACTCCTCCCCTTCCGGATCGTCAGATCCGGCCTTCCCATACTACCCCACTGGCTGCGCCCCCATTCACCTCGCCTCCCATTGGAGCCGAGGTGAACGGTGGCCCCTCCCACATGCCCCGCAGACCAGGCTCCGCCCCCCAATACCCCGGGCCGTGTGATTGGACCAGAGCCCAGCAACAACCCCATTTACACTCGCATTACACTTCTACCAGCTTCAATACCTCCACACAGTCTGTCGTGCTCTAACTATGGAGACTCTGAGGATGCCTGTCCACGCATTCATCATCAGCCGTGTGGACTACTGCAACAGCATCTTTGGCTTTGCCAGCTCTGTTCACCTGCGGCCAATCTAGTCGGTTTTAAATGCTGCAGCTCGTCTGATAGTTAAGAAACAGAAATATGATCCTATCATGAGTTTCATACGTGTGGCGCGGCACTGCGTATGAATTATGCCTACTCGTCTTCAAGAGTCTCCATTAATCTGCTCCATCCTATCTCACCAATCAGTGTGAACCAGCTTCAACAGACTCAATTCGACTCCAATTACGATCCGCGGCTCGCAGCGACCTGCTGTACCCGCGTGTAAACCTCGAGCAATATAGCCAACACAGATTTAAGGTCTCTGGCCAGCTCATGTTCAACATCCATCCCTGAGTCTGAGCCAGTTCCACAACAGACTTAAAACAGTGTTGCTTCAGAGAACCTACTTCAACGTGTGATCAATGCGCATTCGACATGGACTGGACTCATAAGAGTGCCCAATATCAGATGTTCTTACTTACTCAGCCTCATGCATTATGTAAAACCCACCAGGTTCCTGAAAAAAATTGCATTTCCGGGAGGCAGCAGAGATAACAGCACATGAAGGCACAAATTATGACGTTTGCGATTTGCACACCCAGTGCCATGCACACAAGTACATTGCTCAACACTTACTAACAGGCTGGCAAGATTCCTTCCCATTCTTCAGTTGACAACTTTCGTGTTCCACACAGTTGTACGCCTCACAGCTCGCATTGCCAGGCACCGAGCAAACGCACTTTCGTTTGCAGTTGTCACTAAGCCAGGCCTCTTCAAACTGAAAGATGCAAGGAAGCAATGCCACGTAAGTTGAAACTCCTTAAATACGAATTAATCACATTTATACCACGACTGCTATGAAAAAAGCGACTTAAATACACCTCGTGATAATAATGCACATCCTTTACATCTTGCATGCCACACTCAAGCACCAGTTTAGTCACACCCCACACAGCAGGTGCAGACTGAAGTGGTGATGAAAATCGGGTATGCAGTTTTGTAGCGAATGAGACAATAGCCCTGTGACCAAAGCTGCCCAGGCAGTTCAGTGGGATTGTCGTATTTTATAATTCCAAAGTAATGGCATCAAATGTCTTATATTGTGTTGCAGGTGGCGTCACGAACATTGACACCACTCATACAGAATCAGGAAATGAGATGAGCACATTGCTGTTGGCCAATGTATAACCGGAGTGTCCCCATGAAGAATCGAATTTCCATTGGGAATTCTCATTACATCATCACATGTTGAGAAAACTCCCTTGTAGGATGACGTCATGAAGTCACTTCAATAGACCTTCTCTCTTACACTAGATTACATTTATATATTGTACATATAATGTTGACAGAATGAAAATCAAGTTGTCATATTTAAGTCCTCGAAGCTGGAACAAAATACATGATGTTAAAGCCTAACTTTACACCACGAGTTTTTTTGTACAGTCAATGGTTACTGGCCTGAGATCGTGAACTCACCGCAATACTTGAGAACCAATCCAGTGATAGGTGGCTACTCCCAGAATATCATCGGCGTGCACTCAGCTCTCCAACGCAGACATTATCTCCCTGATCCACCCAGCACCGTGCGTATAAATTCCATCATGATATTCCACAAATCATCACCTGCAAGTGTTAACCGCAAAGAGCGAGAGGAGCGTGTAGGAGCGCAGTGCACATGGACCATGCAGACCGAGCAGCCTCGCTACCCACCGAGTGGTAGTTGTTTTCATCGTCCCGGCAGCCGCAGGCTTCCAGCGACACGCAGAGGTCGTCGCTAAGCACGAAGCCCTGGTCGCAGACGCAGCCCTCGGCGCACCGAGCCGCGCTCTGGCAGCCGGCCTCGGCGTAGATGTCCGAGCAGGTGGCCGGGCAGGGCGAGGCGCACGGCGTGTAGTGGGTGTTCAGCGGGCATGACAGTGCTAATGGAGAGACACGTACGGATTTTATCATACGGGTGTCATGGTTATGTTCACTGTGGCATTGGCATTGTATGTCATATGGAAATTTGAAAGAATCCCAGGTTCATCAACATCTCGGGTATAATTGATTCAAATGCTTCTGTTATGTGCAGTTTATATTCTTGCGTATGGCAGCAATATGTTCACAAGCTTAATGGAAATGTCGATGTCTGCTAGCCAATATGACAGGGCTTCAGGAGAGAGTTTGTGTCGTTTTGCTGTTCCTACATTGAAGGAGTGACTATAGAGTTGTCTAAATGGTCCATAATCCACACGTACACCACATGTGCTCTTAGATTTCGCAAAAAAAATCTTGGTTTAGATACACAAGCATATAAGGAATGTTGCTTATATTTCAACCGTGGAGGTAAAGCTGATGCTGTCTAAAATATTTTTTCTCACAATGGATATCTGTAAATATAAAAAAATGCCCTCATACAGAAAACTCACGGCAGAAGGTTTCATTGCGCCACAGAATGTTCATGCCCTTTGCCCGGCAGGCCTCCGCATAGGCCTGGAAGTTATCGCACAGCGTGCTCTCCATTCCATAGAACTGACACATATCGTAGATGCACGTCTTCAGGAAAGGCTCAGGATCTATCTCGGCATGGCACTTGGCAAAGGCTCCTGAGATAGAGATAACGACTTCACATGTATTTTGATATGCCTCTTCATTGATTGGATCACAGCTGGGAATGTGTGGCTCGTCTGGTTTGCAACTGTGAAAAAATAAATCACACGCATGGTTTTGTTATCGATATAAACACATGCATGATTTAGACAAAAATAATGTGATACGACGAATGCCACATTGATGTACATTTATAGGGGTTGCTGTAAACTCCTCCACTATATGAAATATTGATAAATATTTCAGGTACCTGTTTTCATTTTAAATTAAAGCGGTGGTCCAGTGATTAGCACACCGCGTTATGAAACCACACGACCCAATTTTGATTCTCGACCATGGATATGACAGTGTCAAATGACATCTGAACTACACACTTCACCAACCCACAATGTAAAGCTTGGTGAAGTATGGTCATAAAAACCCGGCTTGAGGAGCCTTTCCATTAGCAGTGGATTGACACGGTGTTATATACATCACTGTAATGTGCTATTACCACATGGAACATATTATGCTGCGTGGCTTGTACGACACCAAACCATCCACATTGGCTGCCTCACCCAGCATCATCGTCTCCCTCGGCCTTCCAGCTGTCTCCGAGCTGGGCGGCGCTGGTGGCAAGCTCCCCGTTGGGCATCAGGTAGTCGTCTGTGCCGTTCTGGTTGTAATTGCCGCATAGGCCGCACAGCTGTTGCACGGTCAAACAAAAACCAATGTAAGATATTTTTGACATGATCAAGACGTGTCATGGGTTAATGGGTGTATAAAGAGGAGATATACTTTAGATTCATTATTTAATCCTGGTAATTATTGACTGCAATGATAACCAGTGCATTTAAATATATAGAATATTTTTGAGATAACATGGAGCATGTGCATTTATATTGCAAAATGGCGTCAATGATGCATCGTGGGTCTCTGTGCATTATCGTTCGTGCGTAAGTATTCCTCCTAGCATCCAATAATTTATCACATTAAACTAATTAATAAAACTTCCAATAGTTACTTTTCTGGTTTTAACGTTCGACCAATGAATGTGTAATGAGTCTACCAGACGAAGATAAAGGTGACACACGCTTCTTTATTTTAGGCGTGAGCTCAGGCCACGTATGTCCACTCCACTCCAAATCCCTCCAGGAAGTGCCCCGATCGCCCCGCCTCATTCGGTGATGTCACCACTCTCTCCCTAAGCGTCACCCTCTCTTTCGCCTCACCTTCTCTTTCCTTTCCTTCCCTTCATGACGTCATGTTAACTGTAACCTGGGATCCCGTGAGTACAGTATTTCTACCCCCGGATCACGTAAGCATTAGCACTACATCACCCCCTCCCCCCTGAAAAAAAAGTCGTTTTCGACTCAACACAACCCGTGCGAATCCAAGGGATTCAGGGTAATTACGATGGTAGGGGAGTAGGGAGAGATGAAGGGGGAGGGGAAATAAACTTATGTCGGTCAATAAACAAGCAATTTAGAATTCAACTGGAGTCCTGCCACTTTGTGTGGTGTGTATGTATATAGAACAAAATTAAGGACAGTAATAAACCGAGGAACCGATAGATGAGGCGGTACACATGAAATTCAACCGGAACTTCCAACTGTAACAAGCGAACAACAGATGACAGTCTCCAGTGCGAAAGAACAACAATGTAATTTTCCTCCGTGTTTCCATTGTCTTGCATGCAGTGGTTGTTCATCACTGTGAGAGAATGGCCCGAGCCCGTGCCCGAGTAACCGGGCTGCGTAGCCATGGCTCGGTCAGACGCTGCCGCATCTTCTTGGTCACAGGCAGTCCTTTTTGAGGTTGGTTCGTCGCGGCAAGTAGCTTCCCCGACCTCGGCAGTGATGATAAAGGTGAGTGAAGGGGTGAAGGTGTATGTGTTCATGGTAACCTGTTTTTTTGGTGAGTGTATCAAGTGCTCCTCCGAGTCTTGTGGAATATCCATGGTAGGCTTCGACCGGTCAAGCTTTATACAGGCAGGATATACATGCCATCACCGACGTCCCAATTGGTCACGTACACATTGAGGCTCAAGTATCTCTACCACTTCCACAAGGCCCTGCCACAGATGGTGCAGTTTGGGTGAGGTCCCTAAGGGTACCTGTGGGTAGTGTAGCCAAGCACTATCTCCTACTTCGAAAGGCTGAGGCGTCACTCACCTTTGCCTAGCCCTTTCATTCACAGAACGGGAAAAAGCTGCGACAGTTTGTGCCGCTTCCCTCGCTATCTTCCACTGCTGCATGACCTGTCGTACCGCTAAAGGCCATTTCGCGGCCCCAGCTAGAAGTTAAAAAAGCTGGCACTCAATGGGAGGGTCCGTCTCCCTACCATACATCAAATAGAACGGAGAGTATCCCGTTGACGCATGCAGGGCCAACCGATGTCACCAGGACCCCACCTATGTTTAAGTCCCAGTATGTCTGAGTGTCATTGACCACCTGACACAGCATGGATGTGAAGGTGCGATTTGGGCATTCTATCATCCCATCAGTTTGCGGGTGGTATGGGGAAATGCATACTTTCTTAATGCCTAGGATGTCGCACACTTCCTGTATCAGTTTTAAGGATTCTTTTTTACCCTGGTCTGTTAGAAGATTTTCAGGGGCCCCTTTATCCATAACATGTCCATGCACAAAAGCTTCTGCTATTGACTGACCAGTTTGATCCGCTAGGGGCCATGCTACCGGCGATCATATTAAATACTCGACCCCTACTAGCAGATATTTATGACCTCTGTCAGTGTGAGGTAGAGGTCCCAATATATCCAAGGCCACCAATTCATTAACTCGCGAAACCTCGATTGATTGTAGGGGCACTTTGATCGGGTGTGCTGGCGTCTTTCGCTGTGTACATTTTACACATGAGGCCGTCCATGCGCAGATATCTGTCATCATGCTCGGCCAAAAATAATGAGTCTTAACGGTAGAGAGTGTTTTCAGCTCCCCCAAATGCAGGAGGTCAGCATGACGACACATTAGGACTGTGTGTCGATCACCCAATGCATCAATAGCCCTTCGTAATCTACAAATATCTAATCTCGATCGGCCAGGGAAGGCTCTGGCTTGTCTTTCCGTATGTTCACATGTGTTGTGAGGCACACCGTGTCAGTAGAGAGTGGTTTACACCTGGGTGACCCCTTAGCATATTCACAAGTACCTGCCTCTGGCAGACGCGATAAAGCATCCACATTGGTGTGGCACAACCCCTTCCTATGGACCACCTCATAGGACAATTCTTGCAGTCTTTCAATCCATCTGGTCATCTGACCAAAGGGTTGGTTGATACGCAACGAGTATTTCAGTGCTGCATGGTCAGTCCGCACCTCAAATTTCCGTCCATATAGGCATGGGCGAAATTGTTGCACAAAATGCACAACGACCAGGAGTTCCCGCCTCGTTACGCAGTAGTGATGTTCGGTCAATGACAATACCTGGCTGCCATATTCTATCACTACCTCTCTGTCCGATTGCACCTGAGATAGGATAGCCCCAATGCCCACATCGCTTGCATCCGTATATAGCGTGAAGGGCAATGAATAATTTGGGTATGCCAATGGTGGCTCCACCGTGACGAGCGTCCGCAGATTTTTCAAAGCCCTGTCCTCTTCTGTACCCTATTGGAACCTCTGCCCCTTAGCTGTGTATGTGTGTAAGGGTTTTTTTAATGGCCGCAAAATCCTGAACAAATCGACGGTAATAGGAAACAAAGCCTATAGATCTTCTGGCATCTGCCACGGATCCGGGGGTTGGCCATTCTCTAATACACCATGTCTTCTTGGGATCAGTTGCCACCCCCATTGCGCTATGTACCCCAGGTATCTGACGGAAGGCTGTGTGAAATGGCATTTAGAAGGCTTGAGTTTCAAATGTGCTCCGCTGATACGTGAAAAATACAGCCTCAGCCGGTGTAAGTGTTCTTGCAAAGATCATCTGAACATAATTACGTTGTCCAAATATATCAGGCAAATGTCCCATTGGAGACCTGTTAGTACTAGTTCCATGAGAATGTGGCTGGCGCCGTTTGTAATCCCATGGGGAGACAGTTAACATGAAAATAACGCCTGCAGTGTTCCAAAGGCAGTCTTGTTTATTGAATCCTCATCTAGCGGTAGCTGCCAAAACTCAGATTATAGGTCCAATGTAGAAAAGTATTTGGTGCCCGCTAAGGCGTGCAAGGAATCATCAATCAGCGGGAGCAGATAAGCATCCACCATTGTGATCTGATTCAGTCGACGAAAGTTGATGCAAAGCTGCAATGAACCGGTGGTTTCTTTACCAGGACGACAGGGGCCCCTCATGGGCTCGTGCATAGCAAATAATATCGGCTTTTAACATCTCGTGGATCGCGAATTTTGTATGTGAGCTTTCTCGACCGGCCCCATGCGATATTAATTTTGGCAGATGGGTGGCGCTTTGTTATATCTCTATACGGTGTATTTTTTGGGTCTTTCGGTAAAGTCACGTAGATAGGTTCAAAGAAATTTTTTTTAAATAACAAAAAAATGACGACGTTTCGATCGCAGCAAAAGCATTCGTCATCAGGAAGAGTGGAAGAGTGGGACATCTTTCTGACAACGAACGCTTGTGTTGCAATCAAAACATCGTAGTTTTTTGTTATTTTTTTGTTATTTTCTTTGAACCTATCTATGTGACTTTACCGAAAGACCTAAAGAATAAATATGAATTCCTGCAGTCACGAAAGCTTTAAGTCAAGATCTATGTGGCGTGTCATTAATTTAGATTGCCCTAAATCATATGGTCCCTTAGTAAATAAATCCTCAAAATCCTGTAACAATTTCCAAAGGGCCTGACGTTGTGGCTCGGATAAGTTAGTATCCTGTGCTGTCATAGCTTCCAGCCAGGGCGTAGCCTCCTCGCACGCAGAATCAGTTTCATCCTCCATTATTCCCACCTGCACTTCATCGCCCCCTGCTGGCATGGGTCGCACATGCACCAAAACCATTCCCCCATATAAGTGACAGGTGTGTTTTCCGTGTTTAAAACTTGGATAACTAGTTTCTGGTGGAGACACAGGATAGTATCCGCACTTGCCAGGGCATGTCGGTCCATGATAATCATCGCCAGTGATAGTAATATAGGTTGAGTCGTCACCAGCGGCGTGCGATATCGAAGGGGAATCAGGATTTGTGATGCTGGGGTAGCGTCAGCATTTTGTTGACGACTGCCTGCACCTGAGCCAACATAGGGTGCCATTATCTGGGCATAAAAAATATAGCCGTTCCCCTGACGGCATTTCGATTCACCCCTGGTCCATAACAATTTTGATAGGCAGTTGATTTAAATAGTCTGTCCCCAGCAAACAGGGAACCGTTAATGTGCTGGAGATGAGCACAGGTCCCGATATGACCAGTCCTCCCACACAGATTTTGATTTATAACTGTCCCAAGAATCTCATGCTTCCCGCATTTGCTGCTACGTAGAATAATTGTACATGTTGCAATCGCTGGGCCTTATGGGGAAGCACATACAAAATGTGCAAGGATATAATAGTCGCTGATGCTTCTGTATCGAACAGCATCCAAACCCCAATTCCCCCCACTGAGCCTACCACCACTGACGTTCCAGCTGCAGTCGCTACTACCCTCTGTGCCAACTTGCGCCATTGTGGTGAAAAATCATGTATATACGATGGTGGTTGTGATCGTCGGGAAGTAGTGGGTGTATCAAATGATAGGTGTGTATGAGAGGTCTGTGATGGGAACTGCCGAGGTGTTTGGGGTGCCGTGACTCACCTGCTGGTTGTATGTAGAGGTGAACAACAGCTGTTGGCGCGAAGGCGGCCCCGGTGGAGCAGCATTGGTACGGCACCCGCGGGTGTTGTGGCCTATATGGCCACATCGGTGACAGGTCACCAGGTTCCGGGTCCTGCTAGGTGCTTGGAGTCCCCGGGGCATCCAGCGATGGGTCCTCTAGGTAGGGCACTGAAATGTCCCCCTTCCAGCTGCGAACATCTCTCCCCCGGGCACACTGACGTCCACCTCTGCCTCGGCGTTGTCTTCCTTGTTCCATATTCCCCGAACCCCCTCCAGTCCTTAATGATATGATGATTCCCCTGTTTGTGCGACCATACGTTGTGATCTCATCACCTCCTCATGGGCTCTTCGTGATCCACAATTAGGTCTACTTGTCCTCATCTGTGACTGGAAAAACTATTGTTAAAGCCTATGCCAGCGCTAACATACGGTCGACCACCATAAAGTCCAGGGCCCCGCGTTCAGGCCTGGCAAAGCAGCTTGAGCTAGGTCCATGCGAGCACTCCTGTAGGCCAAGGCTGACTCCCCTTCTTCCCGCCGACGGTTCTGAAATCGTCTCTTTGCGCTGGATGGCGGGTCAAAAATCTCTGCCATCTCACGATAAGCAGCGTGCAGGGTTTCCTTTTTCTCCGCCGGGATGGAGGAATATATAATTAGAGCATCCGTCGCTAAGGGCCGTGGGGAGCACCTTCAGTGCCTCAGGCTCCATCCACTCTATATATGTATATGCCACCTTGAATCTGTGAACAATTGTCCCCCAGTCTCCTCCTATAGCCACAAACCTTTCTACGTGGCCTAACCTACGTGGTCGATCAGCGCCCTCTCCTCATCGCCGCTCCAATCCTCCAGGTGAATTAATTTCTGCGACCTGGGCTGTGGCTGCTGCGCGCGCTTCAAGTCATTGTCTTAGCGCTTCCCCGTGTGGCTCCAAGGCTCCGCCGCTAAGGCTCGGAGCGTCCATTACCGCTGCGCCTGGTTGTTTCGTACCAATTCCAAACCAATGGCGGCTATTGGTGTTGTTCCCGCCAAATATAATTCTACTCCCTCCAAAGGTTTGCCCTTCTCCATCCCTTTGTATTTCTGGCAATTTCGAAGACTCCGATCAGCTCGCCAGGCTGGGGAGAGTGGATCCCATCGGTCGTGGTGCCGTGCCCTCACCCATCAACAACACTGGCTTCTCCATCCCTGGCGCAGATGTCTCCAGTACTTCATCGTGGGCGGCAACTATCTCAGCCATCGATGTTGCTCGTGGCGTCCCCGCCATGGGATTTCCCGCTCGAACCGAAAGAAAATAAGAAAAAAGAGCCAGCGCAGTCGCTGGGCTAGTAGCCATCTTGTCTTCCCGCAGCTATTGCAGGAGTAGCGTTACTGCCTCCGTGAATTGATGGACTCGGTCCGCCCAGGGCTTGCTTCTCTCGCGGGGTCCAGGGTTCTCAGAGGAGTTACTCTTCGCTTTTCGCCATCTTCTTATGGTTCGGCGGGCTGTCCTGACCCTGTCTGTAGACTGTGCTGTCTCTGGATCACAGCTGTCTGGGGCATTGGGAGTGGAGGCGCGTTCTTCTCCCTCTTCGCTGGGGTCTTGGTCGGGGTCCTTTACGTTACCGCGTCGAGGCATCTTCGGGATCCCACCGCTGCCACCAGTTGTACCGAGTCCACCAAATGAAGATAAGGATGACATACACTTCTTTATTTTATATTGCCAGCTCACACCGCGCACATCCACTCCACTCCGAATCCCTCCAGGAAGCACCTCGATTGCCCCACCTCATCCAGTGACGTCCCCACTCTCTCCCTGGGCGTTCCCTATCTCTCTCGCCCCGCCTTCTCTTTCCTTTCCTTCATATTATCATTTTAACTGTAACCTGGGATCCCGTGAGTATTTCTACCCCCGGATCACGCAAGTATTTGCACTACAAATGCATGCGTGCGGGCATAATAAATCTATGGTATTAGCGACAGGAAAAAACATCTAAACGGATTTTAAGTGACAGTGTAAAGATATATAACAATATACCTGTCTGTATAGGACATTGTTAACCAGGAATCCATTTAAACACATGCTGCTGTCTCCTGAGAGGGTATCCACCATGAAGATGGAGCAATGAAATAAGTTATTGTGCAGGTACTTTGTGGGGATTTTCTAATTATGGATCATGAAAGATGGCATCAGCTTGGGAAAGCCTTCATCCATCAGTGAACCGATCGCGGCTGATGATGATGATGCTGCCACCTCGTTTTAGGATGGAACGTTCATGCTCTTCCTTCAATCCTCACACAGCTTTGCTCAGTAATCCATTTTCTCTTCCAACTCCATGATTAAATGTAGGAACATTATCACCTTTCAGGTCCACTACCTTTGTCGTGGTTATCTCTGCAACTGCCATTATGTGTTACGGACCCTGGCTTTAGGAGTAGTGAATGTTATTTAAACCATTCCTTCGAGTGTGGCTCTGATATTTGCTGTTGCAATGTAGGTGCTGAGTCTCCGAACCAAACTGACCTTGTTAAAGTAAGTACTTGGAGTGTTGATCTCAAGGTGATGTTTTCCATCAAATTTGACTGTGACGCCAAAATCAGTCTCCAGGAGAACGTAGCTTCCGCTTATGCCGATCTTAACCCCTGGGACCAAACCTTCGATGGGGGTCTTAACTCGCTTATCGTCAACCTGTTAAGAAAGAAAAATCAACCACGATGCATTGTGTGTTTTACAACAGCTCTCATTTTTACCGCATAATTACTTTGCACTACTAACTACATATCACAAAACACATTGTACGTTAATTGTACATTAATCATCTCTGCTCATTGCCTAAATAATAATGGGTTCATTATTAATATAAAGTTTTCTGATGTCACAACTAAGACATTCCTGCTTACAAAGAAAACAAACTTTTAACTAAATTCACATGATAAACTTCCATTAACATATACTTCTTAAATCAATGTAAATGGTATGCTTATTTTATATCTACTGTTTAGCAAATGTTGCAGGGAATGCTAATAAGATACTTTTTTAATAGCTCTTTGTCAATCTACTACCCACACCACATCAGTGATTGCTTCACCACACCGGTTAGTGGGGTGGGCTGCTTGGCACCAGTTCAGATATCACTCGCCACTGATGTTAGCCACGGCCAGCAATCGAACTGTGAGATGGGCACTCTGCCGCACCCAATCTGCCCATAAATAATCTTCTCTTTCTCAACTGCGACTGTACGGTCTCACGGTGCCCAATCCGTGCGTACCAGCACGCGGTGGCTCTTCTGCAGGGTGACGCGGTGGCCCGCGATGTCGACGATCACGTGCTTGAGGTAGGAGCCGGACGCCTGTCCGCGCTCCTCGTTCTTGGCGGTGATGGTGAAGGGTGTCACGTTGGTGTCATTGCACACGTCCGCCAGCGTGTACGTGCATGTGCCCATGTAGCTGATCATTATCAGGTCAAAGGTGAAGTAGTGGGGATCTCCGGCAACGTGGCACGTGGCGTAACCTGGGGCACAGAAACACAACCAGGCCCTTCTCACAGCAAGTAGCGGGTGCTACTGTTCCCTCCCTCACTCGTAAGTATTCCGCAATCAAAAGGCAGGTGCAATCGACTGAAACCCACAGACAATTATTTATGAAATTTAACTGGAGATATGTCCGGTCACCGATGATCACATACAGACGTATTAATAAAAATGCTTATGAAACTTACAAATTTCTTATAACCCTTAAGGGAAGCTTAAAGCAGATTTTTCTAAAGCAAAAACAACTGTGATACCATATGGTATTTCAAAGACAAAAGTAGTGTAATTGATACAGGAAGAGGCCATGGCTGATGAAGCCAATTCGTGTTAAGCTAGATTCGCTGGAATGTAAAGGTAAAAGAAGAGAGCACGTTGGTTCGGATGAATGTCCCTGTCGGTGTATTGAGCCATGACCACTTAACCCGAGGTTTAAGTCCCAGTTACCCATTTGAGATTAACTAAACTCCTGGTTCGACGCATATGGTAAGACGATTGATGGTTTCAGCTTGGGCACTGATGAGATTGGATAAAAAAAATATTGTTTATTCAATTTAAATAAAAAAGTGGATATGTTTCCCCATATTCAAACACATATTTGGTGATATCCATCTCCAATGGTTCAAAAGTAAAGTGAGCGGCTCTCCATCGGAATGTTCCAAGTTCAAATCCTGGTTTTGGGTCAATTTAGCCCATCACCCCTCTGGGTTTGCTAAAATGGTTGCCACTTTGTGGGGAAGTCGATTGTGGTAAAACTAACTAACTGAGCTTTGGACTAATATTCAGAGGTGGCATGGGCACACGTGATTGGCCATCAAAGTGGCTTATATCATTATATGTGGGAATGTAAAGTAGAAGTCAATTAAACCAAACACACGTTGCTTCGTATAGAGGGAAGCACCAGAGGACCCGCAAAAAACTCCACGCGACCGTGGGCAGAGAGAATATGCAAAGTTCAACGCCATGATCTCCTGCATACCAGGTGAGGGAGACAACATCTCACCACCGTGGCGCTTCTATGGATAGACTCGCACCCTCCACAGGAACGTGGAATTTAGATCACTGGTGCAGGGCTCTAAACAGGAGATGAGCACTGCCTCAATGCTCATATCAGCAGGGAATTATTTTTTATCTGCATTGGTGGTTACAAATCAGATGGAAATTCTACATTCCTGTGCTATGGATACATCTCTCCACAAGGCAACTTCAGATTTTAATTATGTAGTAATACTTTTTTTAATTCTGAAGGGATGATGGGCTGGGTTGCATTATAACTATGATTATAACTCATTGTCTTCCAAAGGTGACCATAGCGCTCTGCCACAGTGTCTGCGTTTGATTGTTCAATATTTGTGTCATAGACAAAACACATACCCTTGCTGTGGCAGCCCAGAATGCCATCCTCCACCGTGCAGACCTCTTGCCATCCACATTGCCAGGCATCGCAACTCACGTATCCGGGCGTCACGCATGTGCAGCGCCGGTCGCAGGTCTCCGATTCAAACCAGTTCTTCCCGAGCTGCCACCACACGATCGTGAAGGCAGTGAAAAAGTCTTGAGAACGCCATATGAATCGAATAATTTTCATCATATTCCATTGTCATTGGTTGTTGAATTTTTTGTAATCAGATAACCACAAATAGTGGAATCTGTATTTTAGAAAAATGTTTATAAAATGCGACCAGATAAACAATGAAGAAAGGCACAATATTTTAACAAGTAGGCTTCTGTGATTAATAATATGATTCAAAATTAATGTTGGGTTAGATCACGTACGAAAAATGTGTTGTAAACCCTCCTCCACCCGACATAGCTAGTTAGTAAAGTTGATTAAGGTGGTTGTTACTTATAGTGAAACGTCAGGCAACCCAATTGTTAAATGTGATGTGGATTTATTTTCAACACACTGGTGTGCTGAAGCAGTGAAACTGGCATGTTTGTTCACGTGACAATTTTTATAATTGGCTGTGTCGGGTGGAGGAGGGTTTACAACACACTATTTATGCAAACTGATACAAAATTAAACAAAAAAAGGCACAGTGCACCCATTAATGTCGACTGGGAAGATACGGTGAGTTTACACGAGGGTGAAAGAATGAGTAGAACTCACCGGGTGGTAGTTTCCGTTGTTATCCAGGCAACCGCACTGCTCCGCGGGGACGCACTTGTCCCCAGAGAGGACAAAGCCGTCGTCACAGACACAGCCCTCCCCACAGTGATGGTTGCAGCCACCCGGGAGACTTGCGTTGCTGCAGGTAGCCGGGCAGGGCGGTGCACAGCTCTCATAGTGGCTGCCAGGTTTGCAAGTGAGTGCTGTTGGTGCCACATGCACACACGATGCTTTCTACTAAATAACAAAACCTCTACAAATCATCTGCAATATTAACATATTCATTTTGGTTGCATTTAAATGTGCATGTTTTACTTTATTTCATTGTAATGCCATAATGAAATATCCACAGATCTTTAAGGAATGCGCAGATGAAATTAATGAGAGTTTTGAATTTCATCGCAACTTTGAAAGAAGCTGACATTTGAACCCATCGTGCTACCTTGCCCCTCTACTATTTATCATAGGGAGGTAAAGATGCTGGATGTACTTCATGATTACGTATGGTGGGCACCTTAAACCCAATTCCATGACGACTGAGACACCTCTCGGGCCAGAGGCATGACACCTTCAGAACGGGAGAGCTCAATGCCTCACATCCCTTCTGTGTGTCTGCTCAGTGTGACACCACAACCATGACAAATTGATCGGCTGTCTCGAGACTGCACGCCTCAAGGGAATGTGGCGGCCGTGGAACCAATTATATTCTATACAAATGTTTTGGTTAATGTATCTCTATTTTTGTTGCTTTAAATGATGGAATACATCTGGCATGGCGCAAAGAGAACGCAAACTGCTCTTGTCTATGAATTCTCATCTACTGTTTGCACTACGAACATCAAAATACGTATGAATGTAGGTAACGTTGCTAAGTTGAGAATGGTGATGCGGCCCAACAGAAATTATTTGCCAACTGAATAATAGCGGTAGAATAAGCTGTGCCACATGTGTGAAAACTCACCTCTGGGAGTGGCAACCCAGTTCTACCACTTTGGCTTTTTATTTTTTTAACATGGACACGACATATAGGGTATCCATTAATTCTTACTCAACAATCCTGTTCTGATAGGAACAAAGCACAGGATTATAACATGTGGCGGTGACATCACAGCGGGTGCTGCACTCACGGCAGAAGGTGTTGTTCCTCCACGTGACGATTACACCAGCTTGGGCGCACTGGTCGGCGTAGGCCTGCAGGGCCTGGCACAGCGACAGGGGTTTGCCGCCCATGGCACACAGGTCGAACACGCAGTTGTCGAAGAAGACTTGTGGAGGCAGCACCGTGTGGCACTCTTTGAAAGCTCCTGGTCACAATGATGTCAGGAAAGGTGTGTCAGGTGAATGCAGCTTTGTTATTTTAATCTTTGCAGGCATCTGCATAGCCCCACTTGCATAAGGAGGGATTTGGGCATTTGTATGATTTAATTTTGGAATACAGAAATTAAAGAATACCAACCTCCCCTTTTAATGCAGAAAAATATTTGTGTTAACCTCCAGTTCTTCACAGTCTAATAATAATTACAAATCAACGAGACTGATTAACATTTCCACGGGCACTGGACACATCTAGCTATCCATACCATCACACTAGACAGTTTACCTTTGATGACAACGTATTCAGTCCTAACACTATGATGAAAAATAAAGGCTTCAACATTTTCAGCAATAATACAGGTGTTAAGATGTTCAAACACCAAATAGCCACCTATTGCGAAGTATAAAGTCTGCATTAACCATACATGCCTGTGTCCAAACATGCAAAGTGATTGGCCAATTATTGAATGTAGAGTTATTGCTGCCGAAACCTTGCTGTTGTCAAAGTAGATCTGCTTCCTCATGCCATGCATCAAAGCTGCTGTACTACTTGTATGGTCGATGATGTTCTATAAATACACAATACTTAAGTCCCATTCACTTAACTATCTTATAAACGAGGCCTTGAAAGCAATGTAAAATAATTGCACTATTTGGAGAGTAATACTGCACGCGTGTGTTTGGAGTAGTGGCAAAGTGGTTTGTGCACTGCACTATGCACCCATCGACTCGAGTTCGATTCCCGGCAATGGCTAAACATAGGTGGAGAGTGACATGTCAATTGGCTCTGGCCACCCGCTGCTCAAACGTTCACCAGTCCACGCTGACCAGCATGGTGAAATACGATTAAAAAAAAACATGACTGACATAACGAGGGGAGGCTTTCATTCAATAGTGAATTAACAAGCACCAGTAGGTTATGTTGTGTAATACTGCATAATGTGAATAATTAAAATGGTTGCACAATAATGTGCATTAAAGTACCCAGATGCTGAGAATTGACATTACCATTGGGGTCGGTGATTAAGCCACAGAATCCCTCCTTTTCAAACTCCACTTGTGTCGCTGGATCACACTCGGGTCTTCCCCCTTCATCATCTTTGCATCTGCCAAAACAAACACCAAGGAATACCGGCATATCACTGCCCTTTGAAAAACAATACTTCAATATTAAGTTATGGTACCAGTAATAATAATCTACTTGTGATAATGTTATTTAAAAATTTCACAATTGTTTTTTAAATGAGCAAAAGCGTGCTGATATCATGGCAGGAACCCCCCCCCCTCCACAATTCACAGCCCTTTGTCAATCCACTGCTGGATGAAGACATCTCCACACCGTATTGGTAATCGTGGTCGTTTGAGGACCATGCTTCACCACACAAATCATCGTGGATTGGTGAAAGGGGACCCAAGGCCGGTTTAGACATCAGCTGCGACTGGTGTTAGCCATGGCCAGGAATCACACTCAGGTCGCTGGGCTCAGAGTATGGGCAAATAATACTTTCCAAAAACACACACGAGCTGCTTATGAGTAAAAATGTGTTTTCTGAATGTGCTGAGATGTATGATTTTTCAAGGGATTGATGGGTAAAATCCGTTGTAAGGTAAAGAGGTTATATATATATTTTTATTAAAATGGTAACTGAAAAATCCCTTGAGATGGAACATCCGCTTGCAAGAGTTCCCAGGGTATGCTTAATTAAAAGACAAACAGTAAGCTCGACTTAAAGCTTTCGTGTCTGCAGGAAATCATATTCTTGGGTCTTTCGGTAAAGTCATGTAGATAGGTTCAAAGAAAATAACAAAAATAACAAAAAACTACGAGATTTCGATCGCAATACAAGCAATCGTCTAAGACGAAGGTATTTTACTTTGCAAGCCCACTGGCTATCAACAAAGATTAGTTCATGAAGCCATCCATATATATATAGACACAGACACAATTTCAACCGAGAAGATGGGTACAAACTGAGCAATCATTGGAAGGACGTTATTAACCAGTCTAAATCATAACTGGCTGTGATGTTTCCATCCTACCTTCCGATGTTAGTAGTTATTTTCGACTCTCTGGTTTTACATTAACAGGCTAAATGTCTCACACTCACACAGCCAATGTCGCTCGTGTCCTCGATGTGGCAGTGGCTCTGCAATCTTACATTGACATGCTAAACTCTCACAATACAATGGCCACCTCCACGCCTTCGTCGTCGTGGAGGTAACTCTCCGAACTTACATTGACATGCAAATTTCTCACTTTAACATCACTAGCCCCGCCCACTTCGTTTATGACCCTTTGGCTACACCCATTTCAAAATCTTTAAAACAGCCTACCTCAGCAGCTTTCCCGCTTTTTCTCCTGATGACGATTGCTTGTGTTGCGATCGAAACGTCGTAGTTTTTTGTTATTTTCTTTTAACCTATCTACGTGACTTTACCGAAAGACCCAAGAATATGAAACCGTAAGCTATCAGACAAAATCAAGACCGAAATAACCATCAACAAAGAATTGGGCCCACATGAGGGCATTATGCTCAGCTACAGCAAGAGATGAGTGCGAGGGTGACTGCTACTCACTCATCCGAGCTGTTCACCGACTTCCAGCTGTTTCCCAGTTCTGCCGAGGAGGCGGCCACTGAGCCGTCTGGTTTCAGATTGTCATCTGAGCCATCGCCATTAAAGTTTCCTGCAAGGTTACAACATGAAAGTAACGCTAGTGTGCAAAGACATCTCAGTGCACGACTAAATTGAGCACTAATATAAAGGAAGGCTTCAAAATGAAAAACTATAAATGACAATTCACACTGGGTAAACCACTGCATTTGTTGCCATGGTGACCCAGTGTGAATTGGGCGACCAAACCGTGACTCGGGGTCAGCATTGTAATAAGTGCAGTGTGACGTTTAGTCACAATCGTGCTTCAGAAGTATTTGCAGATGCCCACTTATATAATATCCACTTGGTCCATGTGCATGCAATACAATGGAACTAAAGCATAATTAAATGTATTAATGCATAGACTTATTTAAAATACAAGTTTTATTTTGCATATCAGTAGGTTTTCACTGGGTTTTATACATTGTTGGCTGGGATGTAGATGTGCTCATATAACCCTTCCACAGATATGAACATTATTTAATTTACATGTATTTACATTCATATTTTGAAAAATACAGCAAATATAATTTAATATGTATTTGCCCATCTCTGCCTACCCCCATATCGATTCCCCAACCGCCGAGTCACGGGTTGGTCATCTATATGTACTTTAGATTACTCGTGAACCAAAATCTGACTGGCTGGTGATTTGCTATTAATTTGTGTGTTTGGCTACCATTTCTTTTGAGAGTCACATTTAGGTCTCAACTCTACATCCACAAAATCCATGGTTGAGAGGCCATGTTGGTAAGCTCATGACCTTATGTGCATCTGCTTTGCATGTATGTATGTGTAATAAACAACTTCCACGACAGTTGTTGACTGGTGTCTTTTCTTTATTTGTAGAATCTCTGCATGACTTTATATCCCTCTCGGTGAAGCAAGCTCCGCCCTCAGCCAATACCCCCTCGTGAAACCCTCTCGATGGTTCCCGTGTATTCTCTGTAGCTCCGCCCGTTACCTTTCGCCCAGATGGAATCCCTGCTTCAGATTGGGATACTGGTTACCCAGCGGTGGCCATGCAGATATCTCTTGTTACCCCCCAGGTGGCGCGCTCTCATTACATATGTTGAACTTCTTTCTTACCATATATAGCCAACCGTGCTAATCAGAGGAGCGGGGGAAGGACATCAAACTAAACACAAAAAGCTGTTCAAAAGAAATGAGTTTGCAATCTAGATTTAGAAGTGCATAGCTCTAGTAGCTTCCTCATATCAGAAGAGCATTCCAGACGGCCACAGAAGCACATTAAAAGCCTGTTGTCGGCACTCACCACAGATGCCGCACAGTATCCCAGCATACGCATTCGGCACGACTATCTCCACATGGTGGTTTCCGTCAAACCGAACAACCAAATTGAAATTGGTCTCGAGCACAACGTAGGATCCACTCAGGTACACGTGCACCCCCGACAGCAGCAGCGGAGTGGTCATACGCCGTCCTTCCACCTGTAAATCAGCGCACAGCTCCAGTGAGGGTCCCAGTCGTGCATCTAATACATTCTCACACCTTCTCGTGTACCGTACATGTGCTGCACACAGTGCACACGCCGGACTAGGCCAAGGGAAACTTGTACCCACTACTCTTGGTCCACCACTGGAATCCTGCCCCACTTTCCACTCGCTCCATCCTCTCCGCTCCCACTCTTGGCTTCATTAAATCACCAAAACGTTTTGTTTAGGATATAAAAACACATTTTGAAAAACAAATACCTATTGTTAAATTATGAGAATTTCTGTCATAGATTTGAAACACTTGTGTTATTTCCACATGCACATGTTTAACAATTTTAGTGAGCAAAACCTAGAATATATATTACACATACAACATATATATTTGCTACAGTATATCCTATTATTGTAGAGAGTGGTGGAGTGGACGCACTAGTTTACACATAACACTATGAATTATAATACACAATTACAAGTATGATGGTTTAAATACAAATAAGATTATCATTGTAAACATAATAACCATCACAGCAAAAATAAGCCATTATCAGATGAGACTCGGGGAGAAGTGGGAGGGGTTCACATACTGCGCTATGAATCCAGTGACCTGAGTTTGATTCTCAGCCGTGGCTAACAACATCACAGGCGCTTTCAGAAAGCAAGCCTCGTTACATGGAACACCCGACCAGGCGAACTCAAGAACACCTCGAGTTCAAACACTGCAAGTGAGACCATAGCATTCACTTGATGAACACAGTTTGATAAGACGACAATGCGCATTAGAGATGCTTTTAGCTTGATTTCGCGATTCTTCATGACTACATTACATGACATCTGAACCAGCCAGAGCTTCTCCGTCACCCACCTACATTGACCAGCGTCGTGAACAGTGATCACACAACCCCCACGAATGGCACAGGAGGGCCGTGTCCAGCAGAGGATTGCCAAATGTCTGTAAGCTATAACTATTGTATGTGCTCGGCTTCTCCACTAAATTAGGGGTTTTCCATTCCTCCCTAACAACATTTATCTTTCAGAAAGCATTTTATATTTTAACTTAACCACTTCTTAATTGTAATTGATGTATTTTATGATATTTTACGATTGTGAAAGACGCTATATGAGCTATAATTATTATTGATGAAAGTTGCTCTCTCAGTGGGCACTCATCAGGTTAGCAAGGTTCCGGTATACTGTGCAGCACAATTGGGAGACAAGTTTACCTTTTTCAGCCAAAGGAGAAATGAAAACTTTTGTGTTTTTTCCCCTTTAGCTTCTGCCTGAGTGTGGAAACCCATAGACATGACCATGAAGGTACGGTGTAACGCTCACCAGCACCCGGCGTCCTTTGGCCAAGGTAAACCTGTGGCCGTAGACATCCACGTGGACCTCCTTGACATAAGAAACGGCCGTGTTGTTGCCCCAGAACTCATTTGTTGTCTCCACGTTGAAGTGGGGCAGGGTGGAGCTCTGGTTACACAGGATGGCTGCCGTGTAGGTGCACTCGCCCATGAAGTGGTGCGTCGTCTTGTCGAACGTGATGTAGTGAGGGTCTCCAGTGATCACACAGTCACCTGGTTCTGAAAATAGAGAAATAAAATGTATCTTTTTTCACAAAAGTGGCATATGATGCATAGTGGTGCACGATTCGTTAGATACAGAATTTGATGTTTAACAATTTAATTGAACATCTTATCAGATCTTCATGGGCTGGTCATATTATATCTGGTACAAGTCGCCACAAATTCTATAAGAATAAAGTAATTGAGTTATAAGAGCATTGTATAAAATCAAGACAACCACCCAAAAATTGTAGTAAATGGTAGACACTCCTCGGCAACCCATAGATTGAGTTATAATAAAAATTCTGTTGTAAACTTCAACTGGCATATGTTATCTGATCCATGTGTTTCTATTTCTGTCTCCGAGTGTAATATTAAGTATGCACCACTCCATGCTTATTTATTGACTTTTTAGTTGTCAGTTTCCATTTTGCTGTCATTGATAGTGTAATATGCACTGTTTGGTATTTTTCCTCTCCATCTCGTATGCCTCTTTACGTCATCATGAACCAATCAAACTGCAATAACTTCCTGATATATATAAACATATATTCCGATGTGATATTTTGGTTGTGTCCCACCAAAGTTATCGCATTTTGAAATTTAAAAAATGTTTATTCAGTAATGTATACCTTGTTACTAAACTGGGGATATCATTTTATCCTATTCGGACAATAAAATTGGATTTGACCATCTGATCAGTTGTAAAATTTGATTCAGATCAAATCAGGTCTGACACAAACCGCAACTTACTCCAATTATTTTCCAAGTGACGTGGAGAGGGGTAGTTATGACGTTACGTCACGCTAAACCTCCAGTGCAGTGACGTCAGAGAAGTGACGTCATGCACGGGGGGCGGGACGGTGATGTCATGTCCCCCTGGGGTACTTAAGTGGGGACCCGTGACGAAAGCAAGATCCTCGTCAGAGCCGGGAACGTGAGAGGGTGGAAGCTGGGACCCAGGGTAGGGTGATCCAACACGAGGCGAGAGTGGCTGTTTCACCCGGCTGGCCGATTTTGGTTGAGCCCTCGGCCGGTGCAATGGGAAGAGCCCAGATAGCCGGGGGGTGTTAGGATTCCCAGTACCCTTCCCTTGGGGAGAAATATACTAGCCCCTCCAATGTTAGGCGTAAGCCCTTAATAAGTTCATAGGCGGAGCCCCTAATAAACCTTGGCATCAGCCCTTACGGAGATCTGCGTCCGTGTCATCATTCGCACCTCAACCTCAACAGACATGCATACTGAAAAAAATATTTTCCACATACATAAAGCCATCAACCTATCCATTTCTATATAAGGGCACTCTCTCAGTAACTGGCATATGCCAAAGCGGGTACTGTGTGTGCAGTGTTTACTTGGAGGAACTGCTGTCGTATTGGTCGTGGTCGTGCTTGCTGGCGGACGAGTTGGTCCTGGCGTAGATTGTAATGGGAGGAATGTTTGGTTTACGAAATGTCGCATTTACAGAATTAACGAATTATGGACACTTTTCATTAGTGAACCTTTTCGAATATTTGACACAACGGAATCGAATTCTGCGTTAACGAAATTTCGAACGGCATGTGCCATGAGCTCAAACAAGAAGTACCAGCGAGGTTGCATCATCCATCCGCGACAGTGTCACGGCTATCCCTGCAGTCCAACAGTAACGCTTCCACATCATATTTCTGTTCATTCCAACAATCATATCTTTTCGTGAGTTCCCTGAAAATATTCATTCTTTTAAATGTATTAATATTCAATCATTTTATATTTATGTTCTTTATTATTGTTTGGATTGTGAAGGGTGATATAGGTGTATTTTTTAGGTTAGGAGGAGAGTTGCAATGATTGTCCAAAACACATCCCTAACTTTTTTATTTATTAAATGGATGGGAAAAGTGATTCTGATTTTCGAAATTTTGTTTTATGCCTGTTTTTGAAGAACGCATCCCTATCGTAAATCCATGGATACCTGTGTAGTAGAGTTAACTACTCGATGTTCACAAACTGGGAGAGCAAATCGTTAACAAGGTTTTCCTGCTCAAACTAACGGTCAGGGTCTCACAAGCTGTGATAGCTGACCTTAAAACAAGGTTTTCCCGCGCGACCAAACGGTCAGGGTCAGATAGGGTGAATTGGGATCCAAAAGCAGATTGGGAACGACCAATCACAGGGTTCCACAAGGTGGCCGGGGATTGGACAACCCGGCCACGGACAAGTATAAAGCCAGAGCGCTCAGAGCTCTGGGAGAGTTCGGCTACACGAAGACCCAAGACGGCGGAAGAAGCCTAGGACCCTGGACCAAGCCCTCCAGCCCTTATAAGGGCTAGGGTTCAGTGTAACCAGTGGTCGGGGAGACATCCCCTAGGTCCAGTCAGAGGACACTGAAGAGCGGGATATTAAGTAGCCTGTAGGGTGCGGAGACTTGTACCTTCTGAGTGTAACGGGTGAGGGGACCGTATACCCCTCAGTGCATAGGGACTGTGTTCATAAGACAAATAAAGGTGTGTGCTACAAAAGACGTTGAAGAGTCCGTCTGTACAACACAACATTTGGTATCAGAAGATGGAAACAATACGAACGAACCGCACGCGAAGTCCCGACGATGCAAGCTCCGACTCACCCGTGGGTGCTGAGGGCAGCGCTGAAGACGCTGGCGTGTCTCCAGCCGTCCCATCACCAGCAGTGCAGCCGACCGCCGCGAACGACGGCATCCAGGCTGCTCACGCCTCTCGCCCAGCTACTGCATGCTGCAGCAGCCATCCTGGAGGAAATTACCCTGGGGGCTGCGGGCGGAGAGGAGCGACCGACGGCGAACGTTTCCGCCATCGCAAACCCGGAAGAGGTCGACTTTCCCGCCGATGGGTCACGTGGTTCCGCCAGAGGCGGAAGCCATATGCATGCTGGGACCTCCGGGGGCCAATCACGGCACACCGCGTCATCCGACCATGACGCAGCCTCTGCAGGATGCTCCAGCAACACCGCGTCATCACGGCTGCGACGCCGTACAGTTCATGTTGTCAACCAAGCCATCGCCGCGTTTGGAACCGAGTCCGACCTTGATGAAGACGACGACACAGCTGCTCTACAGCAACAACTGCCTGTCTTTCGCGAATTCTCGTCCACAGGGGGCGACTGGGCGGCATTTCAGCGTCGCTACCTCAGCCACCAGGAGATGGTGGGCTGGTCGGATGCACAAGCCATTCGTGCACTACCAGCCACCTTGGACGACGACTCTCTCGCTGCACTCATCTCCATTCCCAAGCGACAAAGAGCGACACTACAAGCAGCACTTCAGCGGCTGTCCGATGTCTACGGACCTCCTTCCGCCACACACCACCAGTTCTACGAGAGACGGTGCAAGCCAAGGGAGTCGCCATTGGCGTTCCGCACCGCGCTACTCGCCATGGCAAGAACGGCTTACCCCCGCATGGACGATGAAGCTATCGACGCACTCGTCCTACAGAAGCTGTTGGAGATGGCGAGGGGACTGGGCCTTGTCATCCAGGCCGTGGATGATGAGGATATGTGCTCACTGCGAGCTGCCCAGAGCATTCATGCTCACTTGATGCTCGACCAGGACGAGACCATCACCGCATCGGCTAAGACAGTGGGGCCTGCCAGCAGGGACAACGCTCGCTCTCCAGATCGAGTCTTCTCGATGTTCAGCACGACGCTCCAGCGATTACCGGATTGCATCGGACGCCGCGACGACCGGGAGCGGGGACGGTCCTTCCCCCGCGGCGACGTGACGTGCTTCAACTGTGGCCGCCGAGGCCACGTTTCTTCCGACTGCCGTGCACCTCGCCGCCGCTTCTCCGGTTCCCAAGACCGGGACTACAGAGCTTCCAGAGCGGCGCAGCATAACCAGGCGAGTCGCGCCACCCCTCACGCTCGGTCCTCATACACACCACAACACACCATTGACTTCGCTCGGAATACGGCGTATGACGCGCGGCGTTCGGGCGACTTTTCGTGACCACTACGACCCGGGCAGTGGTCAGAGCTGGCCCATAGAGTGGTTGCAGCGACGGCGGGTTCCTCGGTGGTTGTTGGTTCGATCGAGGGGGTAGAAGTGTGCGTGCTTGTCGATACCAGGTGCATCGGCCACTATCATCTCCGAGTTAATTTACAACATACTGCCTGTGCGATGTCGATCATTGGAAAAAGTTTCCGTTCCGTTTTTTGCTGCAAATGGAAGTTCGCTAGGGATTCTCGGGCAAATTCGGGCGCAAATTGCCATTGGTGATAATAAATTGGCCGGCCCTGTTTTTGTGTCTTCTTCCCTTGCGGTGCCGTGCCTTCTGGGAACCGATTTTCTTGCCAAAATGCCTATTAAAATCCTTATCGATCAGGGATGTATTGAACTTCTGTCGGGCCGGCGGATGGCATTTTTACCCGCAACCACGCATTCACGGATGGAAAATGCCTCCGTACAGGCTTTTGCGGCTTGCGCCGTACGCATTCCGCCAGGGGCACAAATGCTCATTCCCTTGCGGTTAAAGAAACCGCTCACTCCCACCGCCTCAGTAAATGGCATTTTATTGGGACCCTCCAACACAGCAGTTAAGAGCCTATCGTTGGTGGCCGCACAGACTCTTGTAGCGGGCGACAGGGAGCCATTTATGCAAGTTTTGAATATCGGTCTGTCCGACACCATCATTCCGCAGGGGACAGTGCTCGCTCATGCGACGGTGGCGCCCCTGGGGACCGGGGTTGTTGGACATGTAGCGAACAGTCAACAGCCTCGCCCTCATAACGTTGACGAGGGATGGATTGATGCTCTCTGTGCGGATGCCGGCGATTTATCCGTTTTACAGCAGAGTAAATTGCGAGCTCTTTTGCGGGAATTCTCGGATGTGTTCAGCAAATCACAATTTGATATTGGCTGCACCAAGGTGCTGCGTCACCACATTGACACTGGTGATGCTGCCTCTATCCGCCAAAACCCGTTTCGGCTCAGCCCTGCGGAGAAACAGCATGTTAAATGGGCAGTTGACGATATACTGGCGGCTGATATCATTTCTCCTTCCAACAGCCCCAGGAGTGCTCCGATAGTGCTGGTCAAAAAGCACGATGGCAGATTTTCGGCGCCTATATAAAATTTCTGTGGCTGACGCATATCCTCTTCCACGTATGGATGAGTCATTGGATGCTCTGGCAGGGGCGCGTTATTTTTCCACTTTGGACCTTTTGTCAGGGTTTTGGCAACTCCCCCTCGACAAAGCGTCAAAGCCAAAGACTGCTTTTCGGACACCACAGGGCCTTTTCGAGTTTAATAGATTGCCCATGGAGCTCCACTCGGCCCCAGCGACGTTTCAGAGGCTCATGGAGCTGGTCCTCGCTGGGCTCCAGTGGGACTCATGCCTTATCTATCTTGATAACGTTATCGTCTTTGGCCGCACGTTCAACGAACACATTGAACGGTTGCGCGCTGTTTTCGAAAAGATGCGAGCTGCGGACCTCAAATTCAAACCGCAGAAGTGCCACCTTCTGCGTGAGTCTGTGCGCTATACAGGCCACATAGTCAGCAGCTCGGGTATTTCCACAGACCCTGAAAAGACTAAATGTGTCAGCCAATGGCCTACCCCCACCTCTGCTGGGGATGTTCGCAGTTTTATCGGGTTCGTGTCGTATTACCGACACTTTGTGGCTGGTTTCGCTACAATCGCCAAGCCACTACACGCTCTAACAGCAAAAGGGCTGAAATTTCATTGGGGAGACGCAGAATAGGCCGCATTTGACTCCTTACGGAACGCTCTGGTAGCAGCACCGCCCCTGGCTTACCCCGATTTCGCAAAGCCGTTTATTCTGGACACCGATGCCAGTAACACCGGGATCGGCGGGGTGCTGTCCCAAATAGTTGATGGCGTTGAGAGGATGGTTGCCTATGGAAGCAGGGTTTTGTCCCCTGCAGAGCAACGTTATTGCATAACCCAACGCGAGCTGCTGGCCATTGTTTACTTTATACAACAATTCAGGCCATACCTGTACGGTCAACGGTTTACCGTGCGCTCCGATCACTCTGCGTTACAATACGCTTTGCGCATTGACCAACCGTCTGGCCAGCTCTCCCGATGGCTTGAAGTCCTCCAGGACTACAATTTTATGGTGATTTACCGTAAGGGTACACAGCACGATAATGCGGACGTGCTATCTCGCCTCCCGTCAGAAGAAAGCGCCTGTTTTACGGGTTCTGGCCGGTGCAAATCGCAAATAGTACGCCCGGTTGCACCTCTTGAAACGGTTTCTGCTGCCCTTCCTTCCGATCCCGCGCCGGGTGCGGACCACGAAAATCCACCAGCAAGTGACGACTTGCTGGGGATAACGTTGGACGAATGGAGTCGGCACCAAATGAACGATGCGTCATTGTTGCCTCTGCGTCTTCGCGCATGTGATTCGTCCTCACGTTCAAGTAAATCGAACTCTTTTGCCATGCACCGCGGTCTGCTCATGCATTGGGATGCTGATTCTTGCCAGTACAAAATTGTAGTGCCATCGGCTTTGCGGTGTACAGCTGTGTGCGCGGCACACGAGCGATTGTCACACCTGGGTGTGCACAAAACCATTGGGTTGCTAAGATTACAATTTTACTGGCCGGGCATGCTTCGCGACGTAACTGATATTTTAACGGGCTGCACACAATGTGCGCAACGTAAACCTCCAGTGAAGCCGGCATGCCCACCGCTGCAGCCCATCACGGTATCCCGTGTGAACGAGCTGGTTGCTCTCGACATTTTGGGGCCTTTCCCTACAACGCCTCGTGGTAACAAGTACCTTCTGGTTGGGGTGGAGTATTTTACACGGTGGCCTATGGCCTGGGCCCTCCCCAACCAGTCGGCAGCAGCCGTGGTGGTCGCCTTTGTTCAAGGCTATGTGCTGGATAAGGGCGCTCCAGAACGGTTGCTGACCGATCAGGGAAGAAATTTTTCAAGTACCCTACTGAGTGAGGTATGCCGCCTGTTGGGCACTAAGAAGGTGCGCACTTCACCGTATCACCCCCAAACAAAACAGATGGCATGGTGGAGCGGTTGCATAGAACCCTCACCTCTATGCTATGCCATCAGGTTGACGAATCCCACGTAGACTGGGACCTGCAGATCCTAGGGGTCCTCGCTGCTTACCGCATGGCGCCATACGCAGCGACAGGGTTCTCCCCATTTTTCCTAATGTATGGCAGGGAGGCCATTCCCCCCGCTGATGTACGGCTTGGGATAGAACAGCTTCCACGGTCATCGAAGCTCACTGACCATTTGCGGTTCAACCTACAAAAGCTGTCTGAGGCTCGTGATGTGGCGATCGAAAATTCCGCCTCCCGCCAGCGGGCTAATTCAAGGTTGCAAGCCCCTCGCACGTCCGTGCATCAGTGGGCTCCAGGTGATATGGCGTGGCTTCATTGCCCCCAGGTGCCGGTGTCCACATCGGCTAAATTCCTTAAACCATGGCGGGGTCCGGTTGAGGTGGTCGAGATAATGCGCCCACAATGTGTTAAAATCCGTTGGGGATGACGTCGCTGGTTCATGCACCCCTCTCGTCTGAAGCCATTTGTTGCTCCGCGTGGCTCTGCGTCACACTCAAAACAAGAGGGCCGAGCGTGTGATATCCCCGACGAGCCGGATTTCGCCCCGTTAGTACCTAACCACAGCGCAGACGTGTCATTCCTCCCGCAGATGATGCGGGACTGAGGGAGCCGGGCGAGCCACGAGTCTCTGCAAAAAGGCCTCTGGGCCCACCCAACATGTTTGCCAGGATGCCCGACCCACCTGACATGTTTGCCAGGATGTCTGACCCGTCTACACCAAGAGTCTCTGCAAAGAGACCTTCTGACCCACCCAACATGTTTGCCAGGATGCCTGACCCGCCCAACATGTTTGCCAGGCTGCCCGACCCGTCTGCTCCAAGGGTCTCCGCAGAGAGGCCTCCTGCCCCTGCTGACATTTTTGCCAGGATGCCTGGTCAGCCTGCAGCCTGGAAAAGGGCACCCATCCCCTACGACGGGCCCGCGAAATACACACGGGCTAGATCGCGTCGCTTTTCTTGATTGCCCATCATTTTTTTTGCGGTAGCTGAATGCTGCATGCGTTGTGCGTCACGAATGTCGTTATTTGTGATTGATTCTGACCATGTACATATGTTGCGTTGTTGATGGGGGGGGGGGGGTATTTATAGTGGGTGTTCCTGTTCTTGTTGGTTTTGGCACACACTTTGGTTCATTGATTGGGATTTTTCTGCTTGTAACAGCCGGGATGGCTGAGGCTTCCGAAGGGGAGGGTGATGTAGTAGAGTTAACTACTCGATGTTCACAAACTGGGAGAGCAAATCGTTAACAAGGTTTTCCCGCTCAAACTAACGGTCAGGGTCTCACAAGCTGTGAGAGCTGACCTTAAAACAAGGTTTTCCCGCGCGACCAAACGGTCAGGGTCAGATAGGGTGAATTGGGATCCAAAAGCAGATTGGGAACGACCAATCACAGGGTTCCACAAGGTGGCCGGGGATTGGACAACCCGGCCACGGACAAGTATAAAGCCAGAGCGCTCAGAGCTCTGAGAGAGTTCGGCTACACGAAGACCCAAGACGGCGGAAGAAGCCTAGGACCCTGGACCAAGCCCTCCAGCCCTTATAAGGGCTAGGGTTCAGTGTAACCAGTGGTCGGGGAGACATCCCCTAGGTCCAGTCAGAGGACACTGAAGAGCGGGATATTAAGTAGCCTGTAGGGTGCGGAGACTTGTACCTTCTGAGTGTAACGGGTGAGGGGACCGTATACCCCTCAGTGCATAGGGACTGTGTTCATAAGACAAATAAAGGTGTGTGCTCCAAAAGACGTTGAAGAGTCCGTCTGTACAACACTACACCTATATTATAAAGGGTACTTAGATGTTAACCTGTGCTTTTTTTGCTTAGCTAATCATGAAATAACACAAGTGGTCGTAGCAAAATCTGGAAATTCCCATGTCAAATGACATGACAGATGCGCAAAGCAGTTTGGGTATTCTAAGATAGCAGTTCACGGTGTGTCATGGTTGTCATGTGCTATGGGACAGGATTTTGTAATTAAGTTTATGGTGATGGAAAATATCAAACCAGCTGAAATTTACAGGTTAGCTGTGTGATGTGTTTTTCTAAAGTTGAAGTGTAAATGGGTGGTGCAAAAGGTTTAAAAGTCATAACAATTGATGATATGAAAACATGCACCATGAAATGGCTATGTACATTTCTTAACGAATATGCGTCTGGAAATAAGGAGTTATAACACCAATTTAACAAATGTGTGTGTTTATCAGGGGAATAATTTTATAAATATGGTCTCATTGCATGCTACCATTAATATGTTTAATGTGTTATAGAAATGGTTAAATAAGTTAAAACACAGCATATGGAATTGCAATTTATATAAAAATGACTGATTCTTTAGCCTGATATCCATTTTATAATTCCTAATGAAGCAACATTTTATATATAGGATAGTATTTCCATAGGCTCTAATTTATGATACTTTCATCATTACTGTGACAGTTAAGAGCACTGTAATCGCAGGTTGATGTGTGTTGTGCGTATTTAATTGGTGTTGACACTGCTGATGGTGATTTTATTGATGTGGTAAATGCAGTTGCTCGTACATCTGTAGCCACAGAGGATTCAAAAGGTGGGACCTCGGTGCCTTCATTGCATAGAGAACGTTACCGGCAAGAATTGAATTATTTGTAAAGGATTATATTTATGTTTATAATAATCGTGAACCTTTAAAAATTATAATTTACCATCAGGCATTGTTAGAAATAAACACAAAATTACAATTACGGTGCTGTGATCTCAATGTCATCTGTTTTTGGTACATTTACCTGTTGTTGACCCTTCTGAAGGATTTGGTGTTGATGTTGATTCTAATGATGGAGCCTCGGTGCCTATATATAGCAAACAGCACAGCAGGGAAATGTATGGGTTTTTGGTGTTTCAGTCGTCATTGTGAAAAATACATCCATCAGCATTAAAATTGTAATGAGTCTCGGGAAATTATTGATTCTGTGTTTTATTATCTTTGAAAGCGGTTTATGCGTGTGGTTTTAAGTGCAAGAGTGTACACAATAGAATTGTATTTATTATTGCAGCGAAATCAATTATGCTTCGTTGTAAAATGTCTTGATGTAGTGCTGTAGTATTTTCATGCTTATATTGGATGCATTTACCTGGTGTTGACGCTGCTGATGGTGATTTTGTTGTCGATGTCGGAAATACAGTTGGTGGTGAATCTGTGTCCTGTGGAGGAGCTGGTGTTGATTCGAAAGGAGGGACTTCGGTACCTTCATTACAAAGAGAATGTTACACGCAAGTAAGAAGTGAATTATTTGTGCAGGATTGCATTGCATTGATGTTTGGTGGTAAATCATGTATTCATCTTCTTGGTTCATTTGGTAAAGTCACGTAGAAGGGAAGTAATAAAATAATAAAAATGAACACAATAAAATAATTCTGACGACGTTTCGGCCACAACGCAAGCAGCCGTCCTCAGGTGAAAAACAGGTCCGTCAGACTCTGTCGCCTCGAAATTTAAATCATGTATTGTTACGGTGCTGTGATCTCAATGTCATATGTATTGTGCTGTGCTCTCAATGTCATATTTGCATTGTGTGCTTTTACCTGGTGTGGATTGTGCTGGAGGATTTGGTGCTGATGATGATTCTAATGATGGGGCATCGGTGCCTTTATTTTGTAAGAAATGTAATAGACAGGTCATCAATTAGCTCTTAAGGATTTTTTTTATTAAGATTTCATAAGAAAAGTATATTAGTGCTGCTAAACCAATATTCATAGTAACATTTTGAATGTTGTCAGATAGTAAACAATCTATTAAGTGCTATATTTGGGAGATTTACTTGGTGGTGATGATATTGCTGATGGTGACTTTGTTGTTGGTATTGGAATTTAAGTTGCTAGTTAATATGTTGATTGTGGAGGAGCTGGTGCTGATGGAGTTGGTGCTGGTGTTGACTCAGATGATACCACATAGCGAATTACTTGAGGAAAATATTTCATGCAAATGTCTATTTGGTATTAATACGGAGTTTTAATAATGCTGACATTTTTATGGTAAATTGTCAAATGTCACATTTTTAGCTTGAATTTGTCAAAGTGAAAGGCTTAAAATATATCCAAGCTGCCATTTAGAATCCACTGCTGGGGATGTATCAATGCACTTCGTGAGGAGCCGGGTCTGGCGGAACATTGACACATTCCCTGCGGGTCCTCCAGTGGTGCGAGCCACCTCCCCTGTGGGGGGGAAGGCCCGGCATCACGGACCCGCTCAAAGACTCGTACGCGATCCTCTTGCACACACGCTCCCGCGTTGTCAGTTGTTGGTCGCGCCCGCTAAGTCGCGGCGGTTATTGGTTCATCCTGGCCGCCATTGTGCTCGCGTGCATTGTTAAACGATGAAGGTGGGAGGTGTGATGGTTATGGGGGATCCCGTGTGTTCCGCGTTTTTTATTATTGTTGGTATGGTGTTGTTTTGTGATTCCCTTGTACACTCGCTCCCACGCTTTCGGTTGCTTGTCGTGCTCGCTAAATCGCAGCGGTCATTGGTTTAACCTTGCTGCCATTGTGCTCGCGTCCATCTTTACACGATGAAGGTGGGAGGTCTGATGCTCATGGTGGATCCCGTGGTTCACGCTGTTCTTTTATATTGATGTTAAGATGGTGTGGTTATGGTTTCGTTGGTTTCAACCCTTCTCCCTGTTGGTTTGTACATTTGTATATAGTGTAAGTTTTGTACAGGTGGGTTGGGGTATTTATTTCTGTTCTTGTTATTGTTGAGGCACACTGTGTTTTTTTTGCTCGTTGCATTTCATTTATTGTTCATTGTGAGGGGGGAGTTGACAGCCGTGATGGCTGGATGCTATAAAAGCGGGGGGGGGGATGATGTAGTGACATTGGGGATGTCACTGTATGGTGCCGGCCTGGAAGGGTCATGTCGTTCGATGTTCCTACATCATGGACAGCACCGTGTGGGTGGCTGTGTGTAATACCAGCTCTAGCGGTGCTTGGCGAGCACTGGGATAGTACGGGCACCACACACAGTATGTGATGGGGGCTCCCCCAGGTGGGAGGGGGAGGGGGTGAGTGTCAGCCCAGGGGCAGGGTTGCCCCGAGCCATGGCACTCTATTTTTTCCCCGTAGATGCGTGATCCGAAATGTCCACACAGGGGGCACCGGGTGGAGGGACTGGTGGGTGATCACGTGTCTGGAGAGAGATCTTGAGAAGGTTCGAGAGGGAACGAGAATGTTCAGGAAGGCGGGCGGGGCTGAGGGCGGAGCGGCCCCAACCAGAGAAGGATATAAGGCAGGTCCCTGAGAGGGACCGGGGTCACTGCATTCTACAAGCTGGAAGATAAACATCTACAAGCGGGAAGCCCTACGTCTCAAGTTAAAGCTCTCTGTCCTAGAAGGCAACCGGAGACCGGTGTGAGGGATCGACCCTCCGTAGCAGTAACTCGCTGTAGTCTGGTAAAGGGGCAGTTACCCCTTTGTGTTACGGTGTTACGGTGTTACAAATAAAAGTGTTGCCTCTAAAAGTAACAACGTCTGCGACTCAGTTGGACCCACTACACAATTAATAATTATTCGGACACATATACAGTTAACGCTCATTATGACTGGGCAGGTTAACCATGATTGTGAAACAATATTTAAGTTTAAAGTGTGGCCTGTTTGAATTCCGAGATACCCCTGCTTCATGATTAATTATTGCATAAGTTATAGCAATAATTCAACATGTCAGCAAAAATACTTCTTAATTTATGAAACAATAAAGATAGACAACATAATAGTAGGTTTTTACCCTTTTAACTGGTACAAAACTGACACCTTTGGTACAAAACTGACACCAGTTTTGTACCAGTTAAAAGGGTAAAAACCTACTATTATATTTTGCCACTGGTAAAAGAGATCTCATAGTATAGACAACATATTCTACATACATTCTGTTCAGCAACCTTCCAATGGCTTGCTATGTTACGGTGCTACAGAAGTCATTGTTATTTATTCATCCCTATTCTATCTAAGTAAGAAATATGTTTTTGTAGAATTTATATGTTTTGAATTATCCATATTTAGTTTTATCCAGGCAACCCCTCCACACCATTACACTGGATAAATTAGTGTACAGTTTTGGAGTGTCATCATCTGGACCTGGAGTACAATGTTTCAGAGCATTATATGTCGACTGAAAAGTCAGGCAGGGAGCACTCACCCTGTGTGTGACAGTCCAGGATGCCATCCTCAACACTGCAGATCTCATCGTCCTTACAGACCCAGGGGTCACAGCTCACATCGCCGCCAGGATTGACACAGATGCAGCGCTTGCTGCAGTCGTGCGACTCAAACCAGCTCTCCCCGAGCTGAGATACAAATGCAATGTCTTTAGAAACATCTCAGTTAACCTTTTAGCTATTATTATGATGACGAGTAAATAAATAAATAAACTCATGAATACTTTTGACTGTGATTCAAACTTGTGTTGGCCTGTATCAAACACAAAGCCTAGGATAGGTATTTACGTACACATCTTTGCTTAGCTCACCGGATGGTAGTGGCCATTGTTATCCAGGCAACCGCACTGCCATGTGGGGACACACTTGTCTCCAGAGAGGACAAAGCCGTCGTCACAGACACAGCCCTCCGCACAGTGCTGGTTGCAGCCACCCGGGAGACTTGCGTTGCTGCAGGTGGCCGGGCACGGTGGGGCACAGCTCTCATAGTGGCTGCCAGGTTCACACGGGAATGCTGTGGGTGCCACACACAACAATAATCTTTAATAATCTTTGATTTCAAATGGTGCTTAAATACTTCAGAAACTCAAAACACCTTGAGCCACATATTATCTCAAACATTCAAAGGCGGTTTTACACGTAGGCTTTCGTGACCAATATCATCCATAATACAGTTTTTTTGGGTTAGATCGTGTAAATATTCAAAGGCAGCTGGATATTGGCAGCTGACTCTGGGCAGCACAAGGTGACTGAGCACCAGCTTGTCATCAGAATGAGTCTGCCAGTAAGAGCAATGTTGTTATTTGTAATCCAGATCGAGTAATTGGCAGATTATTTTACACATTTAGCAAATTTCAACAACACCATCACACCAAAGCCCACTTTGATTAAAATCTCAGGAAATCTGTAGCGTCCAATGTAAAGCAGATGGTGAGTATTCATGGATAATACACCCGCACTATTAACAATGCGTCTGTCATGCAATGGAGAACCCTAGTTAGGTTTGAATTTCACTTATATTAAAATTGCGTGGTGTATCTCGACCTCTATTGATTCGCAGATTTACGATCACACGTCCATCAAATCACAATCAAATGTCATGGCTGGGCAATCAGTGTGGCGGTGACATCATAGCAGGCGGTGCGCTCACGGCAGAAGGTGTTGTTCCTCCACGTGACTATGACCCCAGCTTGGGCGCACTGGTCGGCGTAGGCCTGCAGGGCCTGGCACAACGAGCCGTGGTCCCCGTCCGTGGCACACAGGTCGAACACGCAGTTGTCGAAGAAGACTTGTGGAGGCAGCACCGCGTGGCACTCTTTGAAAGCTCCTGATCAAAGCGAGAAATACGATGTCAGTGTTAGCGGCATCGGCACATCACTCCTCTTGATGCAGCAGCGGTGAAATGGTTTGTGCACTGTGCTCCCATTAATAGCAAAACAACTTTGAACGCTAATTATCTGTAGAAACAATTTCATCATGGCTCGTGCAAGAGTTTTGAAAAAATACGTGTAATAAGAATGTCGTAGCATCTATATTTTTTTAAGTGATAATAATAATAAAACATTATTCCAACTAGAATTGAATGCCCATCACACAGGTAAACTTGTTGTGGGTATAGCTCCATGGAGTAGAAATGCCACAATGTCTGCAATATAATGAAGTCCATTATCATGCACAGTTACGAGTTAACAGCTGAACTTAATGGAGAGCAATACCCACCCTCAGGGTCAGTGATTATTCCACAGAACGTATCCGATTCATAAAAGTTCTTGTCATTCTCATCACATGGAGGTATTTCCCCGGTATCATCTTGGCAACTGTCAACAAACACACGCGCAGGTTACCATCACCGAGTTTGAAAGAGAAAACATCACTGGAAACATAATCACAGTCGTCATTAATCATCATCATCGTGAAGATAACTCAATGTAGCCCAAACAGCTGACACAAATACAACATCAGTGGCACAACAGTCAGATCTAATGTCAGCATGGGGCTCATGTTTGGCACTTCTTATTTATCTCGAGCTCGAATCGCTGTCAATACCAATGCCTTCCACGTGTATTATCTAGAGGCTTTTGCAATGGCACTGTTGTAATTAGCAGAAGTGCATGGAAATAATTGAGAAGAACGGATCCTCACTCATCATCAGAACTGTTGAACACTCTCCAGCTGTTTCCCAACTCGCTTGATGAGGCCGCTGCTGACCCATCCGGCTTCAGATTGTCATCTGAGCCATCTTCATTAAAGTTCCCTGTAAAACAACACAACTCGTTCCGTTAGTAGTTGCAATTCAGATGGTTTACGTGAAAAACGGCACTTTTTCGATGAAAGGCCTATTTAACTTTTCCATTTTGGTAAGAATTCGTGGCTGATAATGCTCAATTGTCCTCACTGCAGCTCCTCTTTGGCTGAATTCTTTGCATATTTTGTCAACTGAAATCTCATTGAGATTTTATGAATTCTACAGCCTCAAGTCAGTTGCTTATTGTGTCACTTCTCTCAGCAGATCAACTCACCGCAGATGCCGCACAGTTCCCCCGTGTATTCTCCAGGCACGACTATCTCCACATGGTGGTTCCCATCAAACCGAACAACCAGATTGAAATCGGTCTCGAGCACAACGTAGGATCCACTCAGATGGATGTACACCCCCGAAATAAAGAACGGAGGAGTCACACGCAGCCCATCCACCTGCACAACAGAGGTGACACAATTGACACAGTCGAGATGATATTCTACGGCAATTACATTTAAATGCGTGATGTGAGGACATAGGACACGGCGTCACCGCATCATCTGCAAGCGTCTCGTTCATTGTGTGTGTGACGTCACAGCCTTGGGTTTTACAGCGCAGCAACAAACTGGCACCTGCTGAGCGGGACCAGCTAGCTTGGAGGGTCTCGGTCCTGCAATGTAAAAACAAGAGGCACTGTGCAAGCGCAGGCCTCACCAGCACCCGGCGCCCTTGGCCCAAGGTGATTCTGTGGCCGTAGACCTCCACGTGGACCTCCTTGACGTAAGACACGGCCGTGCTGCCGCCCCGGTGCTCGTTGGTCGTCTCCACGTTGAAGTGGGGCAGGGTGGAGCTCTGGTTGCACGGGATGGACGCGGTGTAGGTGCACGTGCCCATGAAGTCGTGGGCGACCCCGTCAAATGTCCAGTAATGAGGGTCTCCGCAAATGCTGCAGTGTCCTGGTTCTGAAAGTTACGAACATCATTGCATAATACAAGTGATGGTGGTAAATGTTACCAGCACGTACATATATGCTGGTAATTGGCAGCAGGCTTTGCTGGCTTTCCATCAGCTTTAACATCGCACTTTTCCCAGAAGTATATGAACATGTAATTTATTAAAATATGACACCTATTTAGATTCAGCACCTTTAAAACCTCTAGATAGGACTTCCATGAGAAAAATATTGTTAAACATTTGAGCACACTCCAAATTTTGGGATCTGAAAGAATATGTATACATTTTATATTTAAACTGATGTCAATTATACTCTTGTAGAGGTGTTACGGAGGGCAAACAAACACACTGGGCGTGGTTATGGCCGTACGCCGAGAGGTGCTTACATCCACGTCCTCACCGTTTAGCCTGGGGGGGCTAACACGGCGCTGGGATCCCCCACGGCCCCACCCCTCAGGGGGGGAGTTGCTATATAAGGCGGTGAGCCGGAGGGCTCGGGGTTCAGTGTTCAGCCTTAACCAGAGAAGCAAGAAGACCTGCTACATAGGCCCTGGGACTCTCCTGGATCGCTGTCCTTCTCAGGACCGACCAGGGCAAGCCAGTGGCGTGGCCCCAAGAGCCCAGAGCCGATGCGCTTGTAAGAGCCGGTCTGGGGACTCAGGGTGCCGTAATCCCAGCTTAACCAGAGCTGGGTTAGCTAGCCTCCCCTAGCCCTGTAGTGGAAGACCTAGGAGTAAGGCGAGCTGTGACATAGAGTGTTGATCTCCCTGTTAGACGGGTGAAGGGGCCGATACCCCTTCGAGTGTTGTACATCTCGGCCTGTTATGTACTTTGTGCTTAATAAATAAGTGTGCCTCCAACTTCGTCGTCCAAGTCTCCTGGAACCTACTACACTCTGTACCATAGAACACTTAAAACTTTTTTCAAAGATTTTATGCCTAAGTTTAAAAAATATGAAAGTTTTCCATTTTTGCGTCTAATTATGTGGGACCAAAAGTTTTCCGATTTAAATTGGACTTTTTTATCACTGGATATATCAAACAGATATTTTTACAATTAAATACTGCTATTACTCATAATACTTAGTTCATGACATCTGTTATGATACTACTGTAGTATGATGGCCGGGATGGTATGACCGTGCACATCACGTCTCAGTCATGTCTCTCGGGTGACATGGCACTGTGCAACATCAATAAAGCCACAATAGTATGTATGTGCGTATGTTGAACTTCTTTCACACTGTACGTCGCTATTTGTGTTGATCGGAGTTGCGGAAATGTAAGGTTGCATGGATAAATATGAAATATAACATAACATGCCCTTCAGCAATGCACTGCTGGATGAAGGCCTCCCTCAGGTCATGTTAGTAATGTGGGATTAACTATACTTCACCACGCTAGTCAGTGCCGATTGGTGAAGGGTGTGGAGGGGGGTTGTAGGGGCAGGACCAGTTCAAGCATTACTCGCCACTGATATTAGCCATGGCCAGGAATCAAACCGAGGTGACCCCTGTTCATAGTGAAATGCGCTGATCAGTCCCACCACAATACTGTAATATACAGCAGTGATGAAACATTGTAGAAATATAAATATAGCGACTTGACACTGGAAACCAGTACAGCACAAAGCCTCAACCCGATGAGGCGTTTAGTTTATCCCTGACGAAACGCGCACTCCACTGCAAATTCTCACTTGGAAGTGGTGGTGTAGGTGGTGGCGTTGGTGCCGGCGTTGTTGGAGCTTCGGTTCATGAAATAAAGACAATGGGACGTTACTTATCAACCGACGCACCCAACATTCATTCATGAGAGCACTCTTTTATCTGCTGTGTTTTGTACAGTGTTTCATGAATATTAATGCTGCAATGATGAAACAATAATAGTCCAATCTTGATTTGAAGTTTTCGTGACTGCAGGAATCCATACTCTTTTGTTCTTTCGGTAAAGTCACGTAGGTAGAAAAAAAAAAAATAATAAATCACGACGTTTCTATCACAACGTGAGCAATCGTCATCAGGTAGAAAGATACAGCAGTATAACGGCTGAACAAGAAAGGGCTGTTGCAACCAGAGGTTGTATACAGGCTTGAGGTGGGTGTCACCCAAGGGCAAGTAGGCGGGGTCCGAGATGGAAAGGAGTCCCGTCGCCGCACGCACGCACAACAGCTGCGTTAAAGGGAGAGATTGGCATGTTAATGTAAACGAGCACAATGGGGAATGAGCCCCGTAGTCGCACACGAGCACCGTCGCTGCACGTACAACAGCGGCGTTAATAGGAGAGACATACAGCCTATTGAACAGCGAGAACTGCAGTTTCTTCGAGGAAAAAGGGGGGCCGCGGTGGCTATCTTAGTGAAGATAGCATGTCGGTGTCAGAGGACCGGGCATAGCGCCACCTCGTGGGCAACACAAGCTGAGGCGTTGGCTGCTGCACATTGAGAGGCCAGCGTATCAACGCCAGAGAACCACCGTAACGGTGGCCGTGCCAGTGAGACAAACAGGCTATTGAACAGCGAAAGCCGTTACATCGAGGCAAAAGAGAACAGCAGTGGCTATGTTAGTGAGACCTTCGTCTGTTAATGTAAAGACATTTAACAAGGTCATGTAATTCAGAGAGTCGGAAATAACTGCTAAACAACGGCAGGAAGGATGGAAACATCACAGCAAGCTATGACTTACCTGGTTAATAACATCCTTCCAATGATTGCTCAGTTTGTACCCATCTTCTCGGTTGAAATTGTCTGTGTTTATATATCTGGATGGCTTCATGGACAAATCTTTGATGGTAGCCCGAAGGTTTGCAAAGTACCTTGGTCTCTGAAAAAACAATATCGTGTGAACCGACCGCATTAAAACAGTGATCTGCTACGGCAAAGGTATTGGTTCTGCCGTGTTTCAAATCTGCCTTGTGTTCACGGACACAGTCTGAGACGTCGTTTCGTCTCCCTGATGTATATGCTACCGCAGACACAACTTAGTCTGTAGACACCAAGGTATTGCATTTCAGGAATCACATCCTTCACAGAAGGGATCAAATCACGGATTTTGTGTACTGTGTTGAATCGAACCTGGATCTTGTGTTTGTTCAAGAGAGAATAATACTGCTCCGATTTGAAGTTGATAATTTAGACAAGACTCTCTTACAATCACACTTAGCATTAACAAATAAAATGTCCACATCGGATTGGGACCTTGTAGATAACATGACTACTTCTTCATCCTCTACAATGTCAACTAAATGTAAAGTTAACCTGATTGCTAAATTCAACATCCTGTCAAAAATAATCCAGATCCACACAAGTTAGATATCAACAAGATTGTTATCAATCAGAGTAATAGCCCAATTTCCGACAGACGTGGCAAGATCTGAAATCGCTGCTATCCTCAAAGACGCTAATAAAAAAAAACATCAGTAACATCAGCAAGGACGAGCGGTTTGAACTCGCTCAATTAAAAATTAGAAGTGATATTGTCATCCTCTGAGCCGACAAGGGCAATGCTACTGTCCTCATGGATAAAACCACATATAATAACAAAATTCAGGACCTTCTTAATGATGGCAGTTATACCAAAATCAACAGAGATCCTACCAACCGCCTGGCTACAAAAAACAACAATATCATCACCAATTCCACTTCCCAAATCGAACCGACCAAACAGCTCTCTCTAAAACCTTCGCATGCGAGTGTACCCAAATTTTATGGCTTTGCAAAAATCTGTAAAGAAGGTACTCTACTCCGTCCTATTGTATCCACCATTAACTCACCCACCGACAAACTGGCCCGATTTCTGTCTGAGACCCTGCTTCCATTCATGGGCAAGACCACCTCAGTTGTACTTAACTCAACTCACTTGGTTGCTCTTATCAAGGACATCTTACTGCCTCGAGATGAGTTGCCTGTCAGTTTCGATGTAGTCTCTCTGTTCAACAAGGTACCTGAGCCTGACACCATTGTAATCATTGAAGACTTGATCCAACAAGGACTGAATCCAAATGTACCAAGTTTGGTAAGGCACTGCCATCCACCCTACGTCCTTCCTTGTGAAAAAGATACGTAGATGACACGTTTGTCATCTGGCCACATGGCCAGACAGCACTGGACCGATTTTTGAACCACATCAATTCCATACACCTATCCATCAAATTCACCTTGGAAGTAGAAAACGATGGCAAGCTACCATTCCTGGATATTTTGATCGAGAAGACACCCTGATGGCTCGTTGGGACATTTTGTCTACAGGAAAGCCACCCACACGGATTCCTATCTAAAGCCTGATTTTCACCACCATCCAGCCCAGAAAAACTCCCTCATCAAAACACTACACCATAGGGCACGTTGCATCTCCGACCAGCAACAACTATCCTGCGAAGGATGTGATTCCTGACATGCAATACCCTGGTGTCTACAGACTCAGTTGTGTCTGTAGTAGCAGTTACATCGGGAAAAGGAAACTACATGTCTCGGACCGTGTTCGCGAACACAAGGCAGATTTGAAACACGGCAAAACAAATACCTCTGCCGTGGCTGATCACTGTTTTAGCGCAGTCGGTTCACACGATATTGTTTTTTTCCGAGACCAAGGTACTCTGCAAACCTTCGGGCTACCATCAAAGATTTGTCCATGAAGCAATCCAGATATATAAACACAGACACAATTTCAACCGAGAAGATGGGTACAAACTGAGCAATCATTGGAAGGATGTTATTAACCAGGTAAGTCATAACTTGATGTGATGTTTCCAATCTTCCTGCCGTTGTTTAGCAGTTATTTCCGACTCTCTGAATTCTCACTGGCACGGCCACCGTTACGGTAGTTCTCTGGCGTTGATACGCTGGCCTCTCAATGTGCAGCAGCCAACGCCTCAGCTTGTGTTGCCCACGAGGTGGCGCTTTGCCCGGTCTTCTGACACCGACATGCTATCTTCACTCTACTATTAACGCCGCTGTTGTACGTGCGGCGACGGTGCTCGTGTGCGACGGTGAAGCTCATTTTCCCATTGTGCTCGTTTGCATTAGCATGCCAATCCTCCTTTGGCGCGGCTGTTGTGCGTATGCACGGCGACAGGACTCCTTAACCATCTCTGACCCCGCCTACTTGCCCTTGGGTGACACCCACCTCAAACCTGTATATAATCTCTGGTTGCAACAGCCATTTCTTGTTCAGCAGTTCTGCTGCTGCGTCTTTCTGCGTGATGACGAGTGCTTGTGTTGCGATCGAAACGTAGTGATTTATTATTATTTTTTTCTACCTACGTGACTTTACCGAAAGAACCAAAGAGTAATAAGAGGTCCACTTTCAATGCGCTCAAATTTCACGACCGTGTATTCAACGTTCGAGTGCGACTCGGGAAGCTCGGAGCCTCGCTCGGAGTTCCCCAGAAAGCTCAAGAAGCTCGCCAAAAATGTGTCTTCAGGTGCTTCTAGAAGGTTGAAGGAGACTAGATGCTGCTTCGTATGTGAAGGGGGTAGAGTTACAGATGGAGGGAACTGCTGCAGAGTGAGAAGTGATGCTCAGTTTGACAGGAGGCCATGCAAAGAGCACGGTGATAGAGGGCCGCCACCTTTTGCTTGAACCGTGCAGATACGGGGGGCGAGCGCGGTGATTTTTAGCAAAGTAGAGAAATCTGTGCCACCACTCTCCATGCCGAGGGCAGGGCACGGCAGATCGTTTCGTAGTATTTGTAATTTGTTGATGCTCTTGGCGGATGCCCAAGTGAGTAGAGGGCAATGCAGCAATTGTGATGGGAACCTATGATACAGCAGGCGAGGGTGTTTTCTGCGCCAATTGAGGGCATGGGGCGGATGTGCCGAAGAGCTGTGAGATGGCAATTGCATGCTTTGGTTATGTCGTGCACAGTATGTAGTTGTAGTAAACTGCCGAGGCCACTTTAAAGCAAGGCCATTTGGAGAGCACATCATAAGAACCTTTTGCCAATCGTGAGCCTGCAGTGCCATGGTAGAACTAATGCCACTGTGTGAGCAAACACATCTCCAATACAGGACATAAGCATGCTCATACACGGAGATATTGGCAGTTTATAATCGTATGAGTAGCCTCTGAAAAAAATTCAATTTAACTTCACACACAACCACTCAGGATATGGCTGTAATCGGAATAATGAAGGGTTTTCTGAGTAAAGTGACATCTTTTGCATCGTGATTAATCTATGTCTGTTGAACTTTCCACCGTATGTAGCCAACCGTGCTAATCGGAGGTGCGTGGGAAATGCAGGTGAAACATTATCTCTCGCGTTTGTAGAGGTGGTCCGTGTGTGCATCGATGACCGAAAGAGTGCAGAAACAAATACAAGGCACACATTTAGATAGGAAATCCTTTTTCTACATTACCAACAGTGACGTATCAAAAGATGAGGCATCACAAATACAGCTACAAATATGTATCTAGAGACATGCAACCAATGTGTGTCCTGTGCTGTAATCCTGGAATTTAAACTAGAATGCACATGCCAATTAGGCCGGTTTTATATGAATACTTCCACTACGACAACCTCATATTTACCTGTAGGCTCACAGACTGAGACGCAGACGCTGTCCACAGCAATATCGCTCTCAGGTGTCTCCCCACGCACTCCTTCGATGGCAAACTGCACAAAAATACAAAGCAATGTCACGTCTGACGTGAGCATTTTAATGATCGTGTTGTTTGTTGGAGTGGACCATCAAGAGACCAGTGCCGAGCGATTCCCACTGTGACTGGTCCCTATCGCGATGAGGCTCTTTGATGGAATACGATGCCCAATGGGATCACCAATTGAATTGCGAATTAATGGTATTATCTAGGCATCTAACAATTGCCTAAAGTAACTATACGAATATTTACAATTTATCGTCGCGCTTTGATTACAATAATGAATGACTCTCTATATATATACATTAGCATATAGGTTATATAAATAAACAGTTGATTCTCACATGCATGGTTTAATGTGTGCATCGTTGCGTTAATAATATTTTCTGTGGGGAATATCCAGAGCATGGAATCTGGTGGCGATTCTCTGAACAACTGCTCGGCTGTCAAAGAATCCCCATTCAACTCCACGGCGATGTCCTGTCTCCATTGGAATAGCACAAGAATCACCCCTTCATTTAAAGTAGACGCAGGAATCAGCAATTTAATTAATGGGGGTTCTCTAACTGTGCAGCCCAGGAAGTGTCCATAAAATTAAAATTAATGATTGGAACTCGCAGGAATACAACTCCATATTTAATGCATGAGCGAAGGTAATATAATTTTTAAATATATGAAGTGGGTTAATACCCATGGACTAAAACAATCTAAGTTGCATCATGATTTGTTTAATCAACTGATACGGTTGAAAATATTGGCACTTAGTTGCGATGTATGACACGAGATCTCTTGAAATGCAGACAACTCTTTAATAATGCAACGTTAGTTTCAAAAGTGTTCAGTTTCATGAAATGTAAACATAAAGAAATAATAAAACGTGCGTGCATCATTTGTATGTATGCATGTTGAACTACATAGACAACCGTGCTAATTGGAGGTGCAGGTGAAGGACAACAAACTAAACACAAAAAACAAAAAACATTTACACGGTTTCTGAATGTTTAAACACTTTAAATTAATTGCACAATTTTTAAATGAATCAGGGGTTTGCACAACGTTTGATTTCATTCAGCTGTATTCAACCCAAAGTGTTCAACACCAGCCCAAGCTTGATTTGAATAAAGGGTGGTGCAGTGTTCAAATAAATAGCCGTGCACACAGTGGGGAATCGCAAACAATTAAAAGTGCATTCTAATTGAGTCGTAATCTTTATACCTTGTCAATTGGTATTACAAATCTGCACCTCACCAAATACAACTGCATATCTTTCAAATCTAACCCATATACACATATATATTCGGCAGTGATTCAAATACAGTAGACACATATACAGAACTACACTGCATATAAGGGATTCTCTTACTTGAACATTTCCGGACTCAGGGAACATGACTTGAGCTAAAATCCACTGTTCGCCCTGGTTTCCCTGAACAGTCCACACGGGTTGTCCATTGATAGCTGCGGTCAGTGTAAGTGACACAGAAGGTTTGTTACACGGCTGGGAGCGGAGCATAGGGGTGTGCAACTGACACACAAATACACAAAGTTACATGGAGATAAAATCAGTCACCATTAAAACCATCATCTCCATTAAAACCACCATCTCCACTAAAACATCATCCCAATTAAAACCATCATCTCTATTAAAACCATCATCCCCATTAAAGCCATCATTCCCATTCAAACAATCCCCATTAAAAATATAGTCCCCATTAAAACCATCCACATTAAAACCATCATCTGCATTAAAACCATCATCCCAATTAAAACCATCATCCTCATTGAAGCCATCATCCCCATAAAAACCATAATGCCCATTAAACCATCATCCCCATTAAAGCCATCATCTGCACTAAAACCATCATCCCCATTAAACCATCATCTCTATTAAAACCATCATCCATATTAAAACCATCCCCTTTAAAACCATCATCTGCATTAAAACCATCATCCCCATTCAAACCATCATCCCCATTAAGCCATCATCCCCATTAAAGCCATCATCTGCATTAAAACCATCATCCCCATTAAACCATCATCTCTATTAAAACTATCATGCCCATTAAAACCATCCCCATTAAAGCCATCATCTGCATTAAAGCCATCATCCCCATTCAAACCATCATCTCTATTAAAACTATCATGCCCATTAAAACCATCCCCATTAAAACCATCATCCCCATTCAAACCATCATCCCCATTAAAGCCATAATTATCATTAAAATCATCATCCCCATTAAAACTATAGTCCCCATTAAACCATTTTCATTAATATAATGGGACCTTCCTTTGCCAGTACTAAAATATGAGAATAGGTTTTCCCCTTTTATCTGGCAACAAAACAAGTATTAAATTGTTAAAACACCAAACTGAAACCTTTTAACAAGGAATCATGTTTGCATTAACCACAATAATTGTGGTCAAAATGCAAACAAAAAAAAAGAAAAAAAACATACTCTGATAAAATATGCATTGTCTTTGAAAACTAATTCTAGATTTGAAGCTTTCGTGACTGCAAGGATTCATACTCTTAGGTGTTTTCGGTAAAGTCACGTAGGTAAAAAATTAAATTAAAAGTTAATAAAAGAAAAAAGGTACTTTTCTACTTTACCGAGTGTTGACATCCCCAGCGTTTAACAGTACTGCTTTTTTGTATTTGGATTCTCAACCAACATCGGTTTAGGTCGAGGTACACCAATTGTTTTCTTGTACATGACGACTTTGACCAATTTCTCTTGTAGCCCCGCCCACCACCCCCACGTTCCATTCCATGGAACGTGGGGGTGGTTACCACATTCCCTCATTAAAATGCAAATCAATTTATAACATTTTTGACATGCGTTTTTCTGGATTTTTTGTTGTTATTCTGTCTCTCACTGTTCAAATAAACCTACCATTAAAATTATAGACTGATCATTTCTTAGTCAGTGGGCAAACGTACAAAATCAGCAGGGGATCAAATAATGTTTTCCCTCACTGTACACTGAAGTGTTCAAGACAGTGATGTGATATCGTCTGTGCATACACATGTACTTGCAGTAGTGCGTACAGCGACATTTAATATTTGCGATACGAATGATAATTGTATCTAAAGACTTATACATTATGTAAGTTACTACCGTTTCATCTGGACACAACGCCTACTAAATCTTGGCTTTAAAGCAACCCTTAGTTGGCAATATGACCTTTCATCCAAATTGAAATGAAAACAAAGTGGATATCTTCAATTACATCATGACAGGTTAACTACTGGCAAAGCCTGACAACTGTATTGGAGATAAAAGCCTCTGTACCTTTATTTATGTAAACGTTGATGGCCATGTTCTCTGCTGACCCATACAGGAAGTAGTGGAAGCTCAGGACGAGGCACCCAGAGGAGGGGATAGCCAGACTCTCCAGCAGCAGCGCCGCTCCAGGGCCGTTGAACTCGGCGTCCAGCAGCAGGTAATTCCCAACTACACACAGCAGAGTTAACACAGTGGTCCACACACACACACACACTGTGTTGTATTCACTAACACAGTGATCCACACACACACTGCTGTATTCACTAACACAGTGATCCACACACACACTGCTGTATTCACTCACACAGTGATCCACACACACTCTGCTGTATTTACTCACACAGTGATCCACACACACTGTTGTATTCACTAACACAGTGATACACACACACAGTCTGTTGTATTCACTAACACAGTGATCCACACACACACTGTTGTATTCACTAACACAGTGGTCCACACACACACTGCTGTATTCACTAACACAGTGATCCACACACACAGTCTGTTGTATTCACTCACACAGTGATCCACACACACTACTGTATTCACTAACACAGTGATACACACACACAGTCTGTTGTATTCACTAACACAGTGATACACACACACACTGCTGTATTCACTAACACAGTGATCCACACACACTCTGCTGTATTCACTCACACAGTGATCCACACACACTCTGTTGTATTCACTAACAGTGATACACACACACACTGTTGTATTCACTAACACAGTGATACACACACACAGTCTGTTGTATTCACTAACACAGTGATCCACACACACACTGCTGTATTCATTAACACAGTGATCCACACACACTCTGCTGTATTCACTAACACAGTGATCCACACACACACTGTTGTATTCACTAACGCAGTGATCCACACACACTACTGTATTCACTAACACAGTGATCCACATACACTGTTGTATTCACTAACACAGTGACCCACACACTGTGTTGTATTCACTAACACAGTGATCCACACACTCTGCTGTATTCACTAACACAGTGATCCACACTCACATTATACTGGATATGGGTTTCAAGGCCAGGAGCTCCAGTGGAGCCTGCGAGTGATGCGAGGCTGTAAGATACTCACAGCCAGGCCGTGAGAAGTCATCGTCAGGGCCAGTGTTCTCAGTGTTTGTGGGACCGTTCCAATGCTCCCAGCCAATGTCCCCTCCACTGTTCTCCCAGCCACAGAAGTCCCCTATCTCATCAAAATCACATCCGCTCACACACTCTGTGGGGTGAAAACATGGATACATGCATTTTAATACGTGGGTAAATTACTGCACATTTAAATTACACACAAGATACAAGCAGAATATATTTTCTGCATTTCCTGGTGAGTCGTAAGTTAGTAAATTATCAATGCAAGGCTATAGTGCAGAATAGCTATGCCACTGGAATTTAAAATCATTCAGTCACAGCTCTGTTGGGCCAGAACATTGTTGCAGTGCCACTTCTAGGATGCGATTCATGAACTGGGAAGAGTTTCTAGCAGTGCACAGTTCTTCCTTCAGTACAATGGAGTATGAATCTTAGCCTGCTCAGTGTTCGCTAACCAATCACAGTTTAGGGGAGGAGCAAGAAGAATTCGCCACAGCATCGTGACATCCGATGGTACAATCTCCACTGAGCCACCAAATCGAGATCCAACAGGCACTGCGTTATTAATCCCGCTACTCGAGCTCGATTCCCGTTCACGACAAACATCAGTGACGAATATCTGAACCAGTTAGAGCTTTTCTAAATCCACTGCTGGATCCGGGCCTTCCCACACCGCGTGGGTTGTGAGGGATTTTTCTTTACCATACTTCGACAGGTCAGTGGATTGAAGGTTGCCATAGGGCCCTATAACCCTATTGCAATCTGTTTGTGTGTGGGAGTCACCCATCCAAGCACTGTCCAGGCTCAAGCCTGCTTAGCAGGCGAAATTTGATGAGCTCGGGAGCTTTCTAGCAGAGACTAGTTGTTCCATAGGACAATCACTGGTGACTTCCCACCAAGTAGGGGTGCTCCGGTCGGTGCTCCAGAGGGATCATGGAGATGGCGTGCTGTACTCTCCGGTTGAAATTTTTACTCCCAGTCTCAAAATGAGACCCCCAACTGAGCCGGAAATCTGTTTCATGGTGTGAATGTTTCATAATTAATGAGTGTAAAATGATAAAACAGAATTTATTTTATCTTACCAAAACAATTTCCCTCAACTACAGAAATGTCATCCAGGCCTATATCACTCAATCTTGATGTTCCTCGAATTCCCTCCAGGATAACCTGCAGATAGAGTAGATATTGAGTCAGACACAGGCGTCCTTCGCATAACGCGTGACATGCATTCCTGAAAAACAACGCGTCGCAGCCGAGAGACAAATTTTTTATGCGGGAGAGCATTAACGAAGAAACCACGTAGGTAAAATATTTTTTTTTATATATCAAATAAATGAAAACAACTAAATTAAATCACGACGTTTCAGGCACAACACAAGCGTCCTTCTTCAGGTGGGGACAACGTAGCGAAAGCTCAACCGCTTAGTGTGTCTAAGAGATGGCTGTGATGAGGAATTATATAGTCGCGGGGGATGGGGGGAGGGGGGGCCATGGTGAGTGTGGGTGGGCTGTGGACTGGGAGCCAACGATGTGAGGCAACGCATGGCGCTCAAACTGAAGCCTTGTGATGCAGGGGGCGGAAGTAGATAAGAAAGCTAAGATTAAGCAGCCTTTTGTTAAACTCTAAAATCAATAGAGATCCGACTAATAGCCTAACTACTAAAACCAACAAGATCATCACTAGTTCGACTTCCCTAATTGAACCAATCAAACGGCTCTCCCTGAAACCCTCGGCTGCGAGACCTCCCCGACTCTATGGGCTTCCCAAGATCCATAAAGAAGGTACCCCACTACGGCCCATCGTGTCCCCGATCAACTCACCTACCTACAAACTAGCCCGTTTTCTATCGGATACTCTGCTTCCCTTCACTGCCAAGACCACCTCAGTAGTACTTAACTCAACTCACTTGGTCTCTCTAGTCAAGGACATTGTACTGTCTCCTGATGATGTCCTCGTCAGCTTTGATTTGGTCTCTCTATTCACCAAGGTTCCAGTGCCTGACACAATAACAATAATTGAAGACTTAGTCCAACATGGACTGAACCCTGATGTCCCTGCGCTGGTTAGGCACTGCCTCACCAACACGTACTTCACCTGGAATGGTACCTTCTACAAACAAAATGAGGGCACCCCTATGGGTTCCCCCTTGTCACCAGTAATAGCCAATGTTTTCATGGAGAAATTTGAAACAGACGCCATCCAGACATCCACTCTGTGTCCTTCCCTGTGGAAGAGATACGTGGATGATACTTTTGTCATTTGGCCACATGTCCTCCCAGTATTAAACCAATTTCTAGACCACATCAACTCCATACACCCATCCATCAAATTCACCATGGAAGTGGAGAAGGATGGCAAGCTACCATTCCTGGATGTTCTGTTTGAGAGGAGGCCCAATTGCTCTTTTGGACATTCTGTCTACAGGGAGGCCACCCACACAGATTCCTACTTGAAGCCTGATTCCCACTACCATCCGGCACAAAATAATTCCCTCATCAAAACACTATTCCATAGGGCCCACTGCATCTCTGACCAACACCACCTGGCCAGTGAATTGGAACATGTACATCTGGTCCTCAAGATAAACGGATACTCGGAAGGTGCTATCCACCAAGCTGTTTCTCCCACCGTGGAGAAACAGCCCCCTGAGACTCCGATCAAAATCATTACGTTGCCATACATAGCAGGCGTTACCAAAAATATTTCCTAAATTCTAAATAAACACAAGATCCAGGTCCGATTCAGTACAGTACACAATATCCGTGATCTGATCCCATCCGTAAAGGATGTCATTCCTGACTTACAGTACCCTGGTGCCTACAAACTGAGTTGCACCTGTGGTGATTGTTATATCGGGGAAACGTAACGACATATTTCTGACCGCATTCGCGAGCACAAGTCGGATTTGAAGCATGGCAGGACGAATTCTTCGGCCGTAGCTGACCACTCTTATAATACTGCTGGTTCTCATGACATTGTGTTCTCCGATACCAAGGTACTCTGCAAGCCTCCTAGATACTACCAAAGATTTGTCCATGATGCCATCCAGATATACAAACATAGACATAACTTCAACCGAGAGGATGGATTCAAATTGAGCAATAATTGGAAGGATGTAATTAACCAAGTTCAACTTTAGCTGCCGTGCAGTTTACTGCTAGACAGCCAGTTTAGATTTATTTTCATAATCATATCCTTATTCCCAGTCTGTTACCCCCAGCTTCACACACTAACATCACCATTACCACACGTTAGTGTTCATCTTGCGCATTTCTAATTTGCCCCCCCCCCCGGCAGCATAACAAAAGGCTGCTTAATCTTAGCTTTCTTATCTACTTCCGCCCCCTGCATCACAAGGCTTCAGTTTGAGCGCCATGCGTTGCCTCCCAGCGCCCTCCCCGTTCCTCACATCGCTGCCTCCCAGTCCACAGCCCGCCCACACACTCACCATGGTCCCCCTCCCTCCATCCCCCGCGACTATATAATTCCTCGTCACAGCCATCTCTTAGACACACTTAAGCGGTTGTGCTTTCGCTACGTTGTCCCCACCTGAAGGACGCTTGTGTTGCGCCCGAAACGTCGTGATTTAATTTAGTTGTTTTCATTTATATTTTTTTCTTTTTTTACCTACGTGACTTTACCGACAAAAAACTAACAATAAGTATTATTTCATTACTTTAGCCCTGGATTTACAAACTATGTATACAAATAATGCTTGATAATAATTTTGACTTAAAACTTTCGTGACTGCAGGAATTCATATTCTTTGGTTCTTTCGGTAAAGTCACGTAGATAGAAAAATATAATAAATAAATAAAACGTAAGATAAAAAAACACTATCTTTTATTTTTTCTATCTATGTCACTTTACCTAAAATAATGTTAACATTACAAAAAATACTTAATAAGAAGTTTAATAACAAATTGTAATACTATTTAAAATATTACTATTTACAAGGCTTACTTAATAATAAGTAACTTCAGAGCTCATTGAACACTTCTGTGGGCTGCTTACAGACGCACGCGCGATGCAGACACAGATGGTAGATCGACGATGGCTACGCCCAGCCCGTGACGCTGGGCACTGCCATGACGCAGTGACGCCATCAAAAATATTTTTGTTTGCTTTGAATTTTTTTAAATGAAACATTTTTTGAAACATGTGATTTCAAAATTGTTTTGTTTTTTACAGAGCACGTAAATGTGAAACAGAAAGCGTACGTGTGAAGTATGTCCCTAAAAATGAATTGCGTAACTGTGAATTTGCACTGTGGGGGGGAGGGGGTCAAGTTACTCGAGAAATGCCTGTACTTTACAGTGAATAGTTTTCAGATAAATTAATAACGAAAAAAATGTACGGTAAAGTTGATTCACAAAGGAATAACTGTATACATTCATGGATGTAAAATTGAAAGAATAACGGATGGTTCTAGTTACTTTTTACTTGTTATGGTGGGCAAAGCATAATTATCTCATCCTTGGTATTGAAGGACCAGGCTGAAAGGATAATTACTGTAATTTGTAACAGTGGAAAATCGTATCAATATTATCATTTATAACAGAACATACATGGGTAAAACTTTTGAGAAAGATATAAAAATCCAAGGTTGTTGGAAAACAATAAGTAAATAGAAATTGAAATATCAGAAACGTATTGAAAGGGAAAGCACAGATATAACTACTGCGAGATGCATTGAGAACAAAGGAAGATTGTAAATTAGCAGAGAGGCAATATCAAAATAACATTTACGTAAGATTTTCGAAGAAAAATGGCCATATTTTTTTTTAAGTGGAAGAATAACGAGCAAAAATAGTTTCGATTTAAAGCTTTCGTGACTGCAGGGATTCATCTTCTTGGTTCTTTCGGTAAAGTCACGTAGAAGGGAAGTAATAAAATAATAAAAATAAAACATAATAAAAGAATTCTCACGACGTTTCGGCCACAACGCAAGCAGCCGTCCTCAGGTGAAGAATGAAACACCACCAAGCTTGGAGCGTATATTAAAGCTGGGTTGGAGGAGGGGAGGTGGGCAGAAGAGCGCCTTGACAAAATAATTTGCTTATCAAGAAGAATTTAGCATATTTATGGGAAATGCGTAGGAGGTGGGTGGGGGGTTTCAAAGTCATATTATGCCCGTGCATTATGCAGGATTAGCAGCATCAAAGGGAGGGGATGGGGGTAGCATTAACAAAGGGAAGGAATGTTAATAGTATGTACCTGCAGTTACTAAACAACCACGTAAAAAAAAACTAAAGTATAAACTACATAGTATCATCAGTATACTAAATATACTCTCCAATAAGCTGAGCTACTAACAGTAAGTAACACATTACAATTCTATGTCGCAAAAAATATAATATGCTTCCAGCTAAACTTTTTTCTCTTACATAACACGGGTCTACCCCGTACTATATACTGCCATAGACAAATACAACATTAAATTATATACTGTATTACTATACACCACTCTATACCTTCGACTATAATATTAACCTAAGTATTATTCTACCCACCCTACTGTATACCACACTGCTGTATATTCACTATACAATTACGATACTGTATATTACCTTATACATTGTATTAAACATTACAATTTTATACTATTTATACAATCTGCTATACACTATACCATTGACCGTCGCGTGAAAGATACTAAGAGGTGTATAGTAATACAGTATGTAATTTAATGTTAGGGTTGTCTATGGCAGTATATAGTACGAGGTAGACCCGTGTGATGTAAGAGAAAAAAGTTTAGATGGAAGCATATTATATTTTTTGCGACGTAGAATTGTAATGTATTACTTACTGTTAGTAGCTCAGCTTATTGGAGAGTATATTTAGTATACTGATGATACTATGTAGTTTATACTTTAGTTTTTTACGTGGTTGTTTAGTAACTGCAGCTACATACTATTAACATCCATTCCCTTTGTTAATGCTACCCCCATCCCCTCCCTTTGATGCTGCTAATTCTGCATAATGCACGGGCATAATATGACTTTGAAACCCCCCGCCCACCTCTTACGCATTTCCCATAAATATGCTAAATTCCTCTTGATATGCAAATTCTTTTGTCAAGGCGCTCTTCTGCCCACCTCCCCCCCTCCAACCCAGCTTAAATATACGCTCCAAGCTTGGTGGTGTTTCATTTTTCACCTGAGGACGGCTGCTTGCGTTGTGGCCGAAACGTCGTGATAATTATTTTATTATGTTTTATTTTTATTATTTTATTACTTCCCTTCTACGTGACTTTACCAAAAGAACCAAGAAGAGCAAAAATAGCTAAAGGAATCAGGCCCTTGGTGTGCATTTCTGGAAAGTATTCGGGGCCACTGACCTGGGTGTCTGGCCTGGCCTGAATGGTGACGGTTCCCTGCAGCCAGGCGCTGCTCTGCTGCCCCTCCGCGCGCCACACGCGTCTCTCTCCGCCGTCCTCCAGCACGTGCACGTTCAGGGTCATAAGTTCATCGCCGTACATGTGGTACCAGAAGCTCAGGCACACGTTCTGGTTGGTGTTGATGCTGGGGCTCAGGAGCCTCACTCCTCCCCCAGCTCCCACGGACGCAGAGTCCAGGTAGAGGTAGAAGGAGGCTGAAACAAACCGGCATCCCATGCCGTCAATTTACACCGATAACAAGCAGCACGAGCAGGGCCGGCCCAGAGGTTGCTAGGGTCCTGGTGCAGATACGCCCTGTGGGAGCCCTCTACTTCCTTATTGACAAAGAACCAGGCCCATTATGGGGGTCCTCTTTTGTATGAGGCCTGGGAAAGACTTCCTATCCGCGATGGCCGGGGAGTATTGGGGAGAACTTCAAGCTCGTCAAAATACAGCAAAAAAATACTTTTATTCCGTTCATGAAAACTCGCTAATTTTAACCCTCTAAAAAAGTGTCGACAGTGGGATTAATTTATCATGCTACGCAGTGCCCCCTCCTGATATTACAGAGCAGCTGTGGCTAGCAGGATGAATTCACCACGAGGTACAGTGTAAATTGAGCTCGGTGGGCTTTACTTGGTAAAATAAAAAAAAGTTTAGTTTATCTTAGATTGTTATTGGCTGAAGGGGTGTCCTTTAATTTATTTACCAATTATAATGCAGTTTTGCTTATTGGTATCATGTCATGAGATGAAGACATTTTCATTTCCAAATGCCACAGAAAGTTGTGCACCACTCTGGTTATACAACAGCTTGTGGGTGACATCGCTAACCTAGAGTACCTTGGTCAATTGCCTCTTAGGCAGTGTATGGGTGCTGCACATTCTCATTCAGCCGAATATTGACAATGTTTGCCACATGATAAAGCAACATTTTGTAACACAGAGTGGAGAATATCCCACTTAAAGTGAAGGAGAATCAAGTAGATGGTGTTTTTTCACAAGTCATGACAGTAGTTGTGCAAATGCCCAGATGTTTCCTTTTGCGACAATAAAGCAAATTCCATGGCGATGTTCTCTTGCTGTTTTGGTCAACACACGAATCTGACCAAGCAAATGTACAATTAGTAGGATTTTATGATGTCGTGTTTTAACTTAAAACAAACACGATATACAATATGCCCATGAGAACGCCTGCAAGGCCCAAGTGTTTCCTAATATTTGATCTGACTAAAAGTGGACTTTGAAAAATTATGTAAAAAGGTTTAACTTTGATATTGAAATTAACTTGAAATAACTTGATTGAAACAAAAGAGACATTGAGTTCAACAACGGGGCACATCCAGGTGTTCTTATCTACGAATCAAAGTTCAGGCTTAGCTGCAAGGTGCACACGGAACGAAGAAACACGCTTGGATAGACGAGATTTATTAAAACGCACTGGGCGGCACATTGTTTAAATGCAATGCAGACGTAATAATGTATGTACGCTAAAAAAGTGCCTCTTATTGTTTAATTTATATATTTACATTACAACTGAAAGGTCCGGTATGCTGAACAGGAGAAGTTAAAGGCTGCAGATAATTCTGTAAAACAGTCAACATGCAACAATATCCGAGGTGCAGACTCAACACGGAGTGCTCGTAACAATATGGTTTTGTCATTTAATTTCGTAAGTTCGTTCCCCCAATGTTATCTCGATTGTACTACTGGCGTCACGTCACGAGACAACGCGTCCATTCATATCTACTGCTGAGCAGTGTGACCCTTCGTATTCGAGCACGGCCCGCAGAAGCGACGATCAAAGAGCTACCTCAGAGATCCCTTCAAGTGACCTTCGGACCAGACACAGTAGAGGACAGCACTTCCCACTTGCTCTGCACGACAATTATCTAGATCTGAAGTTTTCGTGACTGCAATGATCCATACTTTTTTTTCTCTTATAATTAACAAATATTAAAAGTAATTAGAACTATAAAAAATACTTGAAACTTTGTAGTAGAACGAAGCAAAATGGAGAGTACAATTATAACAATAACATATTCTCTTTGGTTCTTTCGGTAAAGTCACGTAGAAAGAAAATAAATTAAATAATAGAATACGACGTTTCGATTGCAACACAAGCAGTCGTCATCGGGTAGAACTAAATTTGAGAGAGAGACAAAACACAGACACGGAAATACACAGACAGACACACAAGCAGAGAGAGACAACACAGAGACACACAGAGAGAGACACACAACATAGACACACAGAGACCCAATGCCTCTGTGTCGTGACCTTAAATAAAGAGAGAGGGGGCAGAGAGAGAAGTGGGTCTGCTGGAGCAGAGAAATTAGCATGTCAATGAGAGAGCTGTGTGGAAATACACCCCGCGGCGGCAGGGGGAGAGAAAAAGTGAATGGGCCTATGAGAGCCTGGTAAATTTTAGAGAGAGAAATAGGCAGTTTGAGAAAACAAACCTAGCAAATTTTTGGAAATGTAATGCAATGCAACGCAGAGAGTCGGCTAACACACAACGCATAGCCTGGTTGATTACGTTCTCCAAAGATTGCTAAATTATAGCTGTGTGGAAATCACATATTCATTCCACAGAATGAAAAGCCCTGGAAGAATCATTAGCATCGAAATGTTTAATAACAATGATTCCAAATTTTTACTACATTTATGCTTCTCCATTCTCCTATGGAGAAGCAAAATGCTCCTTCATGGAATAAATATGGAGAGCATGGATCTCTTCATCCTGTGGAATGGATATTCCATTCAGATCGAGCTCTTCTTCGTCTATGCAATCTGCACTCTCTCAATTTTCTTTGTTCGCGATTACAACCATTAGTTCACGTTGCCGACATGCAGCGACTCTATGTGGCCTGATGCGTTTGGGCGGAATAATAATTGATTCCTGCTTTTGTGTTACAGAGTGGCTGCGCAGCATGCCTAATGACACGAAGTATGTGTGACATTTCTTACAAATCCTATCGCTATGCACGGATTGTATTGACGGATAGTACAAGTCATACAGTATGGTGTCGACCAATAAGGATTTGAAGAGCGAGGAAGGATGTCATCCACTTTCAAACTATGTGCAACAAACAGAGATGGGAATTTATGAGATGCTCCGTCTGTTGTCCGTTCTGGAATTTTAAGACATTCGCTTGTTTGAACAACTTGTAAAGGAGGAGGAAGAAATGTGTCTGTTACCACACTAAAATAGGAGCTTCTTGGTTTCAAACAGCACTTGTCGGTGCATTTTACAATCTGTGTCAAGTATTGGCTTGTTCGTACGTGGACGTCGTACCATTTCTGATCTCTGGACAAGAGGTTTTGTTCCTGGAGCTCAGACTCTGTTGGCTCGATGTATTCAGCCACTGTCGGAAAATGATCGACAATCAACTGTGACCAAATTTCGGCTAGAGTGTTTCCAGCAAACTTAAAATGCTTCTTCTCTAAATCAGCGTCGATGGTAATACCTCTTTAGTTCAAATGACTACTGTAGTGGTCATGTGGTAATATCAATCCAGTAAGTTCCTTACTGAGTGGTGCCATTTTTCTCTCGACCCTATTAAACACTTCCTGGAGCGTTGGTAGCGAGGAATAAAGCGTAGAAATCGTGCTGAAGAAAGTGGTGGACTGCAACCTTCATCACTTTTGGTATCTCGGGTTCTCGTCCGAGCCACTATCCACTATCAACTATCGACACTAAAATTGGTTTGACCAATCGATCAATACCACTCCTTGTAATGACGTCAAACTCTTCGAGAGTAAGCAATTTTTCGAAATCAAACCCATGGCTGAATGCTGTTGATGACGAGTGTTTTCCAGATCTGAATGCTATGTAGGTCGGTCCCGAATAACCAACAGCTTCTCGGTTTCCTGGACCATTAGACTGAATTTGGATTCCGGCATAGACCGAAGGAATTAGCTTGTGTCCTGCGGCCACAACCCAGTCATGGTCATGCTTCTGTACACATCGCTCTGCCTTCTTTCATGCGATGCCGATCCATGCATAGCAGTATCCACAATAGGTTCCAGTAATGAAGGCTGATCTTCCTCAATTTTCGGCCTACCCGGCTTGGCCCTGACGTTCAGAGATGTGCGTAAGTCTGGATTATCTTCAAAAAGAACAGTTAATTTTCTTTTCTTCTCATCTCTTGCTTTATGTGCTCTTTTTAAAATCCTTTATATTAAGTTCACGTGCTTGCTTGCGCGCTTACGACAGTGCAAATCTTTTGGTCGTTTTTTAACCCACTTCCCGTGATCCAATCGAGCTGACATTTTGCACACAGACTCGTTGTGCGTGACAATTAATTTTCGTGAAATTTTTTTTCCAAAATTTTCCACTTTTTAGGAAAAAAATTTAAATCCTTTATATTAAGTTCACTTGCTTGCTTGCTTGCACGCTTACGACCGTGCAAATCTTTCGGTCTTTTTTTAACCCACTTCCCGTGATCCAATCGAGCTGACATTTTGCACACAGACTTGTTGTGCGTGACAATTTATTTTCGTGAAATTTTTTTTCCAAAATGTTACACTTTTTAGGAAAAAAAATTTCACTAACACAATCATATATTTTTCCTAAACACAGAAAATTATTCAAGAAAACAACAAAAATGTACAATATAAACAATCATACAAACACTGAAAACCTTATAATCCTTATATACGACTTTCCTTATATTTAATTTAAAATACCTATGTGATAAAATGTTGTATATATTAATTGAGATTTGAGTTTAAAGTAATGACCAGTCTGAAAATGTTTAATATTTTAAATAGATAGCGTTAAATTCATGAATTCTTTGATTAGCTATTCTATGATTATTTGATTACTATGATTACTCAATTAACTCAAACTGAAACTGATACGAAGTATTTTAAAAAATGAAATGAGCTAGTATGGAGCACCTTTATAGAAACATGTAAAAAACTCAATTTCAATTTAATGCGAAATTTATTTTATTTGTGCGAATGATTAGTTCTTGCACACAATTTATATTTTTTTGCGCATAAAATACTAAATCGTGCACACGATATACTGAATCGTGAGCGGTAATTTTTTGTATTTATTTCCATAAGGGAACTCCGTAGTTAAATCAAAGATCCTATACGGTTAAATTCAGTCACTCATGGTTCATAGTAGGACAATGGCGAAAAGAAGCATGACGCCATTTTCTGGGTACAAAGAACTAAAATTTAATGGGGAATAATTAATCATGGAGGACGCGTTGGCTATTGTTCACTTGCTGAATGACGTATGTACTCCATTATTAATTATCCCTCCATGCTCAAAAATGGCTGTTTGATATCCGACCGCTTCAATGACAGCAGAGACACCAGGAACCTGTGGCGAGGGATGCAGACCATCACGGACTATAAACCCTCTCCGCAGACCTGTGACAGCTCCACCTCTCTGCTGAACCAGCTGAAGGACTTCTTCGCTCGCTTTGAGGCAGACAACAGCACCCCAGCACAGAAGACTCCACCACCTCCCGGTGATCAGGTGCTGACGCTATCCCCAGATAGCGTGAGGAGATCCCTCAGAAGGACGAACCCAAGGAAAGCCCAGGGCCCTGACAACATTCCGGGTCGTGTCCTGAGAGACTGTGCGGAGGAGCTCACAGATGTCTTCACCGACATCTTTAACACCTCGCTGAGACAGGCTGTTGTACCCACGTGCCTCAAAGCTACCACCATCATCCCGGTCCCGAAGAAGTCATCTCCCTCCTGCCACAATGACTACCGCCCGGTCGCACTCACTCCCATCCTTATGAAGTGCTTCGAGCGGCTAGTCCTACAACACATCAAGTCTGTCCTTCCCCCCGCACTGGACCCTTTCCAGTTTGCGTATCGGTCTAACCGCTCAACCGATGACGCCATCTCCGCTACCCTCCACTCAGCTCTCACCCATCTGGAGACTAAAGACTCCTACGTCAGAATGCTGTTCATCGACTTTAGCTCAGCATTCAACACAATCATTCCCCAGCAGCTCATCCACAAACTAGACCACCTGGGGCTCAACACCTCCCTGTGCAACTGGCTATTGGACTTCCTGATAGGGAGACCACAGGCAGTTCGAGTTGGCAGCAACACCTCCAGCACCATCACACTGAACACAGGGGTCCCCCAAGGATGTGTGCTGAGTCCCCTCCTCTTCACTTTGCTGACCCACGACTGCACACCATCATTCAGCTCCAACCTCTTCATTAAGTTTGCGGATGACACAACTGTGGTGGGTGCCATCAAAAACGGTGATGAGACAAACTACAGGAGTGAGGTGAGCAGGCTGGCCACGTGGTGCAAGGACAACAATCTCCACCTGAATGTTGAGAAGACGAAGGAGATTGTCATGGACTTCAGGAGAGTGCACACCCAGCATACTCCGCTAACCATCAACGGTGCTGCAGTGGAGAGGGTGAGATGCACCAAGTTCCTGGGTGTGCACATCTCTGAAGACCCGTCGTGGAGTCACAACACTGCATCACTGGCCAAAAAAGCCCAACAGCGCCTGTATTTTCTCCGCAAACTGAGAAGAGCAGGAGCCCCGCCCCCCATCATGCACACCTTCTACAGAGGCACCGTCGAGAGCATCTTGACGAGCTGCATCACCGTGTGGTACGGCACCTGCACCGTGTCCTGCCGCAAGACTCTGCAGCGCATAGTGAGAGCAGCTGAGAGGATCATTGGTGTCTCTCTCCCGCCTCTTCTGGACATTTATAACACCCGCATCACCAGCAAAGCAATCAAGATTGCAGGTGATCCCACCCTCCCATCTCACAGCCTCTTCAGCCTGCTGCCGTCAGGGAGGAGACTGCGGAGTCTTCCAGCCAGGACCAGCAGGCTCAAAGACAGTTTCTTTCACCAGGCTGTCAGGAGACTCAACTCCCTCCCTGCTCTACCATCACTCCCCCCCTCTGCCCACCCACCTCCCTTTGCCCCCTGACCCCAACCCCCACACACACATTCACTCGTACATCCTGATCTCTGGACTGCACATTGCACTACATCGCACTACCACACTGTTTTAAATATCTTATTTCTTTAAATACTTTATTTAAATAATATTTTACATTTTAAAAATTCTTGACTGTTGTTTATTTTAAGTCTATTACATTTTTGATTATTTATCTTGTGTTGATCGCCGATTGTTTATTGTTTATTTATGTCTGTTAATTGTGATTAATTTTGTAATTGCTTGGTTGCACCGTGGGACCAAGAGAGGACTGTAATTTCATCTGTGTTGTATGTCATGCATGTAACACACTTGACAATAAAGTGACTTTAAGACTTTTTTTTTTTACTTTTCTCTCTATATATGTTATTATCAATGTTATTGTAACATAATAATAGTATTAATAGTAGTACATTTTATAGTGATATTAAAAATGTATATTTAATAAATGTGTGTGATTGAAAATTCTGTCGATTAATATGACAGGAATAATAGTACTTACGTTTTTTTAAATTCTTATTCGAAACTATCAAGCGTGTTTAATATAACGACTGCATTAAAATTTTATTTGCATTTCTTCTTCCTGACGAAGTATTATTCTCTATAAAAGTGTGAAGTAGTTTGACTTCCGGTTCTTATGTTTAACAGTATAATTTCATCTATACTATAAATAAAAGGTGACCTTAATACATTTAAATAATAAAAAAGTTAATAATGAAAATTAGTGTTATAACAATTCAATTTAATTAAGTAGAAGGTGTTGTTTATATTTATTTAAAATTGCGCATTTTACGTGACGTTACATTTCTCAAACCCCCCCTCGTCACACATCGTCACAAATGTCTCACCCTCCCTCCCCCCCCCTAGGTGCGTGACGTAATTTATGGACGGCCCCTAAAGATTTCATTCTCAATGCTGGAATTTGTTGCCAAATTAAGCGTGTTAATTCAATTTTACGTGATGTGATTTTTGTGCACAGTCATTGGTAACCATGCTGAGGTAATCAACTCACTAAGACTTGAGAATCAGGTTCAATCACAGGCAGCGGCCTGGACTCGAACCTCGGGCAGCACCTTAGCGAGCAGTCCTCTCTCAGTGCTCTGACTTCTGAGCCACCTGGACACCAGATTATATTTGATGTTTATCTTCTAAGCAGGCATTTTACAATGCAAGTGCTGCTTGCAGCCGGTGGTGTGGTCCCCAGGTGGGCCAGTGCTGGGGTTGGGGGTTGCTCCCGAGTTCCTGATCCAGTCTCCAGCGTCATCGCCCCATTGAGTCCAGCCGCACATTGGGAGCCCCTCATCATCAAAGGTGCAGCCGAGACGCACATCTGAAAAAAAAACAACGCACACACACAGCACGGAAAATTTGTACGTTTTTTTTAATTCACAGAATCAGGCTTTCCTTTATTGGGCATTGTATAAAGGCAATCAAGCTCAAGAATGTTGCCACTGAGAAATGGGCTGTGCTCTTCAATGTTATTGGTGGGCCATTGATCTGCATAACCAGATCAATGTTCATAGTGCAATGGACTGATCACTGCCCCACCACAATACTGTAATATACGGCAGTGATGAAAAGTTGTAGAAATAATAATATAGCGACTTGACACTGGAAACCAGTACAGCACAAAGCCTCAAACCGATGAGGCGTTTAGGTTATCCCTGACGAACCGCGCACTCCACTGCAAATTCTCACTTGGAAGTGGTGGCGTCGGTGGTGGCGTTGGTGCCGGCGTTGTTGGAGCTTCGGTTCATGAAATAAAGACAATGGGACATTACTCGTCAACCGACGTACCCAACATTCATTCATTAAGAGCACTCTTTAATCTGCTGTGTTATGTATAGTGCTTCATCAATATTAATGCTGCAATGATGAAACATAATAGTTCACTTTTACCGTGCTAAAATTTCACGACCGTGCATTAAAAGTTCGAGTGCAACTCAGGAAGCTCGGAACTTCGCTCAGAGTTCCCCAGAAAGCTCAAGAAGCTCGCCAAAATGTGTGTCTACAGGTGCTTCTTGAAGGTGGAAAAAGACTGGATGCTGCTGCGTATGTGAAGGGGGGTAGAGTTACAGATGGAGGGAGCTGCTGCGGAGTGGGCAAAGACGATCGGTATGCCAGGAGGCCACGCAAAGAGCACGGTGACAGAGGGCCGCGACGTTAAGCTTGAGTCGTGCAGATATGGGGAGCGAGCACGGTGATTTTTAGCAAAACAGAAAAAATCTGTTCCACCGTGCCCGATGCCGAGGGCAGCGCATGGCAGATCGTTTCGTAGTTTTTGTAATTTTAACACGTAGGCTTTTGCGACCAATATCCATAATACAGGTTTTTTTGGGTTAAATCGCATAAATATATCAATGTCTTGTTAAACCCGCCACCACCCGACACAGCCAATTAGTAAGGGTTGTCACATGAACAGAACATGCCAATTCGTTACTAGTACAGCACACCAGTGTGTTGGAGAGCCAAGCCACACCATTTACAATCTGAGTACGACGTCTCGCCAGTACTTAAAACTAGCTTCATGAGGCAACAGTCAGATAAACTTTGCTGTTACCCTACGTACAATCCCTGTCGATGAGATAATTGCTGAAGTGGAATCAGCAGTTAGACATCTCCCACATAATCAAGCTGAGATGACTAGGCATAAGGTTGCCAAAATTATTGAGAACAGTAAAATTGCCAAAAACGAATATTAGCTTCAGTGAAGCAAACGCCTTAAGAAAATTGAGAGCAAATAAAGATATCCATATTCTTGTTGATGATAAGGACCGATTAACTGTTGTGATCCCCGTTAGGATTATCATAATACAATCAAAGATTTACTCGATGAAGGTGAGACCCAACCAAAACCTTAGAACGTAAAACAACGGCAAATATTGCCAAGTTATCAATTCCCAAGGAAGACCAATAGCTGATCAAACCAAGGGCATCAAACCACCAAGACTTTATGGGCTACCAAAGATTCACAAACATGATGTCCCATTAAGACCCATAGTGAGTACAATAGGCTCTGCCATATACAAATAAGCACAATACGTCATGAAACAAATACAGCCATACATCGGTAGGACCTCCTCATTCATTAAAAACTCTGAACATCTCGTAAATAAAATTCAAGATATTAAGGTTAACCCTGATGATATTCTCGTAAGTTTTTACGCGACTTCTCTGTTCACGAGGGTTCCAGTCAACGAGTCAATTATATTACTCGACACTCTGGTAACGAACACAGGTTTAGCCAAAGATATCCCACGACAAGCTGAATACTGTCTAAAGAACACCAACTCTTGTGGAAAGGTGACTTCTATAAACAACCGGAAGGAGCAGAAATGGGATCTCCTTTGTCTCCTGTGATAGCGAATTTGTACATGGAAGATTTTGAAACAAAAGCAATAGCTTCAAGCACACTAAAACCCTCTGCTTGGTTTAAATATGCGAATGACACATTGGTGGTCTGGCCACACGGTAAAGATACACATAACGAATTTATAAATCATCGCAACTCAAAAAACCCATCCATCCAGTTCATCATGGAAGGGAAGCTGACAGAACTCTACCATTTCTGGATATTCTGCTCGGATGGGGTCTAAATGGTAAAATAACACACAGTGTTTACCGAAAAAAAACACACACTGCGCCTATCTGAATGCAGAGTCACACCATCACCCTGCACAGAAATCTGCTCTCATCAAGACGCTCATTCCTCGGGCTAAGAAAGTGTCAGATGGTGATAGTCTGAGAAGTGAAATTAAACACGTTAAAGAAGCGCTGCAATTGACGGTTACAATGATGCACAAATAAGCAGGGCATTGAATGCCAAAACCAAGTCAAATAACATGAGCATTGAAGCTTCCCAAGTAGTTCAGACTTAAAATACCGTACATTGCGGGAGTAACTGATAAACTAGCCAGATATTTGCAAAAACAAAACATCCGAGTCAGATTTGGCACGGTAAATAAAATACAGAAATTAATATCTCATACAAAATATGTATTACCGAAGCTATCAACAGATGGTGTGTACCGGATTGATTGCACTTGTGGCAAATGCTATGTTGGGCAAACAGGACGAATGATCAGCACGAGACTAAAAAAACACCAAATAAATATTAAATACTCCCAAATACAACTGTCACCAGTATCATAACTCGTGTGCCAACAAGGACACTCAATACATTTTAATAATGTTGAAGTTCTGTGCAAAACTAGTTTCTACTGGCCAAGACTAATTAGAGAATCTATCGAAATTGAAAGAAAAACATTTAACTGTTCAGATTGCTACAGACTTAATGCTGCTTGGAAGCATATCATCAAATGATACATTACTCTTTGGCTCTTTCGGTAAAGTCACGTAGAAAATCTAATCAAATAATAATAGAATACGACGTTTCGGACGCAACGCAAGCAACCATCATCAGGTGAAAATGAATGATAAAACACAGACAGGAACAGCATAGGCAGACATATGCAGAGAGAGACACACACAAAGACACACAGAACGAAACAAACACCAAAACAAACAGAAGGACAACGAAACTGTGCCGAAGCCTTCGTTGTCCTTCTGTTTGTCTGTGTGTGTCTCGCTGGTGCAATTTTGGCGACGTATGCAGCAGCACCTGCGGGCAATACAGCTATGCCTTTTCCCCGATTGGCCAAGGAAGCACATGCGTGCGACGCTCTGCATTCTTCTCATTAGCGGCTTGTGCCCTGGCGGCATTTTCCTTCACTGCTGCACGTGCTTCCAACACCCGCTTGAGTGAAACCTGCAGCGGCTCGGGTATGTCCCATCGTTTATTGGAGGCTATATCCAGTTGAGCCTCCCGCCCGTACATAAGAAACAAAGGGACAACCCCTTAGAGGCATGTGGAGCCATCCAATACGCCGCCAAAATCCCTGGAACATGCAGGTCCCAATCCGTTTGTGCCTCATTTACCACTTGACAGAGCATGGATGATGTCGTTCTGTTCAAGCGTTCTACAATCCCATCCGTCTGAGAATGGTATGGGGACGTCTTCATTTGCTTAGTACCCAATGTATCACACTTCGTGCAAAAGCATAGATGAAAAATTTAGACCATGGTCAGTGAGGAGCCGCTCACCATGGCGCAGCTCGCCGTCGTGGTGGCCCAGGTGGGGGTGCGGCCGTGGGATCACCGGCGGCCGCCTGTGCAGGTAAGTCCGAGCTGGGGGAAGGGTCGGCCCACCTGCCGCTGCGCCGGTTGCCCCCTGTCGCGCCGTTCGTCGTGAAGGGGGGCGACTGGCTGGACATTCAGACCCGATTGATGCGGTCTATCAGTCGGTGCACTGGCCCACGGAGGAGGCGCTGCGCGCACTGCCAACGTGCCTTGATGCAAGGGCGTTGCAGGCGTTCTCGGCCATCTCACCGGCGGATAAGGCGACACTGCAGTCGGCCTACCAACAGATGGCCGCAGTGTTCGAGCAGCCATCTAGTACGCGCCTTAAGTTTTCCATGCGCCGGCGGGAGGAGGGGGAGTTGCCCCTAGCATTTCGCTGCTCCCTCCTGGCGCTGGCTCGGGCCGCATACCCCGACCTTGAGGGGAAGGCGCTGGACTCCTTGGCCCTTGAGCGGCTGTTGATCCTCGTGGGGGAGCTGGGCATTGTGCTGTCCATTGCCGAGGAATCGAGATAACATCATTGGCCGTTGTGCAAAATATTCAAGTGCATCTTGCGCTGCGACAGCCACCCGTGGTGGCAGCATGCGTGGGAGCTCCGGAGTCTGCAGCGGTGGTGGTGCCTCGGGTGGAGGATGCCCTCGCGGCCGTGGCGGCTTACGACCGCCGCGGGAGGGGTGGCACTACTCGCCGGCCAGAGAGGCGGTGGCGGGCGGGTCCTCCTCGTCCACAGGCCACGGGGCAGGTCACCTGCTTCCGTTGTGGCCAGCAGGGCCACTTCGAGCGGGGCTGCAACAACGCCCCCGGGCCTTCGTCAAGGCCTCTCCTCCTGCGAGCAGCTAGCGGGGTTAGGATCCATCATCAAGGGGTCATCTCTAGGGGGTCGGACTTGTGTCTCGCGCGGTTACACCCGTCGTTTGGGTGGCCCAGATAGACTCGCCAGTGGAGGGCCCTTGCGCATCACATGGTGGCCGCCACTGCGGGGTCCTCGGCCATTGTGGGGCATGTGCAGCGGGTCGTGGTGCGGATTCTGGTGGACACGGGTGCGTCAACCACCATGGTCTCGGAGGCCGTTTTTAATTTGCTACCACGCAGCGTGGGGCCATTGCGGCCAGTTCGCGGGGCTTGCGTGGCCGCCAACGGGAGCAGCCTCAGCATTTTGGTCCACGTCGTTGCGTCGATAGTGATCGGTGAAATTTAATTGATGGGGCTCATTTTGGTCTCCAAGACCTTGGCCGTACCATGCCTCTTGGGGACCGATTTTTTGGCTAGGATGCCCATGCGTATCCTGGTCGACCAAGGGTGCGTCGAGATGCCATCGGGGGGTCGGTTGCATTTCCTGAAATCTCCCTCTGTGTTGGCCCTTCTGGCCGCTAGTGTTCGGGCTTTGACCACGGAGTCTGTGACGGTCCCACCTGGGTCACAGATCCTGCTTCCCCTCAGGCTGCGCGGGCCATTGAAAGTGGAGTCCCCGGAGACAGGCATTCTCCTGTCTCCCTCCAATTATTTTTCCGAATTCGACTGTTTGGTGGGTGCTTTTACAGATGTGTCGGCGGCCGGGAGCATTTTTTGCAGGTCCTCAATTGGGGGCCCGCGCCAATCGTCATCCCTGTCGGTGCTGTGTTGGTGCTCGCCACCCCGGGCCCTCCTCCCAAAGTCGCGGGCCGCCGGGAGGGGTTATGGTGGGCGTGTTGCCCGCGGGGAGGGCCGACGCATCATGGATTGATGCGTTGCTCAACGAGAACGCCTCATTGTCCTCCGAGGAGCGCCAGCAGTTCCGCGTCAGGTTTACCGATGTCTTCAGCCAAAGTAAATTTGATCTGGGTCGTACCACTCTCCTGGAACATCACATTGATATGGGCGACTCGGCCCCTATTCGGCTAAATTCACACCGCTTTAGCCCGGCGGAAATGGATCATGTCCGCTCCGCAGTTGATGAGATGTTGGCGGTGGACATTATCTCCCCTTCCACTAGCCCTTCGGTGGCCCCCATCGTTCTAGTCAAGAAACAGCAAATATCGGTGGCTGATGCTTATCCATTTCCACGAATGGATGATTCCCTCGATGCTCTCTCGGGTGCGCGGCTCTTTTCGACCCTAAATTTTCTCTCAAGATTTTGCCAGTTGCCGCTCGACGAGGCCTTTAGACCCAAGAAAGCGTTCCGCACACCCCAGGGATTGTTCGAATTCAACCGGCTTCCTATGGGTCTTCATTCGGCCCCGGCCACCTTCCTGCGTCTCATGGAGATGGTCTTGGCGGGGCTGCAGTGGGAATCTTGTTTAATCTATTTGGATGACATGATTGTTTTCGGCCGCATGTTTGACGAGCACTTGCAGCGTCTTGAGGCAGTGTTCGCCAAAGTGCGTGCCGCGGGCTTGAAATTCAAACCACAAAAATGCCATCTATTGCAACCATCGGTTAAGTATTTGGGACACATTGTGAGCGTGTCAGGTGTTGCCACGGATCCGGAAAAGACTGCTTGTGTCTGGACTTGGCCGGCTCCTACATCTATCGATGAGGTGCGTAGCTTTGTTGGCTTCGCATTGTACTATTGCCGGTTCATCCGCGATTTTGCGACCATTGCGAAACCACTGCACGCACTCTCTGCCAAAGCTCAAAAGTTTCACTGGGGGACAGAGGAGGAAGCCGCTTTTGTGGCGCTTCGCGCGGCCTTAGCGAATGCGCCGCCCTTGGGATACCCAGACTTTTCACAGCCAATCCTCCTCGACACTGATGCCAGTGACACGAATTTTGGGGCTATCCTGGCTCAGGTCGTCGATGGGGTGAAGTGGGTTGTTGCCTATGGTAACCGTGTTTTGTCCCCCACTGTGTGACCAGGCGGGAGCTGCTGGCTATAGTTTTTTTGTACAGTTGGTCGCCGGTTCACCGTCTGGACTGACGACGCGGCCCTGCAATATTCCCTGCGAATTGACCAGCCCTCGCGTCAGCTGTCCCGCTGGCACGAGGTGCTCCAGGAGTACCCCTTCGATGTCATCCACAGGAAGGGGACTCTGCATGGGAATGCGGATGGCCTTTCCAGGCTGCTCCCCGATGGCGGGTGCGCTTGTGCCCTGGGTTCCAGCCGCTGTAGGCCCCATTGGACACCGTGGCCCAGTTGGTTGCGTCGGCCAAAGCAGCAGCCCATCCAGGTGTGGCGGTGCCTGTTGATTTCGGCCTGGGACTCCCCCGGAAGGTATGGTCCAAGCTGCAGATGGAGGATTCATCTCTGCTGAGGCTGCGACGCCGTGTTGGGTCAAAGTCCTGGAGCTCGGCTCCGTCGGCTGCCCCGGTGATCGCTGTGCATGACGGCCTCCTCATGCGTTGGGATGTCCAGTTGGAGTGCTATTGTGTGGTTGTGCCCATTGGCTTGCGAGGTAAGTTGACTCGGGCCATTCACGAGAAACTTTTGCGCCTCGGCTACCACAAGACCTTGTTAACCCTTAAACGGGACTACTATTGGCCGGGTGTGGAGGATGATGTGGCCCTTATTTTGAAAGGTTGCCACGACTGTGCAGGGAAGAAGGCCCCAGTTGGTCAGGATCAGGCCCTGCTGAGATCCATCCGGGTTTCTCGTGTTAATGAGATTGTGGCCCTGGACATTTTGGGGCCATTCCCTGCATCCCAACGGGGCCACAGGTACCTCTTGGTGGGGTGGAGTACCTCACGCGTTGGCCTATGGCGTGGTCTCTGGTGGACCAATCGGCCTCGTCTATCACCGAGGCGTTCGTTCAAGGATATCTTCTCGACAAGGGGGCGCTAGAACAGCTCCTGACTGATCAGGGGCAGAATTTTTCGTCCCGGTTGCTCAAGGAGGTCTGTGACCTCCTTGGGATGAAGAAGGTCCACACCTCTCCCTACCACCCCCAGTCCGGCGGGATGGTAGAGCGGTTGAACCGTTTGCTCACGTCCATACTGTGCCATCATGTGAGCACGTCCCAATCGGACTGGGACCTGTTCATCCTGAAGGTGCTGGCCGCGTACAGGTTGGCTCCTCATGCCTCGACAGGGTTCTCCCCTTTTTAACTCATGTAGGGGGGGAACCCGAGCCCCCGATGCACGACCTAGGCCCTGCCAAGAAAGGTTCACCTGTTCCACCAGGCTGTTGGCCTGTCGAGGGAAAGGGTCAGTTGGCATGGCTGCACTGCCCTCAAGTGCCGGTGGGTACGTCCCCTAAATTAAATCGCCCATTGCAGGGCCCTGTCGAGGTTGTGGAGATCCGCCAACCTCAATGTGTTCGTATTCGGTGGGGCTGTCGCCACTGGATCGTGCACCCGTTGCGGCTCAAGTGGGTGGTGCCTCCTGGGCTCTCTGATTCATCCCCATTCCCAGAGCGGCCAGCGATTGATGCGTCCAATGAACCGGGCTGCGGGGGTCGTGCCCTGCCCTTGTGTACGCCTACAGAGCCACCGCCAGTGACGCCGCCGGTGCCGGGCCTTCCGGGGGATGTCCCGGCGGCGGCCCTGTCCCCCTCCGAACCACTGCCTGGTTCGAAGGCCAACGCAGCAGGAGGCAGTGGCCTGCCATTGGGGGCGCCTGCGGAGCTCCCGCTGGTTGTGCCGCTGGCGGCGTCTCGCCCTGTCCATGTAGGCTTGCCGTCGGCCAGTGCGTCACCATGCTTCGGCGGCCGACGCCACGCGAGGGTGCGGGCCCGCGGCGGGCACGCGTTCAAGGGGCGTACCCATATGCTGACGGCCTGTGGAGCCGTCTTCTTCCTTCTCAGCCTTGCCGCCACTTACCTTACCCCGAGTGGTGACTCCTTCCAGACTGTATTTTGTTCCGTGCTGCCCTAGTGTTGTGTTCGTATGTGTCGCTTGCGTTCTTTGTCATTGGAATTTCCCACCGGGTAGACTCCGCTCATGTGATAGTTTCAGCCAGGTCGGCTGTTTTTTTTCACGGGGGGGTGGGGGGGTGATGTTGAGGGGTAGTTATGACGTTACATCACGCTCAACCTCCAGTGCAGTGACGTCAGAGAAGTGACGTCATCCACGGGGGGCGGGACAGTGACGTCATGTCCCCCTGGAGAGGGTGGAAGCCGGGACCCAGGGTAGGGTGATCCAACACGAGGCGAGAGTGGCTGTTTCACCCGGCCGGCCGATGTTGGTTCAGCCCTCGGATGGTGCAGTGGGAAGAGCCCAGATAGCCGGGGGGTGTTAGGATTCCCAGTACCCTTCCCTTGCGGAGAAATATGCTAGCCCTTAATAAGTTCCTAGGCGGAGCCCCTAATAAACCTTGGCATCAGCCCTTACGAAGATCTGCGTCCGTGTCATCATTAGCACCTCAACAGACGTATGCATACTGAAAAGAAAATATTTTCCACATATATAAAGCCAACAGCCTCTCTATTTCTATATAAGGGCACTCTCTCAGTAACTGGCATATACCAAAGCGGGTGCTGTGAGTGCAGTGTTTACTTGGAGGAGCTGCTGTCGTATTGGTCGTGGTCGTGATTGCTGGCAGACGAGTTGGTCCTGGCGTCGATTCTAATGGGAGGAATGTTTGGTTTACGAAATGTCGCATTTACAGAATTATGGACACTTTTCATTATTGAACCTTTTCGAAAATTTGACAAAACCAAATCGAATTCTGCGTTAACGAAATTTCGAACGGCACGCGCAATGAAATCAAACAAGAAGCATCAGGGAGGTTGCATCATCCATCCGCGACAGTGTCACAGCTATCCCTGCAGTGCAACAGTAACGCTTCCACATCATCTTTCTGTTCATCCCAACAATCTTATCTTTTCGTGAGATCCCTGAAAAGGTACATTCTTTTAAATGTATTATTCAATTGTTTTAAATTTATGTTCTTTATTATTGTTTGAATTGTGAAGGTGATATAGGTGTATATTTTAGGTTAGGAGTAGAGTTGCAATGATTGTCCAAAACACTTCCCAAACTTTTTTTTTATTAAATGGATGGGAAAAGTGATCCTGATTTTCGAAATTTAGTTCTATGCCTGTTTTTGAAGAACGCATCCCTATCGTAAATCCATGGATACCTGTATTATAAAGGGTACTTAGATGTTAACTTGTACTTTTTTTGTTTGGCTAATCATAAAATAACACAAGTGGTCGTAGCAAAATCTGGAAATTCCCATGTCAAATGACATGACAGATGCGCAAAGCAGTTTGGGTATTTTAAGATAGCAGTTCACGGTGTGTTATGGTTGTCATGTGCTATGGGACAGGATTTTGTAATTAAGTTTATAGTTTCGATTTAAAGCTTTCGTGACTGCAGGGATTCATCTTCTTGGTTCTTTCGGTAAAGTCACGTAGAAGGGAAGTAATAAAATAATAAAAATAAAACATAATAAAATAAAATAATTCTCACGACGTTTCGGCTACAACGCAAGCAGCCGTCTTCAGGTGAAGAATGAGACAATGCCAAGCTAAGAGCTTATATATAAGCTGCGTTGGAGGTGGAAGAGGAGCGCCTTAACAAAAGAATGTGCATATGAAGAGGAATTTAGCATATTCATGGAAAATGCGTAGGAGGTGGGCGGGGGGGGTTTCAAAGTCATATTATGCCCATGCATTATGCAGGATCAACAGCACCAAGGGGGGGTGCAGGGATTAGCAGTAACAAAGGAAAGGAATGTTAATGATATGTAGCTGCAGTTACTAAACAACCACGTAGAAAACTAAAGTATAAACTACATAAAAAACTAAAGTATAAATTGCATAGCACCATCAGTATACTTACTATACTCTACAATAAGCTGAGTTACTAACAGCAAGTAATACATTACAATTCTACGTCGTAAAAATTATATAATATGCTTCCATCTAAACTTTATTCTATTGCATCACACGAGCATATACCGTACTATATACTGCCAACATTAAATTATATACTGTATTGCTGTAAACCTTATACATTTAATATACATAGTGTTATATTAAATGTATAAGGTATGTATAAGGTTGGTTTACAGCAATACAGTATATAATTTTTAATGTTGGCAGTATATAGTACGGTATATGCTCGTGTAATGCAATAGAATAAAGTTTAGATGGAAGCATATTATATAATTTTTACGACGTAGAATTGTAATGTATTACTTGCTGTTAGTAACTCAGCTTATTGTAGAGTATAGTAAGTATACTGATGGTGCTATGCAATTTATACTTTAGTTTATTATGTAGTTTATACTTTAGTTTTCTACGTGGTTGTTTAGTAACTGCAGCTACATATCATTAACATTCCTTTCCTTTGTTACTGCTAATCCCTGCACCCCCCCTTGGTGCTGTTGATCCTGCATAATGCATGGGCATAATATGACTTTGAAACCCCCCCGCCCACCTCCTACGCATTTTCCATGAATATGCTAAATTCCTCTTCATATGCACATTCTTTTGTTAAGGCGCTCCTCTTCCACCTCCAACGCAGCTTATATATAAGCTCCTAGCTTGGCATTGTCTCATTCTTCACCTGAAGACGGCTGCTTGCGTTGTAGCCGAAACGTCGTGAGAATTATTTTATTTTATTATATTTTATTTTTATTATTTTATTACTTCCCTTCTACGTGACTTTACCGAAAGAACTAAGAAGATAAGTTTATAGTGATGGAAAATATCAAACCAGTTGAAATTTACAGGTTAGCTATGTGATATGTTTTTCTCAAGTTGAAGTGTAGATGGGTGGTGCAAAAGGTTTAAAGGTCATAACAATTGATGATGTGAAAACATGCACCATGAAATGGCTATGTACATTTCTTAACGAATATGCGTCTGGAAATAAGGCGTTATAACACCAATTTAACAAATGTGTGTGTGTTTATCAGGGGAACAATTTTACAAACATGGTCTCATTGCATGCCACCGTTAATATGTTTAATGTGTTATAGTAATGTTTAAATAAGTTAAAACACAGCATATGGAATTGCAATTTATATAAAAATGACTGATTCTTTAGCCTGATATCCATTTTATAATTCCTAATGAAGCAACATTTTATATATAGGATATTATTTCCATAGGCTCTAATTTATGATACTTTCATCATTACTGTGAAAGTTAAGAGCACTGTAATCTTAGGTTGATGTTTGGGCTGTGCATATTTAATTGGTGTTGACACTGCTGATGGTGATTTTATTGATGTGGGAAATGCAGTTGCTCTTACATCTGTAGACACAGACGATTCAAAAGGTGGGACCTCGGTGCCTTCATGGTATAGAGAACGTTACCGGCAATAATTAAATTATTTGTGAAGGATTATATTTATGTTTCTAATAATCGTGAACCTTTAAAAATTATAATTTACCATCAGGCATTGTTAGAAACAATTACGGTGCTGTGATCTCAATGTCATCTGTTTTGGGTACATTTACCTGTTGTTGATCCTGCTGGAGAATTTGGTGCTGATGTTGATTCTAACGATGGAACCTCGGTGCCTATATATAGCAAAGAGCACAGCAGGGAAATGTATGGGTTTTTGGTGTTTCAGTCGTCATTGTGAAAAAGACATCTATCAGCATTAAAATTGTAATGAGTCTGATTTTAAGTGCAAGAGTGTACACAATAGAATTGTATTTATTATTGCAGCGAAATTAATTATGCTTCGTTGTAAAATGTCTTGATGTAGTGCTGTAGTATTTTCATGCTTATATTGGATGCATTTACCTGGTGTTGACGCTGCTGATGGTGATTTTGTTGTCGATGTCGGAAATACAGTTGGGGGTAAATCTGTAGTCTGTGAAGGAGCTGGTGTTGAGTCGAAAGGAGGGGCTTCGGTGCCTTCATTACATAGAGAATGTTACACGCAAGTAAGAAGTTAATTATTTGTGCAGGATTGCATTTCATTGTTCATAATCGTGACCCTTTTATTATAACAATGATGTTTGGTGGTATATCATGTATTGTTACGGTGCTGTGATCTCAATGTCATATGTATTGTGCTGTGATCTCAATGTCATATTTGCATTGTGTGCTTTTATCTGGTGTGGATTGTGCTGGAGGATTTGGTGCTGATGGTGATTCTAATGATGTGGTATCGGTGCCTTTATTGTGTAAGAAATGTAATAGACAGGTCATCAATTAGCTTTTAAGGATTTTTTTATTAAGATTTCATAAGAAACGTATATTAGTGCTGCTAAACCAATATCCATAGTAACATTTTGAATGTTGTCTGATAGTAAACAGTCTATTAAGTGCTGTATTTGGTATATTTACTTGGTGGTGATGATATTGCTGATGGTGACTTTGTTGTTGGTATTGGAAATTAAGTTGCTAGTTAATCTGTTGATTGTAGAGGAGCTGGTGCTGATGGAGTTGGTGCAGGTGTTGACTCTGATGATACCACATAGCGAATTACTTGAAGAAAAAATGTTATGCAAGTATGTATTGGTATTAATACGGAGTTTTAATAATGCTGACCTTTTTATGGTAAATTGTCAAATATGTCACATTTTGTGTTTGAATTTGCCAAAGTAAAAGGCTTAAAATATATCAAAGCTGCCATTTAAAATCCACTGCTGAGGATGTATCAATACCCTCTGGATATGCTGATGTAGTTCACTTGATTGTGGCATGGATGCAATGTCCTTTTTGAGCCCATTCACTCTTTGTATCCTGTGTTCTAAACATTTCAAAGGTTTTTACTTCACTTCTCTCACAAAACCTCTCCATCATCATTCATGACACTCTTTTAAGTACAAAGAAAAAACAAACATTGTCTACTTTCCATTATTCTGTTATAAAAACACGTTCTGCAACTCATTTTGAATTCATTTGGTGAATTGAAATAGTAAAAATGTAGTTGTTAAACACAGCATATATTATACACACTGAGATATGTATTTCTACATATATATAAAATTCGAATCGAATGCCGCCGCTGTTCTGACAGGAGGCGGAGCTCAGACGGTAATGCGAGCGATGGGGAGTGGCTGTAAATACAGATGAAACTTCGCTCGCTCGCCCACCGCTCACCTCCTGCTGTGCGGCCCGGTTCCTAACAGGCCACGGACCGGTACCGTTCCGCAGCGCAGGGGTTGGGTACCCCTGCTCTAGAGAGTTCCAGGGGCTCCCACACGAGGTCTACCATGACCCTTTCCCCAGTTCCTCCACCCTGTCGGCGAACCCACGTATAGGCTCAGCGGTGTGTGCGCTAAGTGTCCACCTGCAGTTGCTGCTGCTGTTCAACAGTCAGCGCTATGTCACTATACATGTCTAATGACAGTGTGCCATTGGTTGACCAGGAGGGGTAATCACGAGAATTGGTGCATTATATAATAACCAACTAGAAAGGGGGCGTAACTGGGTTAAAGGTAAAAGGCGGGGGTCAGTCGGGAAGCTCTGGGAACCTGCTCGAAGGTTATAGAAGGGGGCGTGGCCAGAGGCGGGGCCTGGCCACACAGGGAAGTATATAAGTGGGAAGTGACCGTCGCTGTCTTCGCCGTCATCTCTTTTCATCATCTGGCCGCATGGCCAATCCTCTGTATGGCTCCCATCGTCGTCGCTATATTAGTCAGTCAGCTATATAGTTAGACGCCGACGATGGGGCTGCGTAGATGGGTCAGCTATGTGTAGCCGTGTATATATATGTTGCCCAGTGATTGTGCCTGAAGTGTGAGAAATAAATAAGAATCTCTCTACACGTTAAGTCTCGGAAGTCACTCACCACACATGTATAGTGATTGACTCAGAGACACTAAGAGTAGGAGGCACTCTGTTTATTAACAGCCTTAACACTTAGTAACTACAGCTCCCAGTCAGCACAGCTGGCAGACTGCCTGACTGATGACGCCAAGAAGGTGAAGACGGAGACGGTGACGAAGACTCCAGCAGCACCACGAGATCCCACTCCAAACGACAGCACCGAGCTCTTGCTCGGGGCCTCCTTTTATGCTCCCAGCGTGGCCTTGCTTTTTTCCAGCCACGCCCCCTTTCTATAACCTACTAGCGGGTTCCCAGGCTTCCCCCACGTGCCCCTTCTGTAACCTTTCCCTACATCCCTCTCTCTGGTCTATCACGTGACCTGCTGTCAGTCAGTGCTGCTGTAACTACAGATCCCTTTCCCTGCCAGCAACAAGCGCTATTCTGCTAAGTGACCGATTCTATGTCACTACACATGTATAAACCTAAAACATTGTCTCTTGCTGAGGGCATTCCGAGGAAATAGTGTAAAAGGTCTGCTAATATACATAACAAATATACATACCATGTATTTATTATTGTAAATTAAGCAGTACGAAAACAGAAACATTTATATTTTTTATTCAGTATTGCTCGGATGCATCCGACCCTCTCCCTCGCCTTAGGCTGATGCTCTGCTGGTACAGTCCGGATTTGGTGGTGAATTGCGTCATCAGGCCAGTTTCGAATGCATTGTTGTGCTTATGGTTGTGGTTGTAATGCGGTTATGGTTGTGATTATAATGTTATCATGGTTTTGATAATAATGTGCTTATGAGTATGGTTATCATGTGCTTATGGTTGTGGTCATAATACTGTAGTTGTGTTTATGTGTTTATAGTTGAAATTATAATGTGCTAATGGTTGTGGTTAGAATATGGTTATGGTTGTGGTTATGTGGTTATAACATTGTTGTTAATGTTGTTGATTAAAAGTAGACCAGAGAGTGTCATTGGGAAATTAATAGCAAGCTATCCATAGCACTTGCAAAAAAAGGTGTCAGTTTTGTTGCCAGATAGAAGGGTAAAAACCCAATTATCAAGAGGTGACTACTTATATATTCTGGCTTTCTTATGGCCCCAAGCCCTGCTGGTCACCTATCCAATAACTTAGCAGGCTCAATGCTGCTTAGCTGACAACATACAATTTGATGGGGTGCATTTATGATTCTTCGGTCAAATACAATTGTAGTGACATCATGGATATCACTGTATTGTGCCAGCCCCGGAAGGGTCGTGCCGTTCGATGTTCCTACATCGTGGACAGCACCGTGTGGGTGGCTGTGTGTAATACCAGCCTTAGTGTGTGGTAGGGGCTCCCCTGAGGGGGAGGGTGTGAGTGTCAGCCCAGAGGCAGGGATGCCCCGGCCATGGCACTCTGGTTGACCCCGTAGACACGTGATCCGGAATGTCCACACAGGGGGCCCCGGGTGGGGGGACTGGTGGGTGATCACATGTGCGGAGAGAACTCTTGAGAAGGTTCAAGAGGGAACGGGAATGTTCAGGAAGGCAGGCAGGGCTGATGGCGGAGCGGCCCCTACCGGAGAAAGATATAAGGCGGGTACCTGAGAGGGACCGGAGTTACTGCATTCTACAAGCTGGAAGCTCAACATCTACAAGTGGGAAGCTCTACGTCTCAAGCTGAAGCTCTTTGTCCTCCGAGGCAACCACATGGTCGGAGACCCATGTGAGGGATCGACTCTTCGTAGCAGTAACTCGCTGTAGTCTGGTAAAGGGGCAGTTACCCCTTTGTATTACGGTGTTACGGTGTTACAAATAAAAGTGTTGCCTCTAAAAGGAGCAACGTCAGTGACATTAGCGGAGCTGGGTGCCGTCCGGGCGTTCGATGCTTCGCCGTCGGCAGTGGTGACCCTACGGGAGGCGTACGAGTGTCTCGCGGAGCTCCTCCATACGGCGACTTTGGTCTTGGCAGAGTTTATCCTTGCGGTCACGCCGGTGACGGAAGGAGCAGCAAGACCGCTCATTTCACGACAGGCGGGAAATGCGGTGGTGCAGCCTGCGTGATTGGCCGCCATTTTACCGCCTGCACGGAGCGCGCAGCCCGCCAAACTTGAAGGCGTGCCGTCGGCGCCGAGGGACAGCCCGGCACTCCAATGTCAGCTTCCCTTTGTCGAAGACATCATGGCTCCCGACGGCGACTGGGTGGCCTTCAAGCAGTGTTTCCTCGTGAACGCCGGCTTGGCGGGATGGTCGGAGAAGGAAGCGCTGTGGGCGCTACCTGCCGCCCTTGCAGCGTTTCTCGCCATCCCGCCACTGGAACGATCCACCCTTACGCAGGCCTTCGATCAACTGGCGTCCATATACAGGCCTCCGGCGGACATGCACCACAGAGTCGCCAAGTGCGTCTGAGCCCAGAAACTTTTGCATCAGGACGAGGCGCTGGCGACTTGCGCTGTGTCCTGCACAGAGCCGGGGCCACCGCATATTGCGGGGCCCCTTACGGAAGGCGCGTCGACTCGGATGGGTGGTGACCGGGATAACGGTGGCACGCGGCAGAAGGACAAGCGGAGGCAGTCGAGGTCGTCTTTTCGTTCAAGAGGTGGCTGTGATACCTGCTACCAGTGCGGCCTGTCGGGCCACATGGCTTCGGGCTGCCGCGTCCCACATCGGCGCCTCCCGGCATCACCGCCATCCTGCTCTCCTCTACGACCAGATGCGAGTCGCGACGCACTCCATACTCAGCCCCTGGCCTACCTTCACTCATCTAGGCCATTTGGTTCAAGGCCCGATCGCGTGTCGGTAGGGGAAAGTCCTACGCGTAGTCGCGAGGTGCGCCAGCTCCAACCGGGTGAGTGGTCGGAACTGGCCCATCGAGTTGTGGTTGCAACCGATAATTCGTCTATGGTGCTTGGGTCTATCGAGGGTGTGGAGATGAGGATAGGCCTCGGCAAGGTAAGGTAAATTACCTTTTTTACCGGGTAAAAGGGTAAAGGTAAAAGATAAAGGTTTCGACATGCCAAGGGGTAAAGTAAAGGGTAGGGTAAAAGGTAGCTCAGAAGAATTACCCGGTAGGGCAAAAGTAGCGCGAATAATTACCTGGTAAATACTGTACCTTGTTTACCGCTAAAAGCTCCGTGGCGCAGTCCGTGGCCTCCATTATAAATTGATGTCGGACCAGATGGAGACGGTCCACGTTCTTGAGTAGAGGTACTAGAGGACGAGGTCGAGGAGGATGCCAGCAATGGCATTTTTGGGGTTGCTGCGAACAGCAATCGAAAGAGGCAGCGGCATGCGTTCCCGTGGGAGCACACGCACGATTGGATGGAGGGTGATCCCAATGTACAGCACGCACTGCCGCAAGTGGTTTTCCACCTCAAGAAGCACAACGCGCTTGCCCCAGGCAGCGTGGTCGGGACGTCGGCGTCGGCTGCCTGAAGGTTCCGTCTAACTGGGCTGGAGCGGCGCAGGATCTTATTGCCTGTCGTTCGTCCGAGGACGATAGCAATGACGAACTTGATCAGGTTGTTGATGAGATCGCCATCGACCAAGACGACTGGGACGAGCAGGTTATGGAGGACGGTGTCATCGACAGCCTCAACGCCCGATTCGAGAGTATTCTATATGTATAAAGCGCTCTACCTAGCATTTATCGTTATAAACTTTTTTCATGTGTTGTACCCCAGTAATTTCCCTGTAATCGTGTAATTTGTATGGGATAAGGGTAAAAGGTAGGCTCGTTGCTTTTTACCTTTAACCTTTTACCTTACCTGCTAAAGGGTAAAGGGTAGGGTAGAGTGATTGTATTGTCGTAAGGTAAAAGGTAGGGTAAAAATAGTCTTGTTTTTTTTTACCATTTAACTTTCACCTTACCTTGCCGAGGGCTAGATGAGGATGCTGATCGACACGGGTGCATCGGCAACTGTCGTTACATTCCAGATTTGTAACATTCTGCCCCGGAAGTGTCAGGTTCTCGACCTTGTCGATGCGCCATGTGCCATTGCTGATGGCGGCTTGTTGGGTATCATCGGTTGGATCACGGCCGATGTAAGCATCGCCGATGTCAGCTTGTCGGGACACATTTTTGTTTCCACGTCCCTGACTGTTCCATGTTTACTTGGAACCGATTTCCTTGGCAGGATGCCATTGGAAATCTGCATTGACCGTGGCTGTTTGAAATTGCCATCCGGACACCTTGTGGCGTTTTTGCCTTCCCCTACCCAGTTGTGTTCGGCTTACGCTACGGTGCAGATGTCCTCGCGCTGAACGGGGGAAATCCCGCCCGGCGCACGAACGTCTGTTCCCCTCCATTTGAGGGAGCCGCTCGATTTGGGTACTGCGGGGTACCAAGCTATAGCTCAAACGTTGGTGTCCGACGACCAGAAACCTCGTGTTCAGGTTCAAAATGCTGGGTTGGACTCCACGGTCATTCAGGAAAGTACGGGGTTGGCTCATGTGGCCCCGGTACGTCCGGTAGGGGGCGTTGTCGGTATAGCGAGTGCGGAGCCTTGCACGTGATGATTCCAAGATGTGATTAGTTGCTGTGCTGTCCACCCCTCTCGATTGAACCGGTCATCGCGCCGCGCAAATTCATCTCATCTACATATCACTGGGGCCGAGTGTCGAGTGCGTCCGGTGACCCGGGACGAGTGGCCGCTGCAGTTGCTCCCGGGCGGATCGATTCTGTCCCGTCCCCGGTCGCGGTACACCTGTCGTCCCCTGATTGGTCGCACATGCCGGTTTCGCGAGCTTCGAGGGGGATGGACCCGCCGGCCTGGCTTGCTGCTCTTCGTGAGGAGCCGGGTCCGGCGGAACATTGACACATTCCCTGCAGGTCCTCCAATGGTGCGAGCCACCTCCCCTGTGGGGGGGGGGGGGGGGGGCTGGCATCTTGGACCCGCTCAAAGACTCGTACGCGATCCTCTTGCACACATGCTCCCGCGTTGTCAGTTGTTCGTCGCGCCCGCTGAGTCGCGGCGGTTATTGGTTCATCCTTAGCGCCATTTTGCTCGCGTGCATTGTTACAACGATGAAGGTGGGAGGTGTGATGGTTATGGGGGATCCCGTGTGTTCCGCGTTTTTTATTATTGTTGGTATGGTGTTGTTTCATGATTCCCTTGTACACTCGCTCCCACGTTTTCGGTTGCTTGTCGCGCTCGCTGAGTCACGGCGGTCATTGGTTTAACCTTGCTGCCATTGTGCTCGCGTCCATCGTTACACGATGAAGGTGGGAGGTCTGATGCTCATGGAGGATCCCGTGGTTCACGCTGTTCTTTTATATTGTTGTTAAGATTGTGTGGTTATGGTTTTGTTGGTTTCCACCCTTCTCCCTGTTGGTTTGTACATTTGTATATAGTGTAATTTTTGTACAGGTGGGTTGGGGTATTTATATCTGTTCTTGTTGAGGCACACTTGGTCGTTGCATTTCATTTATTGACCATTGCGGGGGGAGTTTACAGCCGGGACAGCTGGATGCTTTGAAGGGGGGGGGGTGATGTAGTGACATCGGGGATGTCACTGTATGGTGCCGGCCCAGAGGGGTCATGTCGTTCGATGTTCCTACATCGTGGACAGCACCGTGTGGGTGGCTGTGTTTAATACCAGCCCTAGCGGTGCTTGGCGAACACTGGGATAATGCGGGCACCACACACAGCATGTGGTGGGGGCTCCCTCGAGAGGGAGGGGGTGAGTGTCAGCCCAGGGGCAGGGTTGCCCCGAGCCATGGCACTCTGGTTGACCCCGTAGACACGTGATCCAAAATGTCCACACAGGGGGCCCCGGGTGGGGGGACTGGTGGGTGATCACGTGTCCGGAAGGAGCTCTTGAGAAGGTTCAAGAGGGAACGAGAATGTTTAGGAAGGCGGGTGGGGCCGAGGGCGGAGCAGCCCCGACCAGAGAGGGATATAAGGCAGGTCCCTGAGAGGGACCAGGGTCACTGCAATCTACAAGCTGGAAGATAAACATCTACAAGCGGGAAGCTCTACGTCTCAAGCTGAAGCTCTCCATCCTACGAGGCAACCACGTGGTCGGAGACCCGTGTGAGGGATCGACCCTTCGTAGCAGTAACTCATTGTAGTCTGGTAAAGGGGCAGTTACCCCTTTGTGTTACGGTGTTACAAGTAAACGTGTTGCCTCTAAAAGGAACAACGTCTGCGACTCAGTTGGACCCACTACACAATGAATAATAATTCTGACACATTTTCACTTAATGCTCATTATGAGTGGGCAGGTTTACAATGATTGTAAAACAAAATGTTAAGTTTTACGTGTGACCTGGTTGAATTCCGAGCTACCCCTGCTTCATGATTAATTATTGCATATGTTATGGCTATAATTCAACATGTCAGCAAAAATCCTCATGATTTTATTAAACAAATAAAGATAGACAACACATTCTACACACATTCTGTTCAGCAACCTTCCAATGGCTTGCTATGTTACGGCGCTACAGAAGTAATTATTATTTATTCATCCCCATTCTATCTAAGTAAGACATATGTTTTTGTAGAATTTATATGTTTTGAATTATCCATATTTCGTTTCATCCGGGCAACCCCTCCACACCATTACACTGGATAAATTAGTGTACAGTTTTGGAGTGTCATCATCTGGACCTGGAGAACAATGTTTCAAAGCATTATATGTAGACTGAAAAGTCACGCAGGGAGGACTCACCCTGTGTGTGACAGTCCAGGACGCCATCCTCCACACTGCAGATCTCATCGTCCTTACAGACCCCGAGAGCACCCAGATTTTATGGCTTTGCAAAAATCCATAAAGAAGGTTATCCACTCCGTCCTATTGTATCCACCATTAACTCACCCACCGACAAACTGGCCCGAGAACCTGCTTCCATTCATGGGCAAGACCACCTCAGCTGTACTTATCTCAGCTCACTTGGTTGCTCTAATCAAGGACATCTTACCATCTCTAGATGATTTGCTTGTCAGTTTCGATGTAGTCTCTCTGTTCAACAAGGTACCTGAGTCTGACACCATTGCAATCATTGAAGATTTGATCCAACATGGACTGAATCCAGATGTACCAAGTTTGGTAAGGCACTGCCTTACCAATACTTACTTCACCTGGAATGGTACATTCTACAAACAAAATGAAGGTACCCCTATGGGTTCTCCCTTGTCGCCAGTGGTAGCAAATGTTTTCATGGAGAAATTTGAAACAGATACCATCCTGACATCCACCCTACGTCCTTCCTTGTGAAAAAGATACGTAGATGGCACGTTTGTCATCTGGCCACATGGCCAGACAGCACTGGACCAATTTTTTAACCACATCAATTCCATACACCCATCCATCAAATTCACCTTGGAAGTAGAAAACGATGGCAAGCTACCATTCCTGGATATTTTGATCGAGAAAACACTCTGATGGCTCGTTGGGACATTCTGTCTACAGGAAAGCCATCCACACGGATTCCTATCTAAAGCCTGATTCCCACCACCATCCAGCCCAGAAGAACTCCCTCATCAAAACACTACACCATAGGGCACGTTGCATTTCCGACCAGCAACAACTATCCTGTGAAGGATGTGATTCCTGACATGCAATACCCTGGTGCCTACAGACTAAGTTGTGTCTGTGGTAGCAGTTACATCGGGGAAACGAAACGACATGTCTCGGACCGTGTTCGCGAACACAAGGCAGATTTGAAACACGGCAAAACAAATACCTCTGCCGTGGCTGATCACTGTTTTAACGCGGTCGGTTCACACGATATTGTTTTTTCCAAGACCAAGGTAATTTGCAAACCTTCGGGCTACCATCAAAGATTTGTCCGTGAAGCCATCCAGATATATAAACACAGACACAATTTCAACCGAGAAGATGGGTACAAACTGAGCAATCATTAGAAGGATGTTATTAACCAGGTAAGTCATAACTTGCTGTGATGTTTCCATCCTTCCTGCCGTTGTTTAGCAGTTATTTCCGACTCTCTGAATTCTCACTGTCACGGCCACCGTTACGGTGGTTCTCTGGCGTTGATACGCTGGCCTCTCAATGTGCAGCAGCCAACGCCTCAGCTTGTGTTGCCCACGAGGTGGCGCTGTTCAATAGGCTGTATGTCTCTCCTATTAACGCCGCTGTTGTACGTGTGGCGACGGTGCTCGTGTGCGACGGCAAAGCTCATTTTCCCATTGTGCTCGTTTGCATTAGCATGCCAATCCTCCTTTGGCGCGGCTGTTGTGCGTACGCACGGCGACAGGACTCCTTTCCATCTCTGACCCCGCCTACTTGCCCTTGGGTGACACCCACCTCAAACCTGAAATAATCTCTGGTTGCAACAGCCATTTCTTGTTCAGCAGTTCTGCTGCTGTGTCTTTCTGCCTGATGACGAGTGCTTGTGTTGCGATCGAAACGTAGTGATTTATTATTTATTTTTTCTACCTTCGTGACTTTACCGAAAGAACCAAAGAGTAATAAGAGTCCACTTTCAATGCGCTCAAATTTCACGACCGTGCATTCAAAGTTCGAGTGCGACTCAGGAAGCTCGGAGCCTCGCTCGGAGTTCCCCAGAAAGCTCAAGAAGCTCGCCAAAAATGTGTCTTCAGGTGCTTCTTGAAGGTGGAAGGAGACTGGATGCTGCTTCGTATGTGAAGGGGGGTAGAGTTACAGATGGAGGGAACTGCTGCAGAGTGAGCAGTGATGCTGGGTCTGACAGGAGGCCATGCAAAGAGCATGGTGATAGAGGGCCGCAACCTTTTGCTTGAATCGTGCAGATATGGGGGGCGAGCGCTGTGATTTTTAGCAAAGCAGAAAAATCTGTGCCACCACTCTCCATGCCGAGGGCAGGGCACGGCAGATCGTTTCGTAGTATTTGTAATTTGTTGATCCTCTTGACGGATGCCCAAGTGAGTAGAGGGCATTGCAGCAATTGTGATGGGAACCTATGATACAGCAGGCGAGGGTGTTTTCTGCGCCAATTGAGGGCATGGGGCGGATGTGCCGAAGAGCTGTGTGTCGTGCACAGTATGTAGTTGTAGAAAACTGCCGAGGCCACTTTAAAGCAATGCCATTTGGAGTGCACATCATAAGAACCTTTTGTCAATCATGAGCCTGCAGTGCCATGGTAGAACTAATACCACTGTATGAGCAAACACATCTCCAATACAGGACATACGCATGCTCATACACGGAGAAATTGGCAGTTCTAATCGTATGAGTAGCCTCTGAAAAAAATTCTATTTAACTTCACACACAACCACTCAGGATATGGCTGTAATCGGAATAATGAAGGGTTTTCGGAGTAAAGTGACATCTTTTGCATCGTGATTAATCTATGTATGTTGAACTTTCCACCGTATGTAGCCAACCGTGCTAATCGGAGGTGCGGGGGAAATGCAGGTGAAACATTATCTCTCGCGTTCATCGATGACCGAAAGAGTGCAGAAACAAATACAAGGCACACATTTAAATAGGAAAATGTTTTTTATACATTACCAACAGTGATGTATCAAAAGATGAGGCATCACAAATACAGCTACAAATATGTATCTAGAGACACGCAACCAATGTGTCCTGTGTTGTAATCCTGGAATTCAAACTAGAATGCACATGTCAATTAGGCCGGTTTTATATGAATACTTCCACTACGACAACATATTTACCTGTAGGCTCACAGACTGAGACGCAGACGCTGTCCACAGCAATATCGCTCTCAGGTGTCTCCCCACGCACTCCTTCGATGGCAAACTGCACAAAAATACAAAGCAATGTCACGTATTATTAGTGCACGTCTGACTTGAGCATTTAATGATCGTGTTGTTTGTTGGAGTGGAAACCACTCGTATATATGTGTAGTGGTGATACGCGCTGACAGTGGGGATCGTGGGGCAGCGCGTGGTGATTGGCTGTGTGCCGGTGACGCGCGCTGACGGTGAGGGATCACAGGGCAGCGCGGGGTCATGGGTTATGTGGTGGTGATTGGCTGTGTGTTGGTGACGCGCGCTGACAGGGAGTGATCGTGTGGCAGCGCGGGGCGATTGGTTGTGTAGTGGTAACACGCGCTGGGAAAACGGATCGTAGGAACAGCGCGCCGTGATTGGTCGACTAGTGGGTGCTCACACCGCGGTCCGCAAGATGGCTATATAAGGCGGTGCGCGCGGGCGCTCGGGGAGTTGGTGACCAGCGAAGACTGAAGACGGCGCAGGAAGAGATAGGGCCCTGCGGCACCTAGTCCCGCTGTCCTTGCAAGGACCGGGGCTCTGTGTGACCCAGAGGCGGGACCCTGGGACCCGGGGCCGAACGTCCGTGTGAGGGCCGGCTCGTGGGACCCAGAGGTTGTGACCCACGCCCAAGCTTGGGGTGGGTCTGTAGGCTCCATGGACGTTACGGGGCTGGAGTGCAGTGTGAGCATGCAGCGTGAGCTATAGTAACTACACGTGTCAGTGGAGTGTGTAGCGGGAGAAGTAGTGACCACACGTGTCAGTGGAGTGTGTAGTGTGAGAATAGAGACCACACGTTGTATCGTAACAAGTCAAGATTTAATAAAAGAGTGTGCTACCCGTCAAGTGGTTTCCTGCCGTCATTCCGAATACTTCAACTGGCGTCAGAAGTGAAACAGTCTTCCAGGCATGGATACAAGGAAGACCCGTCGGACTCACGGGAATGACCGCGAGGATAACCTTGACGACTCGGGCCAGCTGGCATCGGGGGGAGAGGACGAGGAAATGCCGATGCCGCAGGACCCGCCAAGGGCGCCGGACGAACGACTGGGGACCGAGGCCGTACTCCGCGAGGCGCACTCCCATCTGGCAGAGCTGCTGTTCGCCGCCGCGTCCATCCTGGCAGAAATCAAGACAGCGGGAGGAGCGGGGACGTCGACGGACATTCATCAAGCGGGGCCCGCAGATTCCCGCCAAAATGACTTGGCGATTCCCGCCATTTCAACTGCGCGGCCATCTTTTGGCGGGAACGGCGAGCAACACGTGGCGGCGGTTCTCCACGCGCGCCCGCTCACGTCATCAACGCGCGCCGCGGACCGCCATCAGCCGCCCGCCATTGGGGCCGCCATCTTGCAGACCGACGGTGCGGCCGAGAGGAACCACGTGGCAGAGGACGACTTCATTTCCCAGCAGCGCCTTCCCACATTGTCAGCCTTCAAGGCGGAGGGCGGGGACTGGAGCGCATTCCAGCGCAGGTTTCTGGCGCATCAGGAGATGTCGGCCTGGTCCGACGCTACGGCGCTGCGGGCACTGCCTGCCATGTTGGACGACGACGCGCTCGCGGCCTTCAGGTCCGCACAGAGGTCGGACCGCTCCACGCTCAAGGCGGCGCTGGGTCTCATGGCCAAGGTCTACGGACCTCCCTCGGCGTGTCGCCATCACTTTTACGCCCGACGGAAGGCAGACACGGAGACCGCCCTCGCCTACCGCACGGCGTTGTTGGCTCTCGCCGACGCCGCGTTCCCTCGTATGGACGAGGAGGGCCAGGACGCGATGGTCTTGGAGCAGCTGCTCAAATTGGCGCAGGACCTGGGGGTCCCCATCAACACGGCCGACGAGGTCGATATTTCTTCGTTGCGGGTCGCAACAAGTATACAGGCGTACGAGGTCCTCCAGCGTAAACAGGGGGCCGTCTGCACTGCTGCCGTGGCCTCAGCTCCGGGCCCGGTCGTCACCGAGCCCCAAGTCATCAGCCCACGGGAGGAGGCGTTCACCGCTGGACGACCGGAGGACTGGAGGTCGGGGGGTCGTTCGCCTCTGCGATCGGCCCGCAAGCCGGAGCAACCGAGACCTCCGACGTCCCTCATCACGTGTTACAACTGCGGCCTCCGGGGCCACGTGGCGTCCGGTTGCCGCGCTCCTCGTCAGCGCGCCATGGGACCTCGGCTGGACGACGACCAAGGCCCCAAGTCATCCCTACTACCCCCGGCAAGTCGCGGCACTTCACATGCTCGGCCTACATGCACGACACACATGGGCCGTCGCGTTGCGGCGGAGGAAGGCCGGTTAGGGATCGGGGATTCGGTTCGGCGAGGGGGGTTCGTGCGGGACCGAGGGGACATTGAATGGTCTGAGTTGGGGCACAGGATGGTGGCTGCGTCGGCGGGTTCGTCGGTCGTTACGGGATTCATTGACGGGGTCGAGGTCAGGGTGTTGGTGGACACGGGGGCGTCGGCGACTATTATATCAGACCTCATTTACAACATTCTCCCCGTCCAATGTAGACCTCTGCTCCTGGTCGACGTGCCATTTTACGCGGCAAATGGGGGCTCGTTGGGCATTGTCGGCCAAATTAGGGCGTCCATTTGCATTGGAGATATTAAATTGTCGGGACCCGTTTTCGTTTCTTCTTCCTTAGCGGTCCCTTGTCTGTTGGGCACAGATTTCTTGGCTAAAATGCCCATTAAAATTCTCATCGATCAGCGTTGCATTGAGTTACCATCGGGTCGCCGTATTTCATTTTTGACGAATCCTACCGAAATTCGGACGGCGTGCGCTACGATACAAGCGCTGGCGACGCAGACCGTGCACGTGCCCCCGGGTTCACAGATGTTAATTCCCCTCCGGTTGAGAAAACCATTGGTTGGAGAGACCTCGGAACGAGGCATGCTTTTGGGTCCTTCTAATAGGGCTGTGGGGGGTCTCGATTTGTCGGTGGCTCACACTTTGGTTCGGGCTGACAAGGACCCGTTCGTGATGGTTTTAAACGCTGGTTCGCGGCCGGCTGTTATTAAGCAGGGCACTGTACTAGCTCACGTGGCACGGGTCCCTGCGGAGGAGCGCCTAGTTGCACAGGTTGACCCAAGCCCGACGCAGAACAATCCATCGAGGGAGGACCTTGAATGGGTCGATTCGCTGTGCGCGGACTCGACCGATTTGTCAGCGGTACAGTTGGGTGCGCTGCGTACGTTACTGATTGAATTTTCGGACGTCTTCAGTAAGCATAAATATGACATTGGGTGCATGGACCTGTTGCACCACCACATTGAAACAGGCGATGCGGCACCGGTCAGGCTAAATCCCTTCCGGCTGAGTCCTGTTGAAAAGGAACACGTTCAGTCGGCCGTTAACGATATGCTGGCGGCCGACATTATTTCGCCTTCTTCCAGTCCATGGGGAGCACCTATTGTGCTGGTTAAAAAGCAAGACGGGTCCTTGCGATTTTGCGTAGATTTCCGTCGCCTGAATAAGATATCCGTGGCTGACGCGTATCCGCTCCCCAGGATGGACGAGTCCCTCGATGCATTATCTGGCGCGCGATATTTTTCGACTCTGGATTTGTTGTCGGGATTCTGGCAGCTGCCACTCGACAACGAGTCTAGACCCAAGACGGCATTTCGGACTCCAGGGGGCCTGTTCCAGTTTAACCGGTTACCCATGGGTCTTCACTCCGCTCCCGCGACGTTTCAGCGCCTTATGGAGTTGGTTTTGTCGGGCTTGCAATGGGATACTTGCTTGATTTACCTAGACGATGTCATTGTTTTCAGTAAAACGTTCGAGGAACACCTCCAGCGATTGAGAGGGGTGTTCTTGCGGATGCGATCGGCTAAATTAAAGTTTAAACCGGCCAAATGCCACCTTCTTCGTAAGTCCGTGAGGTACTTGGGCCACATTGTCGATTCTTCGGGGATCTCTACCGATCCCGCGAAGACGAACTGTGTCAGTTCATGGCCAACGCCCACGTCGGTTTCGGACGTGCGTAGTTTCATCGGTTTTGCTTCTTATTACCGCCGATTCGTTGAGCATTTCGCCACCATTGCAAAACCCTTGCACGCTCTAACGGCAAAAGGAGTCAAGTTCCGATGGGGACCGGAGGAGGAGGCCGCATTCTGCTCCCTCCGGGACGCCTTGGTGGGTGCCCCGCCCTTGCGTTACCCTGATTTTACAAGTCCCTTCTTGCTAGACACGGATGCTAGCAACACGGGCATTGGGGGGGTACTCTCACAGGTCGTCGGGGGAGTCGAAAGGGTGGTTGCCTATGGTAGCAGGGTTTTGTCGCCGGCGGAGCAGCGCTACTGCGTCACCCATCGCGAGTTGCTGGCTATTGTTTTTTTTGTACAACAATTTAGACCATACCTCTATGGCCGTCACTTTACGGTCCGGACGGACCACGCGGCACTTCAGTATTCATTGCGGGTTGCCCAACCCTCGGGCCAATTGTCACGGTGGTTGGAAGTCCTCCAGGACTATCAGTTCACGACCACATACCGAAAGGGGTTCCGCCACACTAACGCCGATGCCCTGTCGCGATTGTCGCCTTGTCACAAATGTGTGTGCTTAATGGGATTGGCACGCTGTAAACCGCCAGCTGCGGAAAGTATGGGGGCGTTCGCCGCGACCGCGGATGCACCGATTGGCGATGTTCCCGCTGCCCCTGAAGGAGAGGACTCGCTGCTCTCATTGTCGCTGATTGAGTGGGGCCGTCTCCAAATGGCTGACAGCTCCCTGTTCGCGCTGCGCCGCAGGGTGGGGGGTCCCGAGGATGGCCGGGAACGGACTGGCTCCTGGGTGCTCAAGCAGGGCCTGTTAATGAGATGGGACAATTTGTCCCGGCGGCACGCACTCGTGGTGCCTTCCGCTGTGCGAGGGAAAGTTGTCCTGGCCGCACATGAATGCCTCTTGCATTTAGGGGTCAACAAAACGCTTGCTCTGCTTCAGCGTGACTATTATTGGCCGGGGATGGGGAGTGATGTGGTGAACATTCTAAAGGGGTGCGTTGATTGCGCCAGACGAAAACCGCCGGCCGTGGCGTCGAATACACCGCTGCAATCTATTCAGGTTTCGCGCACTAACGAGCTCGTTGCGCTCGATATTTTGGGGCCTTTTCCAGTCACGCCGAGGGGAAATAAGTACCTGTTGGTTGGTGTCGAGTACTTTACCCGGTGGCCTATGGCGTGGCCACTCCCCAACCAGTCGGCGGCGGCTGTGACGGACGCCTTTGTCCAGGGCTACGTCCTGGACAAGGGGGCTCCCGAACGCTTGCTAACCGACCAAGGGAAAATTTTTTCTAGTAAATTGCTGCAAGAGGTGTGCGACCTATTGGGTACTAAGAAGGTGCGTACCTCCCCGTACCACCCACAGACAGACGGGATGGTGGAGCGACTCCACAGGACTTTGACTTCTATGCTGTGCCAGCAGGTGTGCGAGGCACATGTTGACTGGGACCTGCAGGTCCCGGGGATCCTCGCCGCGTATAAATGGCCCCCCATGCAGCAACGGGATTTTCCCCATTCTATCTGATGTATGGTCGGGAAGCCGACCCGCCTATGGAAACGCAGCTGGGACTGTCCGCGCCACGAACGAGTTCGAAATTGGCTGAACATATTAAATTTAACATTCATAAGCTGACCGAGGCACGGGAGGCCGCACGGCTTAATTCGCGGGCTCGTCAAATTGCCAACGAGCGGTTGCGTGCACGGAAGGTGTCCGTGCACAACTGAAAACCAGGCGATAGGGCCTGGCTGCACTGCCCTCAGGCACCTTTGGCTACGTCGCCTAAATTATTGAAGCCATGGCGGGGACCCGTTGAGGTTGTGCGGGTTGCACGCCCCCAATGTGTTCAGATAAAATGGGGAAAGCGCCGTTGCTACGTCCACCCCTCCCGACTGAAACCGTTCTCGCCTCCATATGGCCTCCCTTTGTGTCGTGAGGGCCGAGCATGTGACGTGACCGACGACAAAAGGGGGGAAATGTCTCCGCCTGATCCTCACATGTCTCCGCCTGATCCGCTCCCAGGTGTCTCGGAACTGACAGCTGCCGACCACCGGCGGCCAGATCCCCGCGGCGCGGCCGGTCCTTCCAGGCCCGATACGCGCCTTCCGGGGCTGCCGGAGCCACCAGACGGTCGTCAGCGTCCCGTCCCATACGATGGACCGGCCAGGCGGACTCACGCTCAGTCGCGCAACTTTTCTTGACCAACCGAATGAGGGGTCGATGCGGCCGGAGCGCCTCGTCACTGCGTTCCTCTTCCGCTCGACCGCTCCATCATCCCGGTGGAGGAGCGAGCGGAGCGGGGGGGGGGGGGGATCGATAGTCACAGAGACACTGGACACGTTCTTTTTCTCGGACTTGCTTTTATTGTGTTGTTCGTCGGTTTGTACATAACTTGTTGTCTAGGTGTTGTGTGTTGTTGTTGGTTTTTTTTATTGTGTTGTTGTCGGTTTGTACATAGGTTGTTGTTTGGTGTTATGTCATTGTGTTGTTGTTGTTGTGTTACGGGGCACACTGGGGGGTTGGGTTTTTGTTGTGTTACTATTGTTGTTGTTGTGTTGTTTAGCAGCCGGGCCGGCTGCGAGCTATGTGGGAGGGGGTGATGTAGTGGTGATACGTGCTGACAGTGGGGATCGTGGGGCAGCGCATGGTGATTGGCTGTGTGCCGGTGACGCGCGCTGACGGTGAGGGATCACAGGGCAGCGCGGGGTCATGGGTTATGTGGTGGTGATTGGCTGTGTGTTGGTGACGCGCGCTGACAGGGAGTGATCGTGTGGCAGCGCGGGGCGATTGGTTGTGTAGTGGTAACACGCGCTGGGAAAACGGATCGTAGGAACAGCGCGCCGTGATTGGTCGACTAGTGGGTGCTCACATCGCGGTCCGCAAAAGGGCTATATAAGGTGGTGCGCGCGGTCGCTCGGGGAGTTGGTGACCAGCGAAGACTGAAGACGGCGGAGGAAGAGATAGGGCCCTGCGGCACCTAGTCCCGCTGTCCTTGCAAGGACCGGGGCTCTGTGTGACCCAGAGGCGGGACCCTGGGACCCGGGGCCGAACGTCCGTGTGAGGGCCGGCTCGCGGGACCCAGAGGTTGTGACCCACGCCCAAGCTTGGGGTGGGTCTGTAGGCTCCATGGACGTTACGGGGCTGGAGTGCAGTGTGAGCATGCAGCGTGAGCTATAGTAACTACACGTGTCAGTGGAGTGTAGCGGGAGAAGTAGTGACCACACGTGTCAGTGGAGTGTGTAGTGTGAGAATAGAGACCACACGTATCGTAACAAGTCAAGATTTAATAAAAGAGTGTGCTACCCGTCAAGTGGTTTCCTGCCGTCATTCCGAATACTTCATATGTGACGCTTTGGTAGGAACATCAAGGGACTAATGCCGGGCGATTTGTGCCTGGTCCCAATCGCGATGCGGCTCTTTGATGGAATACGATGCCCAATGGGATTATCAATTGAATTGCGAATTTATGGTATTTTCTAGGCATCTAACAATTGCCCATAGTAACTATACAAATATTTACAATTTATCGTCGCGCTTTGATTACAATAATGAATGACTCTCTATATATACATTAGCATATAGGTTATATAAATAAACAGTTGATTCTCACATGCATGGTTTAATGTGTGCATCGTTGCGTTAATAATATTTTCTGTGGGGAATATCCAGAGCATGGAATCTGGTGGCGATTCTCTGAACAACTGCTAGGCTGTCAAAGAATCCCCATTCAACTCCATGGCGATGGTCCTGTCTCCATTCGAATAGCCCAAGAATCACCCCTTTATTTAAAGTAGACGCAGGAATCAGCAATTTAATTAATGGAGATTCTCTAACTGTGCAGCCCAGGAATTGTCCATAGAATTCCAATTTATATGATTGGAACTCGCAGGAGCACAAATGCATATTTAATGCATGAGCGAAGGTAATATAATTTTTTTTTATATATGAAGTGGGTTAATACCCATGGACTAAGAAAATCTAAGTTGCATCATGATTTGTTTAATCAACTGATATGGTTGAAAATACATCGGTATGACACGAGATCTCTTGAAATGCACACAACTCATTAATAACGCAACGTTATTTTCAAAAGTGTTCAGTTTCATGAAATTTCAACATAAATAACAAAACGTGTGTGCATCATTTGTATGCATGCATGTTGAACTACGTAGCCAACCGTGCTAATCGGAGGTGCAGGGGAAGGACAATAAACTAAACACAAAACATAAAAAACATTTACATGGTTTCTGAATGTTTAAACACTTTAAATTAATTTCACAATTTTTTAATGACGTTTGATTTCATTCAGCTGCATTCAACCCAAAGTGTTCAACACCAGCCCAAGCTTGATTTGAATAATGGGTGGTGCAGTGTTCAAATAAATAGCCGTGCACACAGTGGGGAATCGTAAACAATTAAAAGTGCATTCTAATTGAGTCGTAATCTTTACACCTTACCAATTGGTATTACAAATCTGCATCTCACCAAATACAACTGCATATCTTTCAAATCTAACCCACACACATATATCATCGGGAGTGATCCAAATACAGTAGACACATATACAGAACTACACTGCATGTAAGGGATTCTCTTACTTGAACATTTCCGGACTCAGGGAACATGACTTGAGCTAAAATCCACTGTTCTCCCTGGTTTCCCTGAACAGTCCACACGGGTTGTCCATTGACAGCTGCGGTCAGTGTGGGTGATACAGAAGGTTTGTTACACGGCTGGAAGCGGAGCATATGGGTGTGCCACTGACACACAAATACACAAAGTTACATGGAGATAAAACCAGTCACCATTAAAACCATCATCCCCATTAAAACCACCATCTCCACTAAAAACATCATCCCAATTAAAACCATCATCCCTATTAAAACCATCATCCCCATTAAAGCCATCATTCCCATTCAAACCATCATCCCCATTAAAACTATAGTCCCCATTAAAACCATCATCATTAAACCATCATCCCCATTAAAGCCATCATCCGCATTAAAACCATCATCCCCATTAAACCATCATCCCCATTAAAACCATCCCCTTTAAAACCATCATCTGCATTAAAACCATCATCCCCATTCAAACCATCATCCCCATTAAAGCCATAATTCTCATTAAAACCATCATCCCCATTAAAACTATAGTCCCCATTAAACCATTTTCATTAATATCATGGGACCTCCTTTGCCAGTACTAAAATATGAGAATAGGTTTTCTCTTTTTATCTGGCAACAAAACAAGTGTTAAGTTTTCTTGGTTCTTTTGGTAAAGTCATGTAGAAGGGAAATAATAAAAATAAAACATAATAAAATACAATTCTCACGACGTTTCGGCCACAACGCAAGCAGCCGTCCTTAGGTGAAGAACAGGTCTGTCGGAAATACAGCGTCTGAATGAACACCACCAAGCTTGGCAGCGTATATTTAAGCTGGGTTAGAGGAGGAAGGGCGCTTTTACAAAGGAATTTGCATATCAACAGAGGAATTTAGCATATTTATGGAAAATGCAGATATGGGATTGCGTAGGAGGTAGGGGGGGGGTCTCAAAGTCATATTTTGCATTATGTAGGATTAGCAGCAACAAAGGGAGGAAGTAGTATTCGCAGTAATAAAGAGAAGGAATTTTAATAGTAAGAAGCTGTAGCAGCCAAACCACCACGTAAAAAACTAAAATATAAACGACATCAATATCATCAATATACTAAATATACTCTCCAATAAACTTAGCTACTAACAATAAGTCATACATTACAATTCTATGTCGCAAAAAATATAATATGCCTCCAGCTAAACTTTTTCCTTACATCACACGGATCTACCCCGTACTACAGTGCGGGAAAAAGTATTTGATCCCCTGCTGATTTTGTACGTTTGCCCACGTACGTGGATGAATACCCATCCACGACCCATTTTCAATGCCCTGGCTGAGGGAAGGAGGTTCTCACCCAAGATTTGACAGTACATCGCCCCGTCCATCGTCCCTTTGATGCGGTGAAGTTGTCCTGTCCCCTTAGCAGAAAAACACCCCCAAAGCATAATGTTTCCATGTTTGACGGTGGGGATGGTGTTCTTGGGGTCATAGGCAGCATTCCTCCTCCTCCAAACACGGCGAGTTGAGTTGATGCCAAAGAGCTCCATTTGGTCTCATCTGACCACAACACTTTCACCCAGTTGTCCTCTGAATCATTCAGATGTTCATTTGGAAACTTCAGACGGTAATGTATATGTGCTTTCTTGAGCAGGGGGACCTTGCGGGCGCTGCAGGATTTCAGTCCTTCACGGCGTAGTGTGTTACCAACTATTTTCTTGGTGACTATGGTCCCAGCTGCCTTGAGATCATTGACAAGATCCTCCCTTGTAGTTCTGGGCTGATTCCTCACCGTTCTCATGATCATTGCAACTCCACGAGGTGAGATCTTGCATGGAGCCCCAGGCCGAGGGAGATTGACAGTTATTTTGTGTTTCTTCCATTTGCGAATAATCGCACCAACTGTTGTCACCTTCTCACCAAGCTGCTTGGCGATGGTCTTGTAGCCCATTCTAGCCTTAAGTAGGTCTACAATCTTGTCCCTGACATCCTTGGAGAGCTCTTTGGTCTTGGCCATGGTAGAGAGTTTGGAATCTGATTGATTGATTGATTAATTTCTTCTGTTAACAGGTGTCTTTTATACAGGTAACAAGCTGAGATTAGGAGCACTCCCTTTAAGAGTGTGCTCCTAATCTCAGCTCATTACCTGTATAAAATACACCTGGGAGCCAGAAATCTTTCTGATTGAGAGGGTGTCAAATACTTATTTCCCTCATTAAAATGCAAATCAATTTATAACATTTTTGACATGCGTTTTTCTGGATTTTTTTGCTGTTATTCTGTCTCTCACTGTTCAAATAAACCTACCATTACAATTATAGACTGATAATTTCTTTGTCAGTGGGCAAACGTACAAAATCAGCAGGGGATCAAATACTTTTTTCCCTCACTGTACACTGAAGTGTTCAAGACAGTGATGTGATATCGTCTGTGCATACACATGTACTTGCAGTAGTGCGTACAGCGACATTTAATATTTGCGATACGAATGATAATTTTATCTAAAGACTTATACGTGATCTTAGTTACTACCGTTTCATCTGGACACAACGCCTACTAAATCTTGGCTTTAAAGCAACCCTTAGTTGGCAATATGGCCTTTCATCCAAATTGAAATGAAAACAAAGTGCATATCTTCAATTACATCGTGACAGGTTAACTACTGGCAAAGCCTGACAACTGTAATGGAGATAAAAGCCTCTGTACCTTTGTTGATGTAAACGTTGATGGCCATGTTCTCTGCTGACCCATACAGGAAGTAGTGGAAGCTCAGGACGAGGCACCCAGAGGAGGGGATAGCCAGACTCTCTAGCAGCAGCGCCGTTCCAGGTTTGTTGTACTCAGAGTCCAGCAGCAGGTAATTCCCAACTACACACAGCAGAGTTAACACAGTGATCCACACACACACTGCTGTATTCACTAACACAGTGATCCACACACACTCTGCTGTATTCACTCACACAGTGATCCACACACACACTGCTGCTGTATTCACTAACACAGTGGTCCACACACACACTGGTGTATTCACTAACACAGTGGTCCACACACACACTGGTGTATTCACTAACACAGTGATTCACACATACTGCTGTATTCACTCACACAGTGATCCACACACACACTGCGGTATTCACTCACACAGTGATCCACACACACTCTGCTGTATTCACTAACACAGTGATCCACACACACACTGCTGTATTCACTCACACAGTGATCCACACACACACTGCTGTATTCACTAACACAGTGATCCACACACACTGCTGTATTCACTAACATAGTAATCCACACACACTGCTGTATTCACTAACACAGTGATCCACACACACATTCTGCTGTATTCACTAACACAGTGATCGATACACATTATACTGAATGTGGGTTTCAATGCCAGGAGCTCGAGTGGAGGCTGTGAGTGATGCGAGGCTGTAAGATACTCACAGCCAGGGCGTGAAAAGTCATCGTCAGGACCAGTGTTCTCAGTTACTGTGGGACCAGTCCAATGCTCCCAGCCCACGTCCCCTCCGCTGTTCTGCCAGCCACAGAAGTCTCCCATTTCATCAAAATCACATCCGCTCACACACTCTGTGGGGTGAAAACATGAATTAATACGTGGGTAAATTACTTCACATTTAAATTACACACAAGAAACAAGCAAACTATATTTTCTGCATTCCATGGTGAGTCGTAAGTTGCTAACTTATCAATGCATGGCTATAGTGCAGAATATCGATGCCACTGGAATTTAAAATCATTCAGTCACAGCTCTGTTGGGCCAGAAAATTGTTGTAGTGCCGATTCTAGGGTGCGATTCATGAACTGAGCAGAGTTTCCAGCAGCGCACAGTTCTTCATTCAGTGCAATGTAGTATGAATCTTCGCCTGCTCAGTGTTCGCTAACCAATCACAGTTTAGAGAGGAGCAAGAGGAATCCGCCACAGCATCGTGACATCCGATGGGACAATCTCCACTCAGCCACCAAATCGGGATCCAACACGCACTGCGTTATTAATCCCGCTACTCGAGCTCGAGTCTCGTTCACGACAAACATCAGTGACGAATATCTGAACCAGTTGGAGCTTTTCTAAATCCACTGCTGGATCAGGGCCTTCCCACACCGCTTGGGTTGTGAGAGATTTTTTTTTACCATACTTCGCCACCCAGGTCAGCGTGGATTGAAGGTTGCCATAGGGCCCGATAGCCCTAATGCAACCTGTCTGTGCATGGGAGTCACCCATCCAAGTGATATCCAGGCTCAAGCCTGCTTAGCAGCCGAAATTTGATGAGCTCGGGAGCTTTCTAGCAGAGACTAGTTGTTCCATAGGACAATCACTGGTGACTTCCCACCTAGTAGGGGTGCTCCGGTCGGTACTCCAGAGGGATGATGGAGATGGCGTGCTGTACTCTCTGATTGAAATTTTAACAAACGATCTCACAATGACACCCTCAACTGAGCCGAAAATCTGTTTCACGGTGAGAATGTTTCATAATTAATAAGTGTAAAATTGTAATGCGAGCAAGGACAGGGTGGGCGCGGCCTCTGCGCCACTCACGCGGGCCGGAGTATTAGGGGAGGTGGAGCCTGGTCGCCGGGGTGAGTGGTGGCGGAGTCAGGGTCACGTGAGGAGGAGGATATAGGGTGAGAACCGGAAGGGGATCGGGAGTGGAGAGAGAGTAGAGATAGAAGGAGCCACGCAGGGTGCTGGCGGAGGGGTGGCACGAATTGCCACGTGGTCGGAGTCACGGCACCGTCGGCCAGTGGTGTACGTGGAGCAGCGGAGTGGCTGCAGAGTGTGCGGGAGCACACGGAGGAGCAGAGTGGCTGCAGAGTGTGCGGGAGCACACGGAGCAGCAGGGTGGCTGCAGAGTGTGCGGGAGCACACGTAGCAGCAGGGTGGCTGCAGAGTGTGCGGGAGCACTCGGAGCAGCAGGGTGGCTGCAGAGTGTGCGGGGCACACGGGCAGCGGTGTGGCTGCAGAGAGAGCGGAGGACTCGAACGGCGTGCGGAGGGCACGCGACAGAAGAGGTGCGGGTCCGACCGGAGACAAGAACCCAATAAAGGACAGACGGAGACCAACATCGCCTAAGAGTCCTTTATTACAAAATGATAAAACTGAATTCATTTCATCTTACCAAAACAATTTCCCTCAGCCACGGAAATGTCATCCAGGCCTATATCACTCAATCTTAATGCTCCCCGAATCCCCTCCAGGATAACCTGCAGATAGAGTAGATATTGAGTCAGACACAGGCGTCCTTCGCATAACACGTGACATGCGTTTCTGAAAAACAACGCGTAAGTCGAATCGTGCTGTATGAAGACTATTTTCCTATACACATACATGTTATACGGAGGGGTGCGTTTCTGAAGAAAAATTGGGTTTACAAAATACGTATAGATGTAAAACTTGATAACATTTGTAACATTTCAAAGAAATACTTATTAAGGAGTTTAATAAACAATACTAATAATTTTTATTTAAAATATTACTATTTACAAAGCTTACTTAATAATGAGTAACTTCAGGGCTCCTTGAATGCTTCCGTGGGCTGCTTACAGATGCACGCGCGATGCAGACACAGGCGGTAGATCTACGATGGCTACTCCCAGCCCGTGACGCTGGGCGCTGCCATGACGCTGTGACGCCATCAGGAATATTGTTTGTTTGCTTTGAATTTTTAGAATTAAAAATTATTTTTAAACATTTGATTTTTTTTTTCTTTTCTCTCGAGCACGTAAATGTGAAACACAAAGCGTACGTATGAAGTATCTCCCTAAAAGAAGAATCGCATAACTGTGAATTTGCACTGTGGGGGGGGGGCTGAATTACTGGAGGGACGCCTGTACTTTACAGTGATTGTTTCAGATAAATTAACCACAAGAAAAATGTACGGTAATTTTGATTCACAAAGGAATAACTGTAAACATGTGTAGCGCAGTAAATGGGCTCCGTATACTATGGGGACCTCATTTGCCAGTAAAAATATGATAATTGGTTCTTTACCCTTCTATCTGGCAACAAAACTGACACCTTTTTGCAAGGAGTCATGTTTGCATAGACCGCAATACCTGCAGTCATAATACAAACAAAAGAACATAACTCTGATAATGTGCACTGTCCCTGAAGTTGATTGGTCCACACCCGAGACAGCTTTCCTTCGAGCCTAGTCTCATATGGGTTGGACCAGATGACGCCAAAAGGCGCACAACTCAAGGACAATGCACCATCAGAGTATGAGAGCTCTCATACTCTGATGGTGCATTGTCCTTGAGTTGTGCGCCTTTTGGCGTCATCTGGTCCAACCCATATGAGACTAGGCTCGAAGGAAAGCTGTCTCGGGTGTGGACCAATCAACTTCAGGGACAGTGCACATTATCAGAGTTATGTTCTTTTGTTTGTATTATGACTGCAGGTATTGCGGTCTATGCAAACATGACTCCTTGCAAAAAGGTGTCAGTTTTGTTGCCAGATAGAAGGGTAAAGAACCAATTATCGGGCTCCGTATACTTACCTGCAGTAGCAGACAGGGCCCACCAGGGGTAGTAACTTGGACCGGCATAAGGGTCGCTACATTCCCCAGCCCCAAAGCAGGGGAGGGGGTTCTGGGTGTTCTAGGATCACCCGAGACCCCCCTCCCCCCTCTCTGGAAGGGAGGCGTGGCCAGGGGCTGACACACCTAGGGAGGGGTATAAAAGCCGGACCTCTGGATGGGTCCAGGGCCAGTCCGAAGACCGAAGCCAGAAGACCAGCTAGCCTAGGATCCTGGGACCCCGAGACAGGCTGCCCTTGTAAGGGCCGGGACCGAGTAGGCCAGTGGTCGGGACCCGTATCTTGGCTGGGTCAGGTCAGTGTAGCCTCCCCTAGGTTAGTCTTAGCCGGAGGACTTAGAGCCCGTAGCCCAGTGATAGGGCACACTAGTCTGGAGGCCGTACCTCCCCAGGCAGTAGGTAAAAGGGCCGCTGCCCTTTGTGGAAGTTATTGTTACCGTTATTGGAATAAACGCGTTGCCTCTACAAGTCGTCTCCACTCTCCGTGAATCCACAACACATGCATGGATGTAAAATCAAAAAAATAAAGGATGGTTCTAGTTATTTTTACTAGCTCGGGAGGGCAATTATCCCATCCTTGGTATTGAAGGACCAGGCTAATTGGAAATTACTGTCACTTTGTAACAGTGGAAAAATCTGATAAATTTTGGAATTTATAACAGAGCATACACGGGCACAAACATGCCGAAAGATCTTAAATATCCATGGTTGTTGGAAAACAATAAGTAAACAGCAATTGAAAGAGCAGAAACGTATTGAATAGGGTACGCACAAATACAATTACTGCGAGATGCATTGAGAACAAATTAGGATTGGAAATTAGCAGACAGGCATTATCAAAGTAACATTTATGTAAGATTTTTCGAAGAAAATAGCTGTAATTTCTTCAAAGTGGAAGAATAGTGGCCAAACATAGCTATAGGAATCAGACTCTTGGTGGGCGTTTCTGGTGAGTATTAAGGGCCACTGGCCTGGGTGTCTGGCCTGGCCTGGATGGTGACGGTTCCCTGCAGCCAGGCGATGCTCTGCTGCCCCTCCGCGCGCCACACGTGTCTCTCTCCACCGTCCTCCAGCACGTGCACGTTCAGGGTCATAAGTTCATCGCCGAACATGTGATACCAGAAGCTCAGGCACACGTTCTGGTTGGTGTTGATGCTGGGGCTCAGGAGCCTCACTCCTCCCCAGCTCCCACGGATGCAGAGTCCAGGTAGAGGTAGAAGGAGGCTGAAACAAACCGGCATCCCGTGCCGTCAATTTACACCGATAACAAGCAGCACGAGCAGGGCCAGCCATGAGGTTGCTAGGGGCCCGGTGCAGATACGCCCTGTGGGAGCCCCCTACTTCCTTATTGACAAAAGAACCAGGCCCGTTTGTGTGGTCTGGGGAAGACTTCTTATCCGCGATGGTCGGGGAGTGTTGGGGAGAACTTCAAGCTCATCAAAATACCTAAAAAATTGTACAGGTAGTCCCCGAGTTACGATGGTCCGACTTACGATATTTCGATTTTACGATAGCAATACGACAAAATTGAAAAATATTTTACATTTCGCGCGGCAGGCAAACGCAGAACCGTACGAGGTACGATACTGTACTTTATCATCGCCATCCTCTTCCGACAACGAAGTTAATGTAGCCATCAATAACCTAACATCGTTCAAGTATGCAGACAACGGACAGAATCTTGGTGAGTACAGTACAATATGATACGTTACGATACGTTCAATGGATGTATGATACGTAGCTTTAGCGATTTAATTTTAGGGTTACCACGATACGATACATTCAATGCATGTTCAAAGTTTTTATAGCAGATAGGATTGTTTCCTGAAAAAACTTTCTATTAAATTGCAGTTCATATAGGTAGGCTAAGAATTTACCTTGTTTTTAACTTTCAATTTTACTGTGCAATACAGTATTGTAATTAAGTTTATACGGTACGGTACTGTAAATTGCTCTGTTTTGCTAAATTATCACCATTCTTTAAGACTCCTGGATAGGCTAGGCCATCTTCGACTTACGCTATTATAATGCGAGCGTAAGCGGGGTTTCGCTGCTCGGCTCTGGGCCAATCATACGGCCCAGGGTATTGGGGGGCGGGGCCCAGTATGGGGGCGTATGTGAAGGTCCGCCGCTCACCTCGGGTCCAATCGGATGCGAGGTGAGCAGGGGCGGAACCTAAAGGCGGAGCCAGCAAGGCGCTATGCGGAGGCCGGATCTGGAAGGTTTGGTGAAGGGCGTGGTGAGAGGAAGGAGACAGGATCACGTGGTGAACGGAATATAGGTGGGATCCCGGAAGGGCTCCGGGTCAGTTGGTAGAGTCACGAAGCGGGACCACGTTGGGTGGCCGGAGGGTATCCGCGCCATCAGCCACGTGGCTGGAGGAGCTTCGAGCACACCGTCGGCCAGCGGTGTGCGGGAGCGGGGGAGTGGAGCGACTGACGGGAGAGCGCGTGCGAGGCGCGCGAGGAGCAGCTGGTCCGCTGTCGGGACCAGCGGAGTGCGAGCATCAACGGGAATAAAGAGTGACGGAGACCAAGCAGTGTGTCAGCGAAGTCCTTTATTACACTATTTTCGACTTACGATGTGGTCATCGTAACGCATCTCTATCATAAGTAGAGGACTACCTGTATTTTATTCCGTTCACGAAAACTCTCTAATCTTAACCCTCGAAAAAAGTGTGGACAGTGGGATTAATTTATCATGCTACACAGTGCCCCCTCCTGATTTTACAGATCAGCTGTGGCTAGCAGGATGAATTCACCACGAGGTACAGTGTAAATTGAGCTCGGTGGGCTTTACCTGATAAATAATAATAGTTTAATCTTGATTTGAGGCTTTCGTGACTGCAGGAATCCATACTCTTTGGTTCTTTCGGTAAAGTCACGTAGGTAGAAAATAAAATAAATCACGACGTTTTGAGCGCAACACAAGCGTCTTTTGGATTGCACTCTCATACTCACAGGCCCTTCGTATTACACCCGTTGGGTTGCATTCCCTCGTCGAGGAGGCCCACCTCTTCTCCTTATTTTATACAGTTACATGCTTATTTCTCACTTTAACATCATGCTAATTCCTCACATTAACATATCCACTTCCGTGCCCTCTAATTTCTCACTTTAACATCATGCTAATCCCTCACATTAACATAGCCACTTCCGTGCCCTCTAATTTCTCACATTAACATCATGCTAATCCCTCATTAACAGAGCCACTTCCATTGCCCTCGTTTAGGAGGTGGCTCTTATATCTTACAGTTACATACTAATTTCTCATATCAACATCACTAGCCCCGGCCACTTTTTTATGACCCTTGGGTTACACCCATTTCTAACCTTTTTAAAACAGTCTGCATCAGCAGCAGACCATGCTTTCCCACCTGATGACGGACGCTTGTGTGGCGCCCGAAACGTCGTGATTTATTTTATTTTATACCTACGTGACTTTACCGAAAGAACCAAAGAGTAATAATAGTTTAGTTGAGCTTAGATTGTTATTATCTGAAGGGGTGTTTTTTTAATTAATTTGTTTAACAATTATAATACATCAATAAGAGTTTTTTTGGGTTAGATCTCGTACATTTTTTTAATTATTTTTTAAAATGTAACTAGTAATATTTTAATTATTTCCATATAAATGTTCAACCTGTTTACAGTTTTATTCAGATCTAATTTTAAGAAACACTTCGGCCTTGTAGGCAGGCTCGTGAGCATTTTGTCTCTCGTGTGTGTTTGAAGTTAATCACGAGATCGTAAAATCCCACGCAATTGTAAATTTGCTGGGTCAGATTTGTGTCTTGATCAAAAACAGCAAGAGAGCATCGCACGGGAATTTGCTTTATTGTCGCGACATTTGCACAACTGCTGTCATGATCCCACTGGGATGTTTGCACACAGCGTTGGTGTACGGTGTTTTTTCTGCAATATTTTGCTGTCTTTTCTTGGATTTTCTGTTTGCACTTAGTCACATTCACTTTAAGATGTTTTCTTGTTCATGTTTTTGTTTTTTTGTTTGTTGCGGTTGCACCCGATTCAAGAGCCGAATGGCTCACAGGGCTATACTTAATAAATGAACTTAAACAACTTCCGCAAAAACCCAATCGATTTAAATCTCTTTCACTTTAAGTGGCATATTCTCCACTCTGTGCTACAAAATGTTTGCTTCATCATGTGGCAAACATTGTCAATATTCGGCTGAATGAGAATGTGCAGCACCCATACACTGCCTTAGAGGCAATTGATCAAGGAACTCAAGGTTAGTGATATCACCCACAAGCTGTTATAAAACCAGAGTGGTGCACCGCTTTCTGTGGCATTTGGGAATTTAAATGTTTTCATCTCATGACATGACACCAATAAGCAAAACTGTATAAAATTTTACACGTAGGCTTTCGCGACCAATATCATCCATAATAGTGTGTTTTGGGGTTAGATCGCCTACATTGAGTTCAACAATGGGGCACATCCAGGTGTTCTTATCTACGAATCAAAGTTTAGGCTTAACTGCAAGGTACATACGAAAAAAAATATGCGTGGATAGACGAGATTTGTTAAAACGCACTGGGCGGCACATTGTTAAAATGCAATGCAGACGTAATTTTGTATGTATGCTAAACAAGTGGCTCTAATTGTTTCATTTATATATGTATATACAACTGAAAAGCATGGTACGCTGAACAGGAGATAATTCTGTAAAACAGTAAACATGTAACAATATCCGAGGTGAAGACTCAACACAGAGTGTTCGTAACAGATAGTTTTGTCATTGAATTTTGTGAGTTTGTTCCCCCAGTGTTGTCTCGATTATACTACTGGCGTCAATACGAGACGCGTCCACCCATATCTCCTGCAGAGCAGTGTGACCCTTCGTGTTCAAAGACGGCCCACAGAAGCGGCTATCAAAGAGCTACCTTTGAGATGCCTTCAAGTCACCTCCGGACGACACGCAGTAGAGGGCAGCACTTCCCACTTGCTCTGCATGAGAGTTATGTTTATCGCAAGGCGGCCAAACTAAATATTTTATTCTCAGTGCTGGGATTTATTGCCAAATTAAGCGTGTTAAATAAATTTAACGTGATGTGATTTTTGTGCGCAGTCATTGGTAACCATGTTGAGGTCATCAACTCACTAAGACTTGAGAAGCAGGTTTAATCACAGGCAGCGGCCTTGACTCAAACCTTGGCCAGCACCTTATCGAGCTGTGCTATCCAAGTCCTCTGACTTCTGAGCCACCTGGCCACCAGATTATATTTTATTTTTTCTTCTAAGCAACCATTTTACAATGTGAGTGCTGCTTACATCCGTTGGTGTGGTCCCCAGGTGGACCGGTGTTGGGGTTGGGGGTTGCTCCCGAGTTCCTGATCCAGTCTCCGGTGTCATCGCCTGACTGAGTCCAGCCGCACAGCGGGAGCCCCTCATCATCAAAGCTGCAGCCGAGATGCGCGTCTGTAAAAAATAACATTAAAATTTTGTTATAAATTCACGGAATCATGCTTTCCTTTATTGGGCACGGTATAAAGACAATACAGCTGAATAATGTTGCCACTGAGATATTTACAGTGCTTTTCAATGTTACTGGTGGGTCATTGATCTGAATAACCAGCTTTAAGACAGATCAGTTTTATTAACCAAACCCTCGATTTAAGCTCACAAACTTCCAACGATAAGTTATATGCTCTTGCCACAGAAGCACCCAGCTAGATAACCATTACTGTACAAGAAAGGAATTGGCCTGCGTGATAATCTGCAGTGGAGTTCAGAGTCTGCAGTGGATATATTTGGTCACGCACGCTCACAAATGAACTCCTGAAAACAGGTGCACAACACGGTACTTTTGTATGTGTGTGATATAAACTCATTCGGTGCTGTCACGGGGCATTAAAGTCACATTCATTTCTGATATTCACCATCCACCAATAGATGGTTGCCTCCTCAAGCATTGTAGGGCATGGGGTGTTTTTGACCATACTTCACCATGCTGGTCAGTGCAGGCTGGCTAAGGGTTGAATCGGTTCCGATATCACTCGCCACCGATGTTAGCCGTGGCAACGAATCGAACTCGGACGGTGGGATTCATTGCTGCAAGTGCTGTTCGTGAGCACACACAAGACACTCCCAGCGCGAGGCTGACTCATTACATCTCGCGGAGAATCTCTCCGCTGATGAGTGCCACGGTTCAGTTTGCAAGTGCGAGTTCGCGTTTTAAGTCGATGTAAAAAAATGTTGTGGAAGTTGTTTCGTAAGTGCGGGTGTTCATAAGCCAGGTGTTCGTAAGTTGAGAACTGGCTGTAGTTTTAAAAATGTAATTTTTAATAATATTAACACTGGGTAAACGAGCATAATGATGTGTCCTATATGTATGTTGTATTTTAATATTTTAGTTTGTGTATATTTGTTAATCATTCTACACCATACAGTTTGTACGTTTTTCAGGAATATTTATCCTTTTTCATGGATCTTCCCGTGCCACCACCTTGCGTTTGTCCCCAGGCCTGCCCTGTGCAGAGATATGTGTGTTGTTTCTGTGGGATCCTATCCGGCTACATAACATGTGGATCGCCGACTCCTCTAACTGGTGGCTCCCCTGTCTCACATCATACCTGACTCCAAGATCCAACTCGGTGACCCCTACGTAAGTATGTATCTCGTACCCCGGCTGCGTTTTCCGCTCGCCTTGGCTTGGTGACGGCAGGGGAAGGGCGCGTGCAGGCCCGATGGCCCAGGGAGCATTTATGTTGGTGACATTAATGGCGGTGATGTTCGCCGACGAGGTGTTTTTATTTCAATCAGCGATGAGCGGATGAACTTCATCAAACGTGGCGGTGACGGTCACTGCTAGCCACCAAAGAACGATGCGCTGCTGTGAAGACGCAGGCTGCGATGATTTTGCGATGTTCGAGACTGCAGTGGACTAAAGATAACACAAGTGGTAAGTTACGAGAGAGTGTATGGACTGTATATAAAAAGAAACATTTAACGAGTTCACGGATTGGCTGACCTGATAACATTTATTATACTGAGGAGTAATAAAATGACACTCTCCTCACATCAACATATCAGTACTCAGATTTGGACTACATTTTTGGCTGTCATAGTCATAGCAGGGATAGAACATATATAAAATCCACAGACTGAGACTGTGACTGAAATAAAATAAATATGCCATCTCAATTAGCACGGACTGGTGCTGGCCAGCGTGCGGTGTGCGGTGCCTGGCCTATGCATGGATTCTTCTGGATGAGGCATGCACGAGACTCGAGAGCGCGGTGCAGGTGCCTTGGATGTCCCGCGGTCCACGTCGCGGGGCAAGGTCCCCCTGGTAGTGACCCTCGATGTGTTGACGTGACGGCTTTCACGCATCTCCCATTATCTCGGTGCGGTTACATTTTGGACCCAGCAAATGTACTAGATTGTGCAAGTGTCTCTGCCTGCCGTAACATCCGAGATGAGATTGGCCGTTGTGATGTAGTTATTGAACACGTCAAGTGAACCGGCTGTGGGAAGCCGTTTCAATTCCAATTACTTGTCACGGTTGACACTGCTTAGTTGAAGAAGAATTGCCGCTGCGACTGATCGTTAAATTGATTAATTGGATAAAATAAGCGAGGCGCTTTTTGAGAAATGTGACTGCATCTCAAAACATTGTAAAGAAGCGGCAGGTGTATGTATTTCGTGGGGAGAGGCAGGCAGGCAGTCAGGCAGAGGATTCATGAGAGATCTTGAGGCTGGACTTGAACAGGGGCAGGGAGCCGGTAGCATGGGTGGCTGAGGGAAAGGAATCCCGAACTATGAGGGCACCACAGGAGACCGAGTGACCTCCTTCTGGGTGAAGGTTGACTGGGGGCTATAGAAAACGCCTCGGTTGCCCGAGCAGAGAACAGTTAAAGGGAAGTAGAGTGAGATTAGAGAAGACAGAGGTAGCAGAATACATGGAGGAAGAGAGAGTGAGATGCCATGGGAAAGGTAGAAGAGTGCGTGGAAGGGAGTGGAGTCAGATGAGAGGGGAGAGGTAGGAGAAATGTGGAGGGGAGTAGAGTGATAAGAGAGGGGAGTCGTAGGAGAGTGCGTGGTGGGGAGTAGAGTTAGATGAGAGGGGACAGATAAGCAGCCGTGGGTTCAAGGAGGATCTTGGAGACGGTGGAGGGGTCTGCAGGATTGGGGTGACGTGGTCTTCATTGCAGGTGCCACCAGCAAGGAGTCTTGCGTGGATCTCTCCTCAAGGGAAATTCGTCTCAGATGTTAGCTGGTTGTGTATGGGTCTTTGTCAAAGCAGTGTTCGTTAATGGCAATTATCGGGAAAATACTTTCAGCTGCTCCTTAAAGCCCACTGCAAATAGAGTCCCTTAACTTGTATTTGAAGTTACAACCCCTACAGCTGTGGAAACTGTCACATTGGGCTTTACCAGCAACCACTGTGCAGTCAACATGGATTGACTTCAATATTTACAGAGCCTCGTTATCATCGCCACGGAGGCAAGGAGAGAGCTGTTAGGCCATAAACCACAACTCGGGCGTTAACCCAGGGATGCCAGAGCTGTTCACTTCAACCTACCGGTGTGGCCCTTCAGACCCGTTCAGTGTTCTCCTCGTAGAGGCCGCTCATGACTTTGAGTGCAACAGGACATTAAGAACAGGGGGTTAAAATGTCCATTGAATTACGTTGCCTGTTTTTGTGACGACGGTAAACTTGAACATCCTATAATGGAATTCCATAGCTCGTGCCCTGTCCATGTCAACAAACGTTGTTCAGTATTTTACGGAAAACATTTACGGGCATTACCTGTGACGGATTTTCATCGATCATCACTTTTTGTCTCGGACTGAATCGCCGTGAACGCACCCGATCTTGTCAGATCTCTGAAGCTAAGCAGGTGTTTAGCCTGGTTAGAACTCGGATGGGAGGCCGCCACGTGTTACCCTTAGCGTTGGCCGCAAGGTGGCCAGAAGATGGCAATGTCGAGTAATGTCCGGCTTCCTTGCTGTGGTGTCGATTTACTCCAGATTTTCTGGTTTACTCCCTCAAATGAAACCACTCGTTCAAGAAATTTGTCGAAGCATCCCATTGCAGGACGCTGCTGGAAATGAGTCTCAAGACTCGGGCTCTTCTGGATTAATGAAGGAAATTTTGATAATAGGGTTTTACCCTTTTATCTGGCAACAAAACTGACACATTTTTTTTACAAGAAATCATGTTTGCATTCTGACCACAATAGTTGCGGTCAAAATGCAAACAACAAAAAACAGCACTCTGATAACACTGGTCAACACACTTTTTCTGGCATAAGGTATTCCAACGGTTGTAAGGTAATTTTGGGTTGCTGATTCCAAATCTGGCATCAGTTTTTGTGAGATATCAAATATTGGGTGGGACGCATCCCCCCCCAATATTCAAATATGCTCAAAATGTCCCCCCCAATATATTGCTATAAAAAAATAAAAAATAAAGTAATCATAATTGCTATGCTTTGTAAATAAAAACAACAATTTTCTAAACCTTGACCACAATATCTGTACTTGTCTTCATATAAATCAATGCATAGATTTATGTTTATATGATTGTGGTTATGGTTAAACTTTCTTAATCTCAAACATTACATACAATGAAACAAAGAAATGGTAAAAAAAAACAGAGCAATGTAATACAATACACTATTAGACAATATTGTAAAAAATAAATAAAAAGTCCATCCCATGTGTTTATGAATTTTTCAATATTTTAGGCAGGAAATGGCAGGAAATGAGTTTTCAATTTTAGATTTTTATCTGGGTTGGGACCCCCAGACCCCCTAGAAGAGTTGGTCCCCCCAAATCTTGACTCCATGGCTACGGCCTTGCTTTAAAGGGTACAATTGACCCCTCGCCATTGCTCTGTTGGGGCAATAAAATGCATAACACGTCGTGGGAGTTCACCACCACGCTGTGAAGATACTGGCACCACCGTAACAATGCTGAATTTCCACTCCTGGCAAGGGGCATTAAACAGAGATGACCACCGCTCAGTGATCATTTGATAATGGGGTCACATGCCTGGGTGGCTGCAACTAAAATTAACCCAAAAATGATTGTGCAGCTCTACCATGGCGACTGTCCCCATGAACCTAACTCAGTGATTCCTCCACTCACGTTGAGGGCCCAGGTCCAGCTGACACTGACTGCTTCATCTCATCTGTACTGCCTTTGACCACCACACTGCAGCTCACAACACTTCGCTTTCGGCTTCTTTCCTCGCACTGCTCCACTTTGAAATTCCTTCTCATCGTTTATTTTTTCAATCTCGTATATCCAACTTTGCTCAAGTCAAGAGACATGTGAACTCGAATCTGTTACAACTCTGATAGTGAATAACGCAGTGGTAATTGTGGAGCATCGAGCCATCAGCACTTAGAAGTTTTATGTCACTGCGCCACCCTGGCGCCTGAGATGAAAATCAGCAGCTCGTATCGGAGCTTAAATATATAAACCGGCTTGTCGTGTGATATGAATGTTATGCCCCTGGCTTGTTAGACCACAAATGGACCATATAACCATTACAAAACAGAACAAAAACATAAAAACAAGTTGGTAGTTATTTCATTTTCTGCACAGGGGGCCTGTTTGCACTGGCAGGCATGGGATGCATCACGACGTTGTATGGCTGCAGGGAGCGATGACACGCATGTGTGGGAAATTTGAATTAATCTCATATCCCGTGTGAGTAGTGCTATTAAACACGAACCTGTGTTGTTAACGGGGTTCCGGAATGGAATGTGATGCTTCACTCGGAGTCTAGATGCTGCTGTGTTCACCCACCACAAATCTCCCGTGTAAAACAGACGGGCAACTGGCTAAACGGGACCCACTCGTGTAACAAATCAAATAAACTCAACACTTAAACTTTGATGCTGATATGCACAATTATTGAAAAATGTAACCAGCTGACACTTACCAAGATCTTGCCGCTCCTGGCCAGGCGAGTCTCCAACACGCAGCGTCCAGGCACTGCAACAGAGATCTAAGTGACTCGAAATCCCATCACCATCACGTGTCACCCATTCCACAACGGTGTCTGTGCACAGGCAGTTGTGCACGAGTGACGACTGCTGACAGCGTCAGCCGTGTTTGATGGGTTAGAGAGGCACCTCAGCGTGCTGAGTGTCGATGTGTGATGCACATTTTTTCCTATTTCACAAATAAATGCATTGTGCATAAAATGGTAACATAGATTGCATTTCTACTCGTCGGCAAACACGTGTATATTTTTTTGCAGAGGGTTCTCTCTTGAGTAATTTGACGGTGTTTTTTTCAGCATTGGGATCTTTTGTCCATTTCCATTTCGTGTGTCTTTTTAGTTATGAGTGGAAACTGAAGAAACCAGGGGAAACCCATGCAGAATAGAGGGAGAACATATACACTCCACACAGAGACGTCCGAGTCAGGTATGGAACTCAGACGGTTCTTGCTGTGAGGCAGTGTGCACTACGGGGCTTTATGTAAAGTATATATCTGTTGCTCGTGTGTATGATTGGTACAGTAATTCCACTTTTATAAACAGCGCCACTGAGTAATTCACTATCGCTCTACAGCAGGCATTCCAAGCAGTCAAAATGGCCACATCTTTAGATAAGTCCACACCCCTCTGGTAGGAACCAGTGCTACTCTCCACAGAACAACCAATGTCGCTAGATCCTCACAAAGTATACCTATTTTAATGAAACCCTGAGGGATAATGGGCAAAAGCAAGTCATACCCAAAAGAAAAAATTAGGATATTTTGATTGTGGAAACAGTAGTTACGAAACACAGATCCACCTGGCCAGACATTACTTGAAAGCTGTATCGATTAAGCCATCGTTTCGCTGCAATCTGCAGCTGTAATGATGAAGCACTCCGGCCACAACTCTGTTCCAGCCACACGAGTGAAGTCGATTCAGTCGAGGCATCCCTTACGTAACGCGCTCCCACTTAGCGCGAATTTGCAGCAAATCGATTAATCTTTTCGGGACACACGTCACACGTACGCTATGCGTTTCACAGTTACGCGCCCAAGAAAATAAACAATAGAAATTGTGAAAGTAAAATATTTCAAAATAAATACTAATATTTTAAATTATAAAAAAAAATATCAAGGGAGAAATATATTTCGCAGATTAACCGACACAACATCTCAATCTGATGGCGTCACCCTGTCTTGGCAGCGCTCAGTGTCATGGATGGGCTGGGCGTAGCCAACTTATTAAGCAATCTATGTAAGTGGTAATGTTTTTAATCTTATTTATTATTCGTTATTAAACTCCTAAGTATTTTTTTTCAATGTTAATCATATTATTACGTATTAAATGTATACTGTGCGTACTTTGTAAATTCAGGGATAATAATGAAATGATAATTAATTTGTCTTCAGTAACGCACCCCCTGGATAACATCTATGTCAATGGGAGCATTGAGCCTTCATCCAGAGCGATTCGACTTACGCGCGTTCTTTTCAGGAACGAGTATCGAACGCTACGTGATGGATTGCCCTCATACATTTGATCAACCTACTCCAGGTGGGCAGATGGCATTGTGGTTAGAGAACTTGACTCACAATCGGAAGGCTGTACGTTACAATACAATTTGTGTTTCTCATATCTGGGGTTGATAAGATGAGTACCGCATACTGGGAGGTCGACGAGTGGTCATCTTGTCCACAGTGGTTATCGTTTTGGGAAACCCCTACGTAGGAATGTGAAATTTGCATGACTGACTCAGATAAGCCAGCGGTGATAAGCACTATACACAGTGAGAAACTTTGGTTTGACTTGTGGGTAGTCAATACTGTCTATACAGTACATATTGTCTCTCCGTATTTGTAAATTAGTGCTTGGGAAATGTTGTTCTTGGTTATTGGCTTTTTAACAAATGTCTCTCAGAAGTGTTTGACTACGAAAACGGAATATCTGCCAAAGCGATGCAAATGAGGCCATGCAGCAGCCCGTTTCACACGGAGTCACGTGACGCCACGAAGCACAAAGTCCATTCGGAACTCTCTAAGAGCAGTGCAACGTCATACAATGGCCCACGTAATGAGATATCAGAAAACTACTTCTGAGATCCCTCCCTTCAAGTGACATGTTATATCCGCACACTTAAAGGGATAATTTTCTATTACGAAGAAATGTCCATCATATAATGGTCAAACCACATTATATTAAACAATTCATAGCTGGAATGTAAGCAGATTACGAATAATAATACAATTATATAATGCAAGTTTTACATTCATTGTTGACTAGGCTGAGGCCACCAACTCTCTCACAGGCGACCGCCTAGATTTGAACTCAGGCCTCAGCGGTTCTGGCTCAGTGATCATTCGAAAGCTACTTGGGTAGCCTCATCACATCTCATGGATGGTGTTCTAAAGAAGTCAGAACCAGAAATGGGATGGGTCAAGAAGCCATCAGAAAGGATTTCCTAACAACCCGTTGATGGCAAATTGAAGAAAATAATCAAGAGCAAGGTCTGGAGTGTGGCGAGGTGCGCCTGTGAGCGGTGGACAATGCAGACACGAGGCACGGATTTGAAGGTTTTGAAAATGTGGATTTTGACCGAGAATTATATAAATGAACCAGACAGGAATAAACACAAAGAGGTCCTGCTTCAGCTGGGAGAAAGACTTGAACTCGTAAAAACTAAAAGTAAAAGGAAGAACATCTGGATTGGGCAGGCGGTAGTGGGGGGGATGAGCTGAAGGAGGTGATTGTGGGAAGATTATTTGGGAGAAGACCAAGAGGAAGCAAAAGAACGGCGACCCCAGGTGATGTTCAATGGACAGAGGGCGAGAGCAGCAGAGACAGAGCGACACGGGGGAGAGGTGATGCGCGTCCGCTTATAATCCCTATTACAAATAGGAAATTACAGCTTGCATTAAAAAATGTCAATACAATTGCCCGAAGTCCATACAGTCCGCACGGCCAAACGCCATCCACGCGGTCGAAATTTTACATTGGTGGTTATCAATAAAAATCGAAGTTGCGAGAAAGTGCGCGTGCCCAGTGAGCGGTGACAACAGACGAACCCAAGACTGGGTGGCGTGCGGTGCTTGGGGCCAAGTTGCCGAGAGGGCAAACGAGCAGCGATCGCGCACTCCTTTACTTGCTTACAAACTGCACGGACATTGCAACCGTTTAACGTGCTCACGCTCAGCTCGATTTGTTTTGCAACGTATGTTTAAAATTAGCATTTTCACCAAATATAATCGCCGGTAATTGTCTGAAAGACTGTCGTGCTTTAAAGACGCCGCACTGAACACAACATTCGTTCAACACAACTGCTGCGTATATACATTCGAGAGCTTTTACAGGACCGTACGAGAAAAAAATTAAGAAAATGTGTTTACCTTTTGGTTTCCCACAAGGACCATGTAATTAAGCATGACATTAACAATGTCAAACATCTTTGAACCATCTTGCAGTTCTGCGGTTGGGCCCCTTGAGAGTGCGGTTCTGAAGTGTCGATAAAACCTCCGGACTATTTATGGGCGGACAAGTTCACCTCTGTGCTGTTTGCTAAATGAGGCTTAGCCCCCCCTCCCCCTTATCACAGGAACCATACAAAGTAAACAGCCTTGGCAGTCAGTGCTTTATAACACAATACATGACTCACTCCTTAAAACACAATGCTATGTAAAAATAAATAAGACCTTCAGCACTTTTTAAACTTAAAATAATTTCCAAAGTTCAATGTACACGTCAAAGATTTTTTTAAAAATCCCTATTGTTTTAAAGATATCCGAATCAACAAGCGTACACACAGCGTCATCAATCAGTCACGGTTGTAAATGCGAATAAACTACAAGTTGTTTAAAAATGCATGAATCGGGAATTACAAATATTGGCACGCCAGATATAATGCACACCCTTTTCCACATGGCATAAAAATTTCCATTTCAGTGTAACCACTCACGTTGAACCTGGTTCATTTGTTTTATGGCCATATTGCTGTATTAAAAAATAGCGTGACTACCCTTACTATCCGTGATGCGCAGAGACTGAATTCTGTGCCGGTATAGTTTCATGCCGATACAAGCGACCAGCAACAGAGGCCGATAATGCCAATTGCAGCCCCAGAATATTCTCAATCGAACGCGAATAAATTGTGTGCACGTCCAGTCAAATTCATAACGAACTGCTTGAGCTCAAGGGTGCAAGGTTCCTCGCGCGAGCGCGCTAATCTCCGTGCCACCACTCCTCCACCCATCGTTAGTGACGGTCAACTGAGTCAACCCCCCGATGGTGGAGCTTGGAAAGCCGAACAGAGTTCACAAGAAGAAGAAGACGTCACAAACAACGAGCACCTCTTATGGAGAGATCAGACTACGCAGAAAGATCCCTGGCTGGGATCTTCCTGCGAGGCTTCTGGGCCACAACTCCTGGACCGCATCCGCTGCGCCACAACCCATGGCACCAGCAACAGATGCGATCACTTTGATGATGCATTGCTTGGGAAATGAACAACTCTCCGATTAATGTGTGGAGACTGGGGTCGCCACCCAGAGCAAAACCACGGCACATCTCACAACTCGGTGATCGATTCGCAAATACGAAGCAGGCATCATCACAGCCATACCAGATGCGCTTTTGTGTCCGTCTGGAACGCTCTTCCTTGCGATATTAGGAAGCCACTGAAACTATACGCACTTTTAAATCTAGATTGAAAACTTTTTTTTAGAACTGATTTTTGTATTTAGTTTGTTGCCCTACGCCCGCACCTCTGATTAGCATTGTTTACTACGTACGGTGCGAAAGAAGTTCAACATACACGCATACATACCACTCCACTACTCCCGACGCAATTATATGGCTCAACCACCTCAAAGTTAAATTATATATGTTGCTTTGCATCAAGATCGCCATATGAAGAATACGAAGACGGTAACAGCGACATGCCCTACACTCAATGCAGAAATAAGCAGCATGAGAATTGGACATAGAAGCTTATTCTCTGGATAAACTGCAATGTGCGCGAGTTGTCTTGGGCATCACTGTGGCTATGAGATGTTAACTACCTCGCCTGGTGTGCAGGAGGTCGTGAGTTTGATCCGGACGCTGACGCCTGCTGCTGTATATTTGGAGTTTGCGTGTCTCTCTCATCATCATCACTGTGGCTATGATATGTTAACTACTTCGCCTGGTATGCAGCAGGTCGTGAGTTTAATCCGGACGCTGACGCCTGCTGCTGTATATTTGGATGTTACATGTTGTCCCCGTGGTTGCGTGGATTTTTCTCCGGTTTTTCCTTCCACAGTTAGAATCGATACTCTTTGGGTCTTTCGGTAAAGTCACGTAGATCGAAAAATTATTTTAAAAATCACGACGTTTCGATCGCAACACAAGCAATCGTCCTCAGATGAAAACAATATAAAGAATCAACATCACGCGTTTAGACTATTTGGCTGCTCTACATATTCACGTGATGATAATCCACTTCGTTGAGCTGTCATTTGTGGCCAGGTCGCTTCTGAAAAAGAGCTGTATAGGCTCAGTGGGCCTTAGCTGGTCACATTACCAGAGGTGTGGACTCGAGTCATGTGACTTGGACTCGAGTCAGACTCGAGTCATGAATTTGATGACTTCAGACTCGACTTGGACTTGCATAACAATGACTTTGTCCCACCTCTGAGGTGTGGACTCGAGTCATGTGACTTGGACTCGAGTCAGACTCGAGTCATGAATTTGATGACTTCAGACTCGACTTGGACTTGCATAACAATGACTTTGTCCCACCTCTGCACATTACAAATAAAGTTTTCTCGACGGTCCATGGTTTGTGCTGCACGGCCACAATGGCACTGCCGTGGCTCGGCCGCCCCCTCGTGGCGCAGTCACGCCAGGGCACACGCGGCCGCGCCTGATTGTGCCACCGCGGTGATTGCAACACTTGCACTCACCGCCACCACAACAACAACAACAACAAGCGCCATTCGCCACTAAGTGGCGGTGACGTCACCACGACGCTTGTGCCAGGCCATGTGCACGTTGAGGCCACGTAAAGTGTCGAACACCCGCTGGCAGGAGGTCACGGGGCAGACCCAGGTGCTGACTGAGATGACTTGCTGATGCACCACCTGTGTCCCCTACTGGCACAGCAACCACACGAGCGTCTCACGCCCCTCTCTGTGCGTTATGCAAGAAGCATCGGCAGTAGTTCATGAAAAACTGAGTTGGGGGGGGGGGCATGGGGGGGGGGGGGTAAGCCCCCCCCAAACTGGACACCTTTATTCATTTATTTTCAGTAGTATAAAATTAAGATCATACATAAATAAATTATGTGCACCCCCCGATTCCTAATGCGAGGGACAAAGCGAACCCCTGCCCCCCCCCCCCCCCACTCAAGTCAAACTCGGTATATGACTGAGCCGTAGTCCTCTTGTTCTAGGTCAGCATTAAAATAATATTGAGGGAAAATGTCATCGACGGACAAGGCAACGGTGATAACAGAGCTAGACGAAAGTGGACTGGTTTCATTCTTATTCGGACTCATCAGCACAGTGCCCAAATATGCGATTCTGCTATCTTCTCAAAAAAATTAATCTGTGGGTCGATCCTGATTGTCCACAGATTAAATAGCAGGCACCCAAAAGTTCGTCCTTGAGGGTTGTGGAATCCGATTGTTGGGCCACGAAGTGGCACAGGATATCACGAACTCGCGACGGAATGAATGATAAATTATGTTAATGCGGCGGGAAGCCAATCGGCGTCAAGGGGCGGTCCAATGTGGGCTCTTACGTGCTCAATAACGGGCACCCCAGACAGAGACCGAGAATTGTGCAATTTCCTCCACCAACTCTTTGCGTCCACTGCTTAAGATGTTGCACTACTTCAGCATATTGGCACAGGACAGAGGAGAGTGGAAACACATGACGAATGTGCAGTGGACATCTCCGGGGGGCTATCTGCCCATGCATGAATCCCGATGGTGACTCGTGGCGGCCAGTAGAGGGCAGTGTCGTGCCATGCCCAAAGCCACGCCGTTCTCCCGACTCCACAACGACATTTGCGGATGATGGCCGGGTGGGGTCAGAGGTCAGACTCAGAGCACTGCCGAACTGGCAACGCTTTAATATCCTGCATTCAAAATCCAGACACCATAAATTAAATCGATCTCAAGTGCACCTCGGGAGTATGTCTTGGCCTGACCACCCAATGCCTGCACGAGTAATCATCACATACGGAAACAGTGTTTTGCACTCAATTTAACTAAATTTCAGATCTCGAGTTAAATGTACGGGATATTACAGCAGTTTTAGAAAGTGCAAACTTTACTGTGTAACCGATTGTGTTCTGTTATTGCATAGGGCAGCAATACATTCGGGGGATAAATGTACATGTTAGCCATGAGAGGGTTGCAGGAGAGTGTAGTTTTGCTCTCACTCCGTTAAAGGAGAGCAGTCTCAAGCGGTTTACTATACGGTCAATAGTTTGGGTGGCATGGCCACAATTGCACTGCTGTGGGTTGTCTTTGATCTTCCATTCATGACGATGTTGCGCATCGACCGGTTGCTAGTTCCATCAACGTCAAAGCCACCAGGTTGCGATGTTTGGGTCTCGAATGAAACGTTCATTCCGGACTTTCGCATTGCTCCACTCTGTTCGCCAGCGTTCTACCGGTTCTGGGTGGGCTCACAGAAGGGGACCCGGGACTTTAGAGTCGGAGGTCTTTGTCAACGGGTGACGGATACAAAGGACATTTAAATTTTTCTGGTTAAGTCCCGTTAAGAAAATACTCCCCTCAACAGCTGTTCTCCAACACACGTGGCAACACTGCTCTGAGAGCTTTGCAAATGGACTTTCAAGAGCACAAGTGGGTAAGATTTTTGTTAAACGTCCCTCTAAAGTCGATCACAATCTACGATTTAGAAATTATACAGCACAAACCTGAAGACAGGTGAGAATGTCTGCAACACACAAGAGATCAATGTGCTCATATCAATCTTTATTTAAAGTAAATGCAAAGGTACCACGAAGTGCACGGTCATAGGCAGGTGTCGTCAGATGCGACGCTGCCAGGATGGAGCCGCAACCCTCCCGCGTGTGCAGTCGCCTACTCCTCGCGCGAGAGCGGACGGGAATGAGCCAAACACGTTTTTAAAAAATGTGTGCCGCGCAACTAGACACAAAAGTAACAGCACGTCTCTTGGTATGCAACCGCAAATTGTTCGACCTCGTGTACGCAAATGGCGACCATTTGCGTTACATAGCGTGCGGTGTGGCGGCTCGTCGACTCTTCACTGCAGACGCGGGTCCCCGTCGCACCAGCGGGGTGTGAATGTCGTGACGTTTCATTCGGTGGCCATGGGGCGTTGCTTGATATCCAGTCGTGATGCGTGGTTTCGTGTCTGTATGTGCACACTATTAAAGTTGGGCTCGAGATAAATATCAACAAAACAAAAGCCAAAAAAAAAACAAGTCTTGTACAAGTCTGCTAAACTGAAGAGATCTTGACAGGACACAACTGTAAATCACATCAGAGTTCATATACAAGGTTCTCTGGAAAAACCGAACCTATTAAACGAAAGCAATGTGCAGAAAGGATTCAGTTTTTACCGAGTATATTAACTGCTATAACACAGGGATCAGAAACGTGGACAACGACGTGACATAGAAAATGCAACAGATGCTGACAAGTACACGAATGGTGACGACGGACAAGACGGACGGAAAGGGGAGCACGTCAGAGTCGTCGTCATCATGTCGACCGCTGAGAGGCAAGTGCGCCTGGGCGGGGGACGCGTCGCGACGAGGGAAGACGGCCGGCGGTCGAGACTGACGACGGAGGAGCAGCCAAGGAAGGGGGAAGGGGGAAGCACGGACGACCGCCGTGGAGATGGAGCAGTAATGTGACCGGCTTGCGCGCATTTGAAAGTGCGCCCAACTGTCCAATTACGCTTGAATTGTTCCCATGTGTTGTACGTATGCCCATGAGCCTGCGATGCGGCAAATGTTTGCCTGCGAATGCACATTTGCCTTTTGTGTTGTTTCGCGTTGCGAGTGCTCTGCAAACACACGGTGATGCCCATGTGTACGTCTGCTTGTGGAAAGTCCCTCTGCTCCAATCATCGTCTCTGTAAAACACGTCTACAAAATGGAAATACCATTTTACCGAAGTGATTTTTGGAGACTAAACAATGAATAGAAAGTATACCAACCATTGAATGTGTTAAACATACATGTTCTTAGGTTTTTTCGGTAAAGTCACGTAGGTAAAAAAAAATTAAGGCTCAGCCTTTGTTATGCAGTCTATTCTTAGTCTTAAACCTCACCTTACCATATTAATAAAAGTATGCGGCCCTTGCCCCACCACCTTCTCCAACCATTATATAAACGGAGTGGTAGCTCCTGCAATCTCTCATTTACTTGATACAGCTGTCGTGGCTGTGACGGTACCACCTGAAGACGGAAGCTTGTGTTGCCTCCGAAACGTCGTGATTTTTATTTTATTTTACTTTTTAATGTTTTTTACCTACGTGACTTTACCGAAAAAACCTAAGAATATGAATCATTGCAGTCACGAAAGCTTCAAATCTAGAATTAACATATATAATTAGATGCTTAGTTTTGTATAATGTTAAATATTAGGCATGTAACGATCCACCTATTAAAATCAATTCTTACACTCACAATACGTGCACCGAATCATGCGTGTAAGCATCAATTATATTTGCGTGTAAGCATCAATCGTGCAACTTATGTACAGATGTTAACGTTGAGGCTAATGGTGAGAACGACGAGACAAAAAAAACGAGAGACAACACGAATGAGAAAGTCAAAACGACACAACAAAGGACAGACGCTCTCGAAATTCAGCCGCGACAATCGTCGACAGCGGCTGCGGGCGGGCGGGTGGGCGGGGTGTGGATCGTTACAAGCCCCTTTAACTATCCGTGGCGACGAGCATCGTACAGGACGGGCAGCGGGCAAGCCAACACGGCTCACTCCCGGCGCTCGCCGCATCAGAGCCCCGCTGCTCCTGCCGCCGGCGCCGCCGCCGCTTCCCCTGCCGCCGCCGATGGACTCGTGTTGCCCAGCAACCTCCTCCGCCCGGCCTCGTAGTCATCCTCGTCTACGTTCACCAGCAGGCGGATGGCCTCGTGCCCCACGGCCTGCTTGAGCGAGTCAGTGATGAAGACGCCCTTGAGGGCCTCCAGAAGCGACCCGTTGAGATAGTCGCGCCAGAACGCGTCGAGGTACGTGAGGGCCGAGAACTTGATGTCGCAGATGATGGCGCCAAGGTCGCGTGACTTAAGCGTCGCGACGGCCTGCGAGAACCTCTCGAGCTGGCGCTCCAGAGGGTCGGGCTTGTTGGAGAAAACGCTCTCCTGCAACGCGGCGTCGTGGTGGCAGTACTCTGCGCGCACGCGCAAGCGAATGTCTGCCGCACACAACGCAAGGCATTTCAGCGACCGTTCAAATAAAACTCGGGAAAAACTATTTTTTTACTTTGCCAGGTCTGGCCCCACTGAGCTACGTAGCTCTTTTGCAGAAGCAACCTGGCCATCACAAATTCTAGCTCAACAAGGTGTGTTATCATGTGGAAATTGATAGCAGCCAAATAAACGCGTGATGTTGATTCTAAATGTGAAGGGAAATAGCTGAGGACTCGAAGAAAAATCCACGCATCCACGGGGAGCATGCAAACTTCAAATATACAGCAGGCGTCAGGGTTGAAATCGAACCCACAACCTTCTGTATACCAGGCGAGGTACTTACCATCTGACCACCGCGGCACCCCTGTGATACACACTTAATCCGATTCATGATCGGTCTCCTGGGTTAGATCCTGTTAGTGTAATGTCAAATTTTAACAACCCTCCCCCACCTGACAGAGTCAATCAAATCAAGTTGTCACGTGATGGGGCAAATTTGACGATTGATTTGGTTTATCAGCAAAACTGCAGCAGTGTTGAAGAGCATGTACATATTTAGCTGGGTAGGTTTCGCTGGATATTAAATCCAGCATCATCACGGTGTTGACAAAGCTCAACTTTGGTGTGAATAAGCTTCCTGATCCAGGTTTTTAAGTAGGTGCCATGTCATCATCAGCACACCATGCACGTGAATTATGAAACATTGGTTGCGAAAGCTTGCGTATAAAATTACTCACTTAATCCCCTTTGTTATTTTCCCCAATTTTATCCAGATTGTGCCCCAGGCATATCCCTGCAGATCTCCCTCATGTTGGAGAACGGTCCACGGAAGCGTATACCAGAGCTACCTCTGAGATTCCTTCTTCAAAGTAACCTCTGGGTCACGCACAGTACAGGGCAGAACTTCCAACCCATTTGGCACACGAGAGGGGTTTGTCAAGTGACAGTAAAGCCAATTTTTTTATTCTCAGAGAAGGAATTTATCCACTAAAATGTAGGACCAAATTCGGGTTTTTTTGTTCACTGACCGGGCTGCAATCATCAACTCCCGACACTTGAGAACCCAGTTGATTCACAGGCGGCTTTACGTAGCATCGAACCCAGGACGGCAGCGGTGCCGGCTCTGCGTGGAATGTGGAATTTTCCTCCGCTAGCTCAGTGTAGACGAGGATCTCCCGGTGGTCGCGCATGTGTGTGCGCGTGTGTGCACGTGTGTGCGCGTGTGTGCGCGTGTGTGCGCGCGTGTGTGCGCATGCGCGTGCACGTGTGTGCGTGCGCGTGTCAGCGCGTGTGAGCGCGTGTGTATGCGCATGTGTGAGCGCGTGTGCGTGCGTGTGCATAAGTCCGTCCGCACTCGGGAGCACACCATCGCTCTGACTTACCGCACGTGCGCTTCTCGGTGCCATCGGTGGCCTCTCTACCAGCCCTGCCATGCATCTGCATCCTGGGGAACCGGCTCGTACGCCTGCGCACACGCACGCCTGGCGCCACGGCCATCGCACAACAAGCGCACCCCACCCCCCGCGTCAGCCTCGCCCTCCCCTCCATAAGCGCAACCCCCATCAAAGGCCGCTAGTGCAGCGGGGTCACGGAAATAACTTGCGGACAACCGTCAGCACGAGGAACGATATCAACTTTGTAGGCAACGGTTAACCGGTCATTCAACGCGGAGTGTACTTTATGCAGCACATTATTATCGCCAGTCACTACATCGATGTAATAGAGGCAAGCCATGATGACCTGTCATCCCGGTTGGAAGTTGCTGTCACTGTGGCCCACGAGGGGGAGCTGCGATGAGATTTGTTTAGATTATGGGAAACCGATTTTTATCGCAGGGGATGCTGTGGCAGTTGGCGGTGACGATTGCACTGAAGTTGCGCTGGCAGATCGCGGCCGTCAGGGTTGCGGGAGACATTCTGCACCACAAGCGGCATTCATAACGACAGCTTCCAAGGCCCAGAATTCACACAGCTGCTCCTCTGCAGGTTGGAGAAATTAACACAGTTCCCCATGCTGATAGGAATTCCACACTCTGCCACACATGGAATATCTCAGTCCTTGACATCATTGAGCGTTATAGAGATTGGACTCAAATAATGCAAAGTTACTCGAAACGTAACAATAGGAGACACTTTGCCTTCAACCCGCAAGCAGCCATTTATGTTTCTGCCCAATGAAAGTGATCAAGCACGTACGTGATTAAGGACAAAAGGCACTCCCATTTGCTAATCTTCTGAGAAATCTACCGATCCCATTCATAATCCCATTATTTCCCAAACACGAGTTTTAATGCTACGTGACATCTAGAGTTGTCGGTGACAACGACCGTTTAAAAAAATTAATACATTTCTCACGTGATATTGTACAACAGTGGAGATCCTATCGAACCTTGCTCCTGTAATAGGAATGTTGAATTCCCATCACTGGTTCGGGGCTACAGACATGAGCCCCCACCCCATTGCTTACTTGAGTAAGGAGACAACTCCTCCGACTCCGACTCGAGGCGCCACGGTGGCTACGAGATGTTAACTCCCTCGCCTGGTACACAGGAGGCCGTGGGTTCGATCCCGACCCTGATGCCTGCTGTATATTTGGAGTTTGCATGTTCTCTCTCCCCGTGGTCGCGTGGATTTTTCTCCAGGTCCTTCGGTTTTTCCCTCCACATTTGGTTGCCATAAAATTCCACGTGATAAGCCACTGCGTTGAGTTATCATTTGTGGCCAGATCGCTCCTGAAAGAGAGCTATATAGCTCAATGGGTCTTACCTGGTAAAATACAAGCATTAGTTTAGTTAAGACTCAACGAAGCTCAAGCCAACCCTAAGAGGATCAGTTCATTTCTCAGTTCGCTTGAACAAGACTTGTCAATCTGAAATTATGGATTGTCAGGTTGCTTGCTTGAAACGTTAAACATTGCACTGGACATTCAATTAACGGGTTTTTTCTTTCTTACAAATTGAGCTCACAGTACCCTGGGAGGACTCAGTAGATGAGGCTTATGAGCGAAAACATCTGCGCTATTCCGATCTAGCTGCCGAAGCACGGCATCATGGCTGGAACACAGAAGTCCGACCAGTGGAGGTGGGCTGCAGAGGTTTTGTGGCAACATCTACAACCAGACTGCTTAGAGACCTGGGAATTAAGGGCCAGAGCCAGCGTTCGGCAATCAGAACTGTATCGGAGGCGGCAGAAGGCAGCAGTCAGTGGCTTTGGATGAAGAGGAAAGACCCCAGCTGGGCCCCAAAATGAGAGGGCCAGGAGGTATGCAGTCAACAATGCTTGACTCAGGGAGGATGCCCCTGCCATGCATAGTCCCATGGGATGTTGGCTATCAACAACAAGGCGACTCCTATGACTAATTGGGAATGGGACGCAAACGTAGGATTGGTCACCCTGTCGCTGGCCGCCTTTGGGGAGGGTGTATAGTATGAAAGGCCGAAACACCCTAGGAACCAAAGGTTCACTACTGACGATGCGCTCCCCAAATTTCACCAGGTTCACTGTTCATGAACTCTTGGAAGTGCTTCCACAAAGGAGAGTAACATTTCATCCTGTGTTCTTTGGAATCCCCTCAGGTTTAACTAAATTAATTCCGTGTCCAATTAGCTTCTGCAGTTTTTTTGTACAATATGATTTAAACACTCATATTGACATCACAGGGCACGGAAATGCGAGTGGAGGCGTGTAGGGGCTTATTCATGCTGTAAGCAACCATTAGCTTGCATTGGTGCAGAGGGTATGGTTTGAGACAGCATCATTACCCATAAAAGTCCACCTGGAAGCACATTAATATTCATAAGCATTTATCTACTTATGCCTAGGAAGCAGTGCGTTGGCCACCTTTCACAAGCTTAGTTTAACAGGTAGGATTTCACGACCAATATCATGCATAAGAGGTTTTATAGGTTAGATTGTGTAAATATGTGTGTCGTTAAACCCGCCTGATGAAGTTAGTTGTAATTTCTGCCGAAACGTCGTACTCAGATTGTCAATGTTGTGGCTTGGTTCTCCAACACACCAGCGTGCTGTACTAGTGACGAATTGGCATGTTCTATTTACATGACAACCCTTACTAGTTGGCTGTGTCGGGTGGTGGCGGGGTTAACGACACATTTATATATTTACGCGATCTAACCCAAAAAACCTCTTATGGATTTCACAAGCTCATTAAAATTCATGACATGCGTTATGTCATATGCTTCGTCCTGAAAATTAATATGTCCATATTTATCATTTCCAATCATTTCCTCAGGCATCAGGAGGCAGTGTGCACGCACTGAGGAGCCAAAATACGGGAACATTATTCGGATAAAATTTTGCGTGCCACCCGTGTTCGGCTGCCTTGTTGCATCTGCCGGCCCTGTGTTTACATGGGAAATCCATCAAAAAATAGCAATATTAGATTTTACAAATACAAGAGGTCAGAGGTTACCATTGGCTGAGTTATTCTCACCGACCCCGCCCCCTCACACAGCTCCACCACGCGCCATTGGCTGAGGCGCATTTCCTGGTGCTGTCCACTGTGTGTGGTTGTGAGTCTCTCTGGCGAGTGGGGAATCAATGCCACCTCGTGGTACTTTTCTTGCCATTTCGACAACAAGGAGATGTTTTGTAAGGTTGTACGGGAAAATCCAATGAGCAAAGTGTCTGCGATCAATCAAGTGGTGGGCGTTCCTCGCCACGACTGTAACGTTATGACCCGCCCCGACTGGACATCTATGAAAAAGAGCTTTAGAGCTCACCGGATTCCTCCAGTATAAATAAATACTATGATTCCTATTCTTACTACGACAGGCTTTAACAACACTGTCTCCTCCTTTGGAGAAGCTCATTTTTAAAAAATAATTTTTAGTCATCACCTAGACAATAACCAGGCATTGATTTAATGCAAAACGAAAGAGGCAGCTCACCCCCAGACCAAAGTCAAGCAAACAAATCTATTCAAAAAAAGTTTGTCCTGCTGAAACGGATCCCTGTTCGATTGTCAGTAAAAATGCAGACATTCAATCAGTTCCGACAATAGCTGTGAATCCAGGAAATAGGCGTCTGTGTTCTGGTGGCAGAAATGATTCGCACCGTACGTAGCCAACTGTGCTTATCGAAGATGCTGAGGGACAACAAACTAAACACAAAATGCAGTTCAAAAGAAATTAGTTTTCAATCTATATTTTAAAGTGCTTAGCTCCAGTGGCTCCCTAATATCGAACGAAAGAGTGTTAAAGCGCATTTGAAAGCGCGCGATCCGGTGACGGCCTTTGTTCGATGGTTAGCCAAAAAAGGATCTGTGTTGAGAATGTGAACTTTACTTGAAAATAACTGCAGTTTTGGTAAAAGACCGAGGCTGACTGAGAAATGTGTCCACGTTAGAACTACAGTGGAAAGGGCGGCCACCCTAATTGGCGGATCATTTGGATCTGTGAAACTTCAAAACCTGCTGGGCGGGGTGAGATGGGGCAAGTAGATAACGTGAACCCATTTGCATGAAGCTTTACTTGGTATCTCCTCCTATGGTGTGGTCGCACTGGGAATGTGTGGCAAAGAATTAATGTCGAGTGTTTATAACGGTCTTAAACAGACAAGGCGATGATGGTGATTGCCGTGCGGCGAAGCGGGTGGTTGCGGTAACACCCAGCTTAAGGATACCGATGCCTCATGGTGGACAGTTTTGCAAATTTGAGAACGGAATGGCAGAAAAAACAATATTCTCTAGTAGCCACACACCACAGGCTGTGTGTAACACTGCCCTGGCAAGAGTTTTAAACTTTGTTGAGTTGAAATAAAAAAAAACTATTCCAATTCAAGTTGAAGTGCTCTCCTGCATTAGGTGACGTCACTATTATATTTTCGTGTAAGGCAACATGTTCAGGAGCTAGATGCCAATGTTGAGGTCTGCTAGCCATGATGAGAGGGCTTCAGCAGAAATTTCGCGTAGTTTCCTCCTCTTGTTGAAGGAGCGCAGACGATAGTGGATTACTGTATGGTCCATCGTTTGGGTTGTATGGCCACAATAATATTACCATGGTTTGTCATTAACTTTCCATCTATGCAGGTGATGGGCCCGTTGATGCGGTTGATGGTTACACCAGCGTCAATCAAGTGACATCTTGAAATGTGTGGCAGTGATATCACTGTGACACTACAATAAAGTGCTTGACCATGACATTAAATAAAAATGTATCAACAAAGTTGCATTTGCATGCTGGTGGGCAGCCAGGGACAATGTAGCTTGGGCAGGTATCTCCAAAAATCTGTTGTTCCCATTTTAAGTCAAACTCAAGGAACTGTATTGCGCATTGGCAGTACCATTCAATGTACAAACCAGAACTCGCTTCACAATGAACACAATCAACGCACAACCTTCTACAGCAGACGTATTGTACCACAAAGTAGCATTAATTGTCGGCTGAGACACATGTACGAGGTATGTAACATTTCTCCCTTACCAGTTTCAAAAGTGAACATATTTCAAGCGATGATTCTTTAATTGCCATTGTTGCGGCAAGTGTAGGCAACTACTGAGATGTGAATTGATGGATTCTGTTTCAACACAATGACTCATGCACAATTTAAAAAATAATTCATTATTTTACGTCACGCGCAATTTGACGCACGTGCTGTGCGGGGAAAGATTTAGCAATGTGCGGGGAAAGATTTAGCGATGTGGGTGAAGTTATGAATGTTTACACCCCTCGTTGCTTTGGGTTTTCGCGGTCGGTGCAGCGCGATCTGCGAGTGGATTTACCTGCGCGAAGGTTACGGGAGGGCGGCAGCGGAGTCACAGGCTCCTCCTCGCGTGCCTCGGCCTGCTCCAAATACACTGCACACCGCACAGAGCGCCAGGGACACGCGCACCACCCATGCTTACAGGCGCAGCGCAGTGCGCAGAGAAGTGTGCAACGTGCGCTACTCAGCACACAGCTCTTCTCTTGTAGCCACACACCTAAGCTGCGAGGCTTGAGTGGTCCCACATGTTGACATGTGGCTACATCTATGAAATGTAAAAGACTTTTAAAGTGACTTTCATCAACACTCCAGTGACTGTGGTGCATCTGCTGCATTTCTTTAACGTTGCCTAAAAGGCACCGTTTTTTAAATATTATTTAGTCTGTCCACTCCCCCCTGCCAATTTATTCAAACTGTGCAATCAGCGTCATGTCATGAGGCGAAGAATCCCTTCACAACATTTCACAAGTGAACCGGATGTGTTGTGTTTAACTGAAAGGACAGTTTGTGCTTATATCGGGTTGATCTTGTAAAAAAACCATGATTCTTCGTGCTTTGGTCTTATCGTCCGTTTTTTGTTAAAGTATCTTTCATGCTCTTTGTTAAGACATTTCAACAAGCATAACAGACGTTTAACTCTCCTGTAGAGATGTCACCAAGCATCTCTGAAATCACCCACAAGTACAACATTGTCACAAATCTGTCGAGTCTGCTGACTCCGTAACAAGACATTGTGTGGCGTCCCCCCTTCACGACTTCCACCACGTAACATCCATTTCACTTCAGGTGGAATGGTGGGTGGATAAATGATGTACCCATTCAAATTGCTGCGTGGACACACGTGCACCACTGATGCAACTGCCATGCCAGGGAATCGAACGGGCTCCATCTGGCTTGCAAGTCCAGTGGTCTAAACCATTCTCAGTGAATAAACAACACTTTACATTAAACATGCCCTCTTTATAATTTTGATAGCCAAGTTTTGAATCTCAATAGTTTGTATTCTGACACTGTATGACAACTGTTCTTGCGTTTGATGCCGATTTCGCTTGCACTTCTTCTAGGCATTAATCCCAAGTGCCACTTGCAAGTTCAAGTTCATTTATTAGGTATAGCAAGAGCCATCAGGTCAATTGGCTCTGCACTGCTGGAAGTAGCGGGTTGGGTCAGCCAGATGTGTGGTCTCATTTGGGCCAGCGTGAGGTTTATCTGGATTTTGACACGAACACGTCTTGATGGTCTTGTGATGTTCCTGTGTCTTAACTGTATACTGTAGGTTTGTGTCTATTGTCAGGCTATTTGTATTGGTCTCATCATGTCTGTCTTCTGGTTATAGTTTGGAGATGGGTTTGTGGCTCAAAGGCGCCGGGTCAGAGAGCAAGGCCGCATATCTGAAATTTTGAGTCCAGATCTGTGTTTCACAGCCGCCCACGATTAAACCGCGTTTTCTATTGTACCAACGACTGCGCACAATGCAACAAAATAACGTTTTGATTTTATTTTCACTTAATTCCACCTTTTCAAAATTCACAAGTTGCTGAGCAGAGGCCAATAGGCACACAATATCAGGTGGCCAGCAATAAACGCTACGATCAAAATTGTAATAAGAGCTGTTTCTTGAATTGACAAGGTTATAACAAATCCTTAAGAAGATAGACAAAGCGAGGGAATTTGGAGGTGGAGCAGTACGAGATAAGGCGCATAAAGAGAATCGCTGTGACTTGCCGTGCAGTAGTTGAACACAGCAGAGACAAAATATAGTCCCAGGTGAAGCTAAACAGTCCTCGAAATGGGTGGAAGAATCAAAGTTCACGGACACGGCAATCCCGGCAGCAAGAGTGAAAAGGAGGCGACTGACTTTGCTGCTGAGCCAAGGGACTGCAGGGAATCAGTGGGTGCTGGATCATCAAAAAAAATGATAAAGGAAAAAAAAGTTGTTTTTTTCATTTGATTGCGCCTGCAAATTGTTGAAGCTATCATTCTGCCGCTTGATGATTTCTGTGATGCTGCTTACAGATCAGCTACTCGTGAAAAAAATGACAGACTAAACCCACTTTATCATTCCGCTCTTCGATTTGCACTAGATGTGACCATACAGGACCCACCATTGCGACTTCTACTTAGAATCCACTTCCACATCACTTGATGCGAGAAGAAGTCTACACTGGGCCCTGTTCAGCCATAAAATCCTTAATTGGCAAATCTCCGCTATACATAGCTAATTCATGAACCCCAATGTCAAAGCCAAGAAACCTAAGACGTTCATCTAATTGTATTTTTAACTATCCTTAGACCAAGAGTTGGAATCGGTGATGGAGCCTTTGCCGTTAAAGCACAAACATTTGGGAACAACAACCCTATTTCCTCCCTTAACATCGTAAATATTACTTCACAAAATATTCCGAAGCAGAAGATTAGCACTGGGTACAACCACATTTACAAAAGTGATTAGTAACCTTGATGCTTGCCGTGTATCGATAGTTCAATTGTAATTTGCTATTTTATTGCGGTACTGCTGTGTTGTCTTGGTGTGCTTTGGGACTGTTTTTGTAAAGTTTTGCTGCCTTGCTCCGAGCTTGCATTTAGTGTTGAAAAAGCAGCAGATTTTGCCTGGTAGGATCAGGATGGTTTAGTTGTATTTGTATGTGTTTGGGTTATTTGTTTACTTTCTTGAACTGTGCACTCGTATCGTGTTGTTGTGTTGTTTGTTGCTGTAACGGTCTTACCCGCCCCTACTGGACATGTGTTAAAAGGGCTTCATAGCTCATCGGATTTCTGAAGTTCAAAATCAGTCACCCTGACAGCTTCACGTTGAATTATATCAAGTGAGTGTCAGGGAAAGATCTGGGTTGCTCCACCCCAGACACCCCCCGTATTTCTCCCCGACTGTCACCCTCACGATGTCTCGGTATAGCCTCCACCATGTCGGTTGTGTCCTCCACTCTGGCCAATATCTCCCGTGTCCCCTTGTCACCATTCCTTTGTGCGTCCTCCCTCTTCCCCACAATGGCCGTGTCAACGTGTCCCAGCCAGTATCTTCTGCACCCTGGTGGTACCAATGCGTGTCCAATGCCACGTCGAACTACATCGATCCATGTCCCCCCACAACTTTGTCACGTCACCTGTCTCCATGTCCTCCTGTCCCGCTGTCCACACGCTGTCCCCATGTGTCCCCTCCCCACATCGCCATGTCCCCCCCGGTCTTCCGTGTCTCCCAGGTCCCCTGTGTCTCCCAGGTCCCCGTGTCCCCATGCCCCCCCCCCCATGTCCCCGTGTCCCCCACGTCCCCAGGTCCCCGTGTGTCTCCGTGTCCCCATGCCCCCCCACATGTCCCCGTGTCCCCCCATATCCCCTTGTCCCCCACGTCCCCATATCCCCCACGTCCCCGTGTCCCCCCATATCCGCATGTCCCCCCATATCCGCATGTCCCCCACGTCCCCGTGTGTCTCCGTGTCCCCCCATATCCCCCATATCCCCCACGTCCCCGTGTGTCTCGGTGTCCCCATGCCCCCCCCCTCCACCATGCCCCGTGCAGGCCCCGTACCCTGCGCGCTCGCCCCGTACGAGCCCCCCGCGGCTCTGTGCGCCAGGTCGAGTCTGTTGGCCGCTCGCAGAATCCTGCGGAGGGCGCGGGGCTCCCCCTCGCCCAGGCGCCCGGCCCGGGCCAGCGCCAGCAGCGCCTCCTCGCCGCTCCAGCCGCTGCTGCCTCCCCCCGGGTTCCCCCCCCAGCAGCCGCCGCCGTCGTCGTCGTCTCCTCCTCCTCCTCGGCCGGCGGCGGCTGCGGGTCCAGCCCCGAGCTCGGCGGGGAAGCGCTCCCGCAGCGCCGCCACGTCCTGGCGGGACAGGCGGCCGCCCAGGGAGCGCAGCGAGCCCAGCGGGGAGCAGAGGCCGAGACGCCGCGCAGACGACTCCTCGGGCCACGGGGGGGTGGGCGGAGAGCAGGCGGAGGAGGTTGACGAGGCGGAGGAGGAGGAGGCCGAGGCCATCTTCTGCGAGGAGGACGCGGGTCCCGGACTTCCTCGGGGTCGTCGGGGGCCGGGCGGGGGAGGAAGCTGCTGGGGGGGAGGAGGAGGGGACGAAGAAGAGGCGATGAGGCGGTGGACGAGGAAGGAAGGAAGAGCGAGTTGATGATGAGCGAGCAGGGGGAGATGTAAGAAGATGCGACGATGCGAGCAGCGACGAGGGGGTAGGGGGGGAGATGACGTGGAGAGACGACAGCTGAGGGAGGTGCGAGGCCTGGCAAGGAGAGGCAGGATGAAGTCGGGGGAGGAGGATATCGGAAGAGAATTGGCGTTGTGGGCAGCAGGAAGGGGCGCTTGTGTCGAGTCGGCTCCGTGTGGCTACGGGTGGTGTTGTTGTTGTTGTGGCTGTTGTTGTTGTTGTCACTGCCTGTGCCAGTTACTGTGCCGCTTGTGTTGGTGTCATTGTTAGTTGTGCGGTGCTCGCTAACAGCACTTGCCCCAAAGGGATGCTACGCCTATACGGAGGATCGTCGTCTTTGTGTGTTACTGTGTGTTACTGTGTGTGTGTTACTGTGTGTGTGTGTGTGTCACTGTGTGTGTGTTACTGTGTGGTGTGTGTTACTGTGTGTATTACTGTGTGGTGTGTGTTACTGTGTGGTGTGTGTTACTGTGTGTTACTGTGTGTGTGTTACTGTGTGTGTGTGTTAGTGTGTGTGTTACTGTGTGTGTGTCACTGTGTGTGTGTGTCACTGTGTGTGTGTGTCACTGTGTGTGTGTTACTGTGTGGTGTGTGTTACTGTGTGTTACTGTGTGGTGTGTGTTACTGTGTGTGTTACTGTGTGGTGTGTGTTACTGTGTGTTACTGTGTGGTGTGTGTTACTGTGTGTGTTACTGTGTGTGTTACTGTGTGTGTGTGTTAGTGTGTGTGTTACTGTGTGTGTGTGTTAGTGTGTGTGTTACTGTGTGTGTGTTACTGTGTGGTGTGTGTGTTACTGTGTGTGTGTGTTACTGTGTGTGTGTTACTGTGTGGTGTGTGTTACTGTGTGGTGTGTGTTACTGTGTGTGTGTTACTGTGTGTGTGTTACTGTGTGTGTTACTGTGTGTGTGTTACTGTGTGTGTGTTACTGTGTGGTTTGTTAGTGTGTGGGTTGTTAGTGTGTTACTCTGTGGTGTGTGTTACTGTGTGTGTTACTGTGTGGTGTGTGTGTGTGTGTTACTGTGTGTGTGTTACTGTGTGGTGTGTTACTGTGTGGTTTGTTAGTGTGTGGGTTGTTAGTGTGTGGGTTGTTAGTGTGTTACTGTGTGTGTTACTGTGTTACTGTGTGTGTGTTACTGTGTGTGTGTTACTGTGGTGTGTGTGTTACTGTGTGGTGTGGCGTGTGTGTGTTACTGTGTGGTGTGTGTTGAGTTACTGTGGTGTGTTTGTGGTGTGTCGTCTAAGATGTGCAGTATATTGTTAGTAGTCCAGTCTGCGAAGATCGTGTCGAGTACTTGTGTAGTGTGATGTCACGTAGCTACTGTCGTATGTGAAGTGTATTCTTGTGTGATACTCTGCAGTGTGTCCAGGTATGAGTGGTATCGTCTTGCAGTGTCTGCTGTGCTATGTCGTGTGGTGGCTGCCAGGATACTTAGCTGTGTTTGGGGTGTAGTATATATGTATGAATAGTTTGTAAGTGCAAACAGTTGTTATTCTAAGCATGTGCGTGCAGCATTTACTGCGTATACCGCACGTGTGCACCCAATGTGTTTGCACGCGGTGGTTTATTTACCGAAATATAACTGCGGGGTCCAATACATTGGGGACGTTAAAGACCCCGCGACGTCATTGCTGTGGCGGCTGCCAGAATAAATTCCCAAAAGAATGTTGTTTGTGTCAAAATGTCTCAAATGCCACCGCAAATTACTCAATTGCTGGCCCACAAATGTCCCAGGTAACCCTGACAAAAGGGGAGACCTTACTCGCCTCGTGAAGTATCCTCACCTGGTTCAACAAAAACAACTCGAAAACTTACTCTCAATGCGGTGTGCGTCGTACGTTCATGCGAATGTACACAAGTGCATGTCACGTATTTGGTATGTGTGTGTATAGTATTTAGAATTCAATTAACGTAGAGGCTGTACTGTACAATCTGTGCATTTTATGTGCATAGTTTGTGTAATGGCGTTCTTAGTTTACAGTGTGGGTAATATACACTGTAATATAGATTGTTGAATGCCTCGTGTGTGCAGTGTATTATACGTATAGTGTACTGTGTGTGTAGTATGAGAGTAATGTAAGATCCTAAATATTCGGAAGATATCGTGTAGTAAGTGCACGGATGTGTGTATTATAGAATGTATGGAGGCATGCCTTGTGTGCACGATGAGTGTATTAAGAGTGTGATGTGAATTGTATAGAGTGCACCTGTGTAGTACGTACGGCCTGTGTGTAATAGATTTGTGTACATGTAGAATACCTCCTGCGTGTGTAGTGTATATAATGTACAGTGGGGTGATTGTGTATGGTGTACAGTGCGTGGTGCTTGAGTGTTGTGTGTGTATAGTGTCGACTAGATTACCTCGTGTGATTGAAGGTCCGTGGTGTATTTAGTGTGTAATGTGGACTACCTCGTGTGATTGAGGGCGAGTGGAGTGTATTGTGTGCAGTGTTTGAGTAGTGCGTGTAGTATAGACGGCGAGTGCGCGGGGTGAGTGTGATGAGGGCGAGTGTGGTGGGCGAGTGTGGTGGGTGAGTGTGGTGGGCGAGTGTGGTGGGTGAGGGTGAGTGTGGTGGGTGAAGGTGAGTGTGGGCGAGTGTGGTGAGTGAGGGTGAATGTGGTGAGTGAGGGTGAATGTGGTGGGTGAGGGTGAGTGTGGGCGAGTGTGGTAGATCAGGGTGAGTGTGGTGGGTGAGGGTGGGTGAGGGCGAGTGTGCTAAGGGTGGGTCAGGGTGGTGGGTGAGTGTGATGAGGGTGGGTGTGCTAAGGGTGAGTGGAGTGTGGTGGGTGAGGGTGAGTGTGCTAAGGGTGAGTGAGTGTGGGTGAGTGTGGCGAGTGAGAGTGGTGGGTGAGGGTGAGTGTGCTAAGGCTGAGTGGAGTGTGGTGGGTGAGGGTGAGTGTGCTAAGGGTGAGTGAGTGTGGTGGGTGAGTGTGCTAAGGGTGAGTGAGTGTGGGTGAGTGTGGCGAGTGAGAGGGGTGGGTGAGGGTGTGTGCTAAGGGTGAGTGGAGTGTGGTGGATGAGGGTGAGTGTGCTAAGGGTGAGTGAGTGTGGCGAGTGAGAGTGGTGGGTGAGGGTGTGTGCTAAGGGTGAGTGGAGTGTGGTGGGTGAGGGTGAGTGTGCTAAGGGTGAGTGAGTGAGTGAGTGTGATGAGGATGAGTGTGGCGAGTGAGAGTGGTGGGTGAGGGTGTGTGCTAAGGGTGAGTGGAGTGTGGTGGGTGAGGGTGAGTGTGCTAAGGGTGAGTGAGTGTGGCGAGTGAGAGTGGTGGGTGAGGGTGTGTGCTAAGGGTGAGTGGAGTGTGGTGGGTGAGGGTGAGTGTGCTAAGGGTGAGTGAGTGTGGGTGAGTGTGATGAGGATGAGTGTGGCGAGTGAGAGTGGTGGGTGAGGGTGTGTGCTAAGGGTGAGGGTGCTAAGTGTGAGTGTGGTGGGTGATGAGTGGTGGGTGAGGGCGAGTGTGGTGAGTGTGCTCAGGGTGAGTGTGGTGGATGAGGGTGGACACGCGAGCTCGCTCTCGGCTGTTTACTCGGCACGTGCCGGCGCTTCCGCTCGCCCCGTGACGTCACTGCCGGTTATTTAATCGTGACGTCACGCGTCGCTCCCAATATTATTTCGTGTGGGTGACGTCACAGCTCTCATCCGGGCTCTCGCGGCGAGGATTTTGAACGTCACATCCGGGTGACGTCAGCGAATGGTTGCCGATGCGTGACGTCACTGCCGCCCCTTGGCGACGCCGTCGCTGGCCTGCCTCCGGCGTGAGTGACGTCATCAATACGCGCGCACTCGTAGTCACGTGACTCGCTGACGCGTGACGTCACTGGCCTGCCTCCGGCGTGAGTGACGTCATCGGGACGCGCGCACTCGTAGTCGCGGCTCGCGCACAGTTTGACCTCGAGCAGCCAGCCCCACGTGACCCCGAGCAGCCCCACGTGACCCCGAGCAGCGCCACGTGACCCCGAGCAGTCCCACGTGACCCCGAGCAGCGCCACGTGACCCCGAGCAGCCACGACGTGACCCCGAGCAGTCCCACGTGACCCCGAGCAGCCCCACGTGACCCCGAGGAGCCACGCCGTGACCCCGGCGGACATGGCGGTGGCGTGGAGCTGCGCGTCGCGGCTGCTGCGCGAAGCCTCGCGCCTCCTCCAGCTCCAGCTCCAGCCCGCGTGAGACGCGGCGCGGACGGGCGGGACAGCAGCAGCAGGAGGCGGCCCGCACGGCCCTCTGGCCAGGGGCACAGCGGGGTCCAGAACGTACCGTATCTAGGATCAGACCCGCGGGTTCCGACAGCCCTGGATCTAGAACAGCCGGGTTCGGGTCATCGCTGGGCTCAGAACTGGGCTCGGGTCAGGCCTGTCCTGTGCAGTACCCTTGTGCAGCTACTATTAAAGTTATTTCTGATCACACGGAGCTGGGCGTTACACAGTTCTGCTGCCAATGCGCGTGTTGTCTTAACGTGGCCGCTGTTGCCGATAGAGATGCGAGTCGTGTTGTTATTCAAGGCACCGAGTCTGGGCGTTGATTATTCTCATCCACACATCAGTCCATGATTATCGGTGATGCAGTGAAGTCACCTGACAGATTCATAATAATGCAGTTATTGGGGCACAGAAAATAGAGCGGGAGAATTGTTAGAGCTTGGGGCGGTGCTCACGTTAATTGGCAGCCCTGAGCTAATACGATATAATTCCACATTCCTATGGCGGGGGCAAATACTGGATGGCTGTTTGACACCATTACCCGTGTGCGTGCGTGTGAACTCTGTCCCGCCAGGCCTGGCTGTGCCACGCTGCACACAGCAGAGCAGCGGCCCGGCCTCCTGGCGTTGGTCAGCGCGGCCCTTCCGATGCGGTGAGTCACTGAACAGCTCGTCTAGAGCAAACTAACATCATGACCACAATCACCACATGCATATACACACACCCAGAGGAGGAACTAACTCGAAAGCTCAAGGTGGGGCGACTTTGACTGTTCACAGTGCTGAACGCATTGCCGGCTACGTACACATTTGCCCCCTACCCAGTTTTCTTCCAGACTGTTCATGTTGTGATGTCATGGGGCAACGAATCCATTCCGATCACTCGGAGCACAGAACACAGCCCTTTGTGTTCGAGAACCAGCCCACGGAAGCGGATTTCATAGAGCTACCTCTTGAGGTCCCTTCAAGTGACATCTGTGATCCACACCACAAAGCGGCACCACTCGCCCACCCACCCTGCTGCAGAGTTACGTTCATTGCATGATGGTCGAACTGATATTTTTACTTCTCAGAGTTTTGGAATTTTGTCAATTTAAGTGCAGAACCAAATTTAATTGGATGCTTTTTGTGCAGTCATTGGTACCAGACTGAGATCGTCAACTTCACTCAACTTGACAACCTAGTTTTATTCACAGACAGTTGGCTTGATATGAACCCACGACCTCACTGGTATCAGCTGAGCGCAGAACCTCTGAGCCGCCCAGTCACCCCGTTTGCCAGCTGTTCCTGATGCCGTGGCACTCGCTGTGCCGTCTGCCACGTGAGGGCAAAGTCTGTTGCCAGTTAAGGGCCCCTCGCCGCATCGTGATGATAAAAAAAATTGTTGAACAACATTTTACCTTTCGCCCTAATCTCAGAAGTTAAGCAGGGTTTCAGCCTGGTTTAGTGTTTGGAAAAGAGACTTCCCCTAACACCGCCTGTTGTAGATACGGCGGTGCGGGATGGCCAGGAGATGGCAGCACTGCGTTTGTGTTGCAAATACAGATTGTGCAGATGTTTAAAGGCATTGGGTAGCTCTGTGTATGGTAGGTTATATACACTGACTAGAAACTCTCACTGATGGTGTTGCGAGGCATGTGGTCAAATAACCTCTGAGAATGAATGACAATGCACAGGGAGGCTGTCATGCCAGGGGAATGAAGGGGCGTTGTTGCAGTTATTTGCTCGATACAGGGAGATGATCGCTGCTATGAAACTTCACGGTAAGGGCGAGGCAAAGCGTCTGCCTGCTCAAACGAACAATTGGGCGGTGTTTATCATCAATGTTGGACGTGAGTGGTGGAAATTCCACTTCCCATGGTCACTGGACATCATCTGTAATAAATTCACTGCTAGATGGTAAAAGATTGCTGTTTGAGAATTTACTTAAATTCAGTATATTCAGCCATAAAATGTGTACCTGGTGCGATGTGTAAAGTCACGGTCGTGGTGCTGGCCACCCCACCCTTCATGGGCCGGGAAGCTAAAACACAGCAAGTTGGCGCAGCAGGGGGCACAGGTGGTGCATCTGCCAGTCAACCCATGGCATCCGAGTCTGTCCCGTGACCTCCTGCCAGCGGGTGTTTGACACGTCACCAGGCCTTAAAATGCACATAGCCTGGCACAAGTACCGTGAGGTCACCCCCACTCAGTGTGAATGGCGGTTGTTGTTGCTGTCCACGTGTATGTCTGTGTGTCCATGTTTGCGTCTGTGCAGGGCAGAACCAAAGAAGAAGAAGAAAGCTGACCCGAGACGAGAGCAGCTGGTCAAGGAGCGACTCAAAAAGAAGCTGAAGCGCATGGAGAAGGTCCCAGCCGAGCTGATCCCTGTGATGGACTTTGTAACCCCGAGCAAGTACCTGGACGAGACGAGGTGCTTCCCGTGTGCAAACTGTAGAGTGTGTACGGCGTGTCAACGACGCGTAAAGGATGTCCGACGGCCTCACATTGAATCCGTTTCCAGTGAACGTTTTTGCTTTGAATAGGTGCGGTTTGAGTAAAATGTTTCAAGTGGTGAGTGCTGATTAAGTGTGGGGAGTACTGATGTGGCATGATTGCACGATTGGGAACATGCAACCCAAACTATGGACCATGTATTAAACCACTATAGTCTGCGCTGCTTCAACATGAAAAAAAAGAGCAAAATGACGCAAACTCACTCTGCCGTAGCCCTCTCGTAGTGGCCAGCAGCAGATCGCAACACTGGCATCTGGCTCGTGAAGAACATTGCTTCCATATGCAAGAATATAATAATATTGATTTGAATGCCAATGGTGAGTTATAATGGTGAGTGGTTTGGTGAGTGGTGGTGAGTGCTAATGGTAATCAGTGTGGTAAGTGGTGGTGAGCGCTCATGGTGAGCGGTATGTGGTGAGTGCTAACGGAGAGTGGTGTGTGGCGAGCGGTGGTAAGTGCTAATGGTAAGCGGTGTGGTGAGTGCGAATGGTAGGCGATATGTGGCGAGTGCTAACGGAGAGTGGTGTGTGGCGAGCGGTGGTGAGTGCTAACGGTGAGTGTTGTGTGGTGGCGAGCGCGAATGGTCAGCGGTATGTGGCGAGCGCTAAAGGCGAATCGGTGTGCGCGCTGCAGGCGGCGAGAGAATCCGAGCCTGAGCCCCGAGGAGACGGAGCGCCGGGCGCTGCTGGGGAAGGCGTGGTCACGCTACAAAGCGGCGCAGCACCGCGCCGAGATGGCACAAATCGCGCGCGTGCGCGAGAGTCAGCGGCGCGCGCTGCTCGAGCTGCAGCTCGAGTCGCCGCGGCTGTACGAAGCAGCGGTGGCGCGTGACCCTGCGCTCTTCCCCCTGCACCGAGATGGGCCCACGTACACCCCCGCCATCCCCGCGTACATGGCGCCCGACGGGAAATACGTGGACACCACGCCGCGTTACGTGCAGATGTGAACCCCCGCCACCAGCACAGTCGCGTACCTGGAGGCTGGCGGGTGATGCCACCCCCCCTCCCCCCCCTACACTGTGAGCGGCACACGCACGCATTACCATTAGAGGTTTTTTTGGGTTAAATGGCGTAGATATAACTGTCATTAAACCCGCCGCTACCCGACAGCCAATTAGTAAGGTTTGTCACGTAAACAAAACCTGCCAATTAGTTACTAGTTCAGCACACCGGTGTGTTGGAAAGTAAAGCCACAACATTTACAATTCGAGTACGACGTTTTGCTGGTAATTACAACCAGCCTCATCAGATGTGTTAAAACTCATTACCATGTGCTGGTGCAATTCTCTTGTTTTAAATATATTGTTGTGTATGTATTCGGAGACTCGTGCGTCTTATTTTTGAAGTTAATATTTGTAGACATGCATATTTAATTCACTACTATTGGCGTAATGATACATCGAGCAATATAAAATACTCAACACGTTCGTCAACAACACTGCCATCAAAGGAAATATACAACCAGTGACGTTTTGATAAATGGCCCTTTCACAGCACGTTCCGTGGAGACAGGCTGTCACAAATTACATATTCAACACGGTCACAGGTGTAGACTAAAGAGTCCCAGATCCGCCTGATAAATGTATTTTATTTAAATAGTTTTCTTTCCAATAGTTTGAAAATTGTGAAATGACCACAACATGGGTGACACGATTTGATAGATAACTATCAAGGAGGTAATAGGCGCGGTGTAACATGGCAGATGCGGATACCTGATGCACAAATAGAAAATTATCCCAGTGTGCAACCGTGGTCATCCAGAACAGGCGATACAACATATAACGGCGCAATGCCCGATTCACAAATAAGGCACCACAGTGATGCAGTCTGCTGCTCCTGACGCGGTTATCTGGCTTGACTATCTGAATGTGAAATTGTAGTTGCTCTGCATCTACATCAGTCATATGAAAGAAAAGTCACATTGATTAAAAGGTTATTGCCCTCAAGTCGAGTCTATGGGTCTCTGCGAGCCTATCGGTTTTTAAAGAACCATTTGAATAACACAGCTAAAACCCACAATCTCAGAAGTTCCAGCTCAGTGTCTCTGACACGGCTATTATGAAAACAATTAAAGATGTCCAGACCTATGGCTTGAACCCAGGATCTCAGCATTATCCCTGGCCTCCGAGCAACTTTAAACTTGTCCGCAATAGTTGGCCTGTGGCTACATTTGCAGTACCAAATGTAGGACTGCCCACACTTGATTATCTGCCTTCATTGCCTTAAATCAACAGCAATGTATTACCTTGGCAGGCCCCACCTCCTTCCACTTTAGGTCCCTGCTCCTGAGACCCCGTCTCTTCCTGAGCAGGTTCCAGTCCTTTAATTCTGCGCCTTTTCCTGTTTAGGCACCACCCCTTTCCTCTAGACATGGGGTTTGGCATTGGGGCGGGGAGTGTGCATGCAAAGCAGTAGGCAGTGGTGGCTGGCGCCAATAGGAGTGACTGCACGACAATCAAAATCCCTTGGATCAATAAAATAATCACCACAAACAGGACTGATGCTTGTAGAATCTTTATTTTCTCACTAGGAGGTCCGATTTGTAATATCGGTGAAGCCAGAGGATTAGAGAAGAGGCCAAGAAACCACCACCTCAACCATCTCCACTACCACCATGAGATCAACCACAACTTGACTGTCAACAAGCACCACACATCCTCAACCATGCTCACAACCACTTCAACCACCATTAACTCAACCATCACCAATTCTATCAACCAAGGGTACCATATCTTCAAAGCAGTATAGGCTATTATCGTTTGCAAGTGTCAGCAGTAATAGGAGGACTTATCACCATCACACACCGGCTGTCCTCATGAAGCAACTACAGATTGAGAGAGACACGGCTCGGTGTGAGTGAGCAGGTGGGCGAGCGCTTGTGTGTGTGTGTACGAGTGGGTGGGCGGAGTGTGTAGGTAAATGAATGAGTGTCATACTCTTAGGTTTTTTCGGTAAAGTAACGTAGGTAAAAAATAATAAATTAAAATAACTAAATTAAATCACGACGTTTCGGAAGCAACACAAGCCTCCGTCATCAGGTGTAACTGCTCCAGTAAAATTACTGTAGCGTGGAATTTTTACTGGAGCAGTTAGACCTGATGATGAAGGCTTGTGTTGCTTCCGAAACGTGATTTAATTTAGTTATTTTCATTTATTTTTATTTTTTTACCAACGTAACTTTACCGAAAAAACCTAAGAGTATGAATCCTTGCAGTCACGAAAGCTTCAAATCTAGAATGAATGAGTGTCGTATGCGAGGGTGAGTGAGCGAGTGTGTTTATGAATGAATGGTTTAGTGGGGGGGGGGGGGGGGTGTGAGAGTGGGAGAGCACCTAGCTGCAGTCTCCCAGAGTGAGTCTCCCAAAGAGGTACTCGCCCAAGCCAGACTGAGGAACGCCCAGGCGCTTCAGATTGGTGACGTGGTCACCCAACTTCTTGATAGACTCCACCTGCTCGTCCAGGAAGTCCTTCAGGAAGTCGCACAGCTGAGACATTGTGAGGGGAGAGAAGAGGTGGAGGGGAGAGAGGAGGTGGAGAGGACATGTGGTGGTGGAGAAAAGGTGAGAGGAATTGGTGAGGGGGTGATAGGAGAAAGGGAGGAAGAGAGTGGATAGTTAAACAAGTGAAGACTTCATAATAAAGGTTTTTGGGTTAGATCGCGTAAGTATAAATGTGTCGTAACCCTCCACCACTCGACACAGCCAGTAAGGTTTGTCACATAAACAACGCGCCAATTAGTTACTACTTCAGCCCACCGGTGTGTTGGAGAGTAAATACACAACATATACAATTTGAATACGACGTTTCGCTGGTAATTACATCCAGCATCATCGGGCGATTTACCGGAATAGTGAAACAATCCACCTGCTTCCAGTCTTAAAAAGAGCAATATCATGTTTAGAGATCAGAGGCCAAGGGAGGGGGGGTTCATGAAGCTATATATATAGACACAGACACAATTTCAACCAAGAAGATGGGTACAAACTGAGAAATCATTGGAAGGACCTTATCAACCAGTTTAAGTCATAATGGGCTATGATGTTCCCATCCTACCACCTTCGCGCGCGGACCCCTTGGTCGCGGCTCTGCAATCTGCCATTAACATGCTAATCGCTCTTTAACATGCTCATTTTCACCTGGCAGCCCTTTGATTGGTGGAAAACGAACCACCGAAAACGTACATTATCATTGGCTGCTGACATTCGGGCTACGCCCATTTCAAACCCTTACAAACAGTTTCCCTTGGAAGCTAACCCCCCCTTTCCTGAAGACGACTGCTTGTGTTGCGATCGAAACGTAGTTCTGTTAATTTTTATTATTTTCTTTGAACCTATCTACGTGACTTTACCGAAAGACCCAAGAATATGAGGGGTGGGGAGTATTGCAATTATATAATGGATTAGTAATCAGTGAATTAGCATGTGTTTCCTCTATAAGGAATGCAGTTATAAGATGTATTACTTCATAATACGCTTCCAGGCCGCACTAAGCCGAAAGCTGTCAGAGTGGTAAAATTTTTTGTATTTCTCTCAATTTCAATGAATTCCCGAAATAGTCTCGGCCAGTAATACTTCATTAGTTTTATACAACACTTCAACGTTATCAAAATCAATTGAGTGTCCTTCATATAAATTCCCAACTAATAACGAACAATTTAAAATAAAACTCTAATTAACTTAACTAACACTTATTTAACCAGCGACATGCTATTGGTCCTCTTTAAAGGTCTTAACTTTGCAGTTGCCCCACGTACAATTCCAGTAGATGAGATAATTGCTGAGGTGGAATCAGCGGTACGACACCTTCCACAAAATGAGGCAGAGATTATTAGGCGCGAGGTTGACAACATAATTGAGAATAGATCTCACCCAAAAACCTTTATACAGTACCTACTATAATCACCCAGGCATGTCTGTCGTTAATGCTCGTGACGTCACTCCACATCGACCAGCCCCCCTCATTAATATTCATGAGCAGGTGACGTCCTCTAAATGGACACCCCCCCCCCCCCCCCCATTATTATTACCAACTATAATGAGCCAAGAATATATGTGCAACATTCGTGACGTCACTCCACATCGACCAGCCCCTCTCATTAATAATCATGAACAGGTTACGTCCTCCACATGGACCCCCTCTCATTAATAATCATAAGTAGGTGACATCACTCCACATGGAGCACCCTCCCCCCTCATTAATAATCATGAGCAGGTGACGTCACTCCACATCGAACAGTCCCCATCATTCATAATCATTAACAGGTGACGTCCTCCAAATGGACCCCCCCCCCCCCCCATTCATAATAATTAGCAGCTAACGTCACTCCACATGGGGGGCCTAGGTGCCTCCTCCCCCCTCCTCGGCGTCAAATTGCAACCCTCACTACAAAGGCAGAACCCTCACATCACGCGATATCCACAACGCTATTGAGACATCAAAGTAAAAAGGACGTCATAATGAACAAGGGATTATAACCTTAAAATAAAATAGGTCTGTGTAACCGCGCCCTTACAAATTGCACACGAATTGATGCAATGAATATCACGTCGCGGTCTGCTTTTCGCTTGCAAGTTTCAGATTTACTACAATACACCCTTCCTTGGACGGGCAAAAGGCTAGTTATAAATAATATTGGTCGCGAAAGCCTACGTGTTAAAGTGACGACTTGTGGTGAAAATTCACCAGTATCTGTACAAGTCGAGACTCATCTCGAGGCATGCATCTGTGTGCATCTGTGTGCATGTCCGAGCATTGTCTGTGTGTCTCCGTGTTGGAGTCTCCAAGTCTTGTCTATGTGTGCGATTCTGTGCACTCACCTGTGGGTCATTCTTCTCGCGACCCTGCCCATGTACATCCAGGAGAGATTGGTTGATGCTCTTCTGCAGCTGCAGAGCAGTCTCCATGGCCTCCAAAATATGTCCCCACTCATCAAGCTCCGACTTCTACACAGAGATATACAAGAGGTATATGAAGACAGAGATACACGGATACACACACAGATATCTAGTTACTCAGATACACGCAACAACCGCCATTCACCACTAAGTGGCGGTGATGTCACCACGGCGCTTGTGCCAGGCTATGTGCACGGTGAGGCCACGTGAAGTGTCGAACGCCTGCTGGCAGGTGCCACGGGTAGACTGATTGAGATGACTGACCGATGCACCACCTGTGCCCCCTATTGTGCCAACTTGCTGTGCTTTAGCCACTCGGCGCTCCACTCGTTGTGAGCGTCACTCCTCTGCCCTCCGTTGTTGCTGGAGGGCGACTGCCTCCAACTGCCCAGTAGCGTCCTTCAGGAGCCTCCTCCACAGAGGCCGATCTTGACACTGCTGGTACCAGTCATGGGAAAGTCCACTCAGCTCCGCGTCCGCCTGTACCACATCACTCCATCTCTTCTCTAGCCCGTGCCACACCCATTGAGCCCCCTCTATCCGGCCGAATAAAAGCTGTTTAGGCATGCGGTGGCTGGGCATACGGGCTACATGACCCAGCCTAGCACCTATGACAGGAGGTCATAGAAGGCGTCTGACTCATCGGCCTTGCCTGCATCCCTCCACGGATGTTCATCTTCGGTTGGGGCATAAGTAACTACGACCACCACTTCTCACCTCTGGTTGATGGGAAGGCGAGCCCAAAGTAGCCTGGGGCTTACAGCTTCTCACACCTCACCGCCATGCTCCCACGCCCCCTTCATTATTTTGTTCATAAGAGACACTCCCTGTTATTTGGCATTCTCCTGCCCCGAGTAGAGTACTGTCCACCGGACCTCCTGAATACCACGAGATCCAGGCGGTACCGGTCCAGCTCGGAACAGAGGAGTGGCAACCTCTCCTCTGTAGTGAGCATTCGAACATTCCACGTGGCCACCCGCAGTGGTTTTTTTCCGTTTCTGGAGAAACCCCGAAGATAAGGATTCAGTCCCCTGGCTCTGCCAAATGGGGTTTGTCCAGGAGACGTCATAAACGCCTATCCCCCCGGGGCCCCTGGCACAAGCTTTTTAAGATATTTTTTTACGTGGTATCGAAGGTGGAGGGGTTACCAGCCCCTCGTACCCATCCAGAGCCCCCATTTGGCCGCTGTGGTGGCTATAAATGCCATGAGGGGAATGGCCAATCTAAATTGGCTCTCCCCCCATGGCACTACTCACCACAGCGTTGCCATCCAGCACCAACGAGGAGGTAGGGGGTTGTTTTGCCAGACACAAAGTCACACACTCACAGGTACACATACACCGATGGAGAGATACGCAGAACATTTACACTGGAGCGACTTTTAAAAATGTTAATATCCCTGCCACATTTTGTGAGGGTTCCTCTTTTTTATTAATATAGAAGAGGATTTAGGATCCATTTTCTCTCCCATGCCATTCTCTCAATATTATAGGGCACCAATGCGGACTTTTAAACGTACTTAAACGGCCACAAAAAGAGGGACAATAACGCGATCAGGAATACAGAGAATCTTATGATTTTGAATTTATTAACGATGCCTTGATTCGTTATACGCTATTGAAACATTTTGCACAAGGATACGAATCAACTGTGGCAGATAATTATTTCCTAACAACCAAATACAGTCATACCTCGGTATACAACTGCTTTGGAATACGTCGAATTTGGTATATGTCGTGTATTGACGAGAGAAAAAAGTCTTGGGATACGACGTCTTGCTTGGGATACGACGCACTTGCTAGAACTTGGATGAGTCACCGCGTACATTACCCGCGTACACAATACTGTTACGGCTCTAACAAGCCATAACAGTATTGTGTGGAATGACCAGACAATGTCACACTTCAGGAACACTCTTAGAAGAAGGCAAAAACAAACTTCAATGGACAGGTTTTTTGTAAAACTCAAATCTGGTGAGCCTCAACCAGGTCCAAGTCAAAAAATAGAAGGAGAAAAAAACCCCGAATTTCAGCTTCCCGAAGTTTTAATGGCAGGGGACTCTCCTTCCAAAAAATAGCATATCCTCCTCCTCGTAGGCTATCAACTCCTCTCAGCAAGGTAAAGTGACGTCACATTTTATTTGTATTTCCATTTATTTTAATTTATGCATTTATTTGAATGTATGTATGCATTTTAGTAATAAGTAGTGTCTAAATTATTTTTTATACAATCCCATTAATGTATAATATGCCATATAAAATATCAATTCTTATACTCTGGAACGGATTATTTCCTTTCCCTTTATTTATTATGGGAAAAATTCGTTTGGTATACGTCATTTTCGGTATAAGTCCTACCTTCTGGAACGAACTAACGACGTATACCGAGGTACCACTGTACAACTGACTCTTCAAAACTCTCGGCAACAGCAGCAGCCTTAACACAGCGCAGCCCATGTGTTGAGAATCACAAAACACTGTGGCGACAAAACAAATACAGAAGAACGCGACGACCGTTCGTACCAACCCTCATGCATACTCCACTCGTGGGCAATGAGACAACACAGCACACGTCCAAGGTACGTAACATCAATCTCAGGACTTGGTTGGGGACATCAACAGCGCTCTAAATAGCTCAACACAGCTGGAGTCTCGGGTTTTGGTTGGCTCCATCAATAGCGCTCCGAACAAATCAAAAGCAACTGCAGTATCGGGAATGGTTGGCACCATCAACAGCACTGTGAACAACTTAAAGCAGCTGCAATCTTGGTCACTGAGCCGCTGGTCTTCTCCAAGAGTCTCCTTGGTTGTGGTGAACATCGACCATCCGTCCTTCCTCAGGCGAATGCCGACCACCCCGGCAAATGCCGACCGCTCCAGGCGAACGCTGCACACACCTCTGCCCCCCTTACACCTCTTTCTCTCTGCCCTCCCTAGCAGTCAATCAGCTGCCTGTTGCTTGGTGAAATTACTCCATCTCTCGTTCCTCAGCCCCTGTCAATCAACTTGGTTCGTGCAGCGTCTTCCAATCAGAACCTCGTTACTTCGTTATATTAAACCAAATTTTTGTTGACCACACTTGCTACAAATCACGCATAGCCCTGTAGACTATCCCTTCACCTCACGCCAACTGGCCTGCCTTGACCGGCCAATTTGTGTCCCACCCCCAGTCAAGGCCAGACTGAGTGGCGCCGTTGTTTTCGGAGGTGGGGGATTTTGGGGGATTTTCCCCCATAAACGCTCACCCCCCGTACCTCATGTAACCACGGCCACCTCGGTTCACGATGGCATGACAGCGCTCATCCACACCGTTTCACATTTCTCGGGAAGATCATAATGGCCATGTTAGCCAAGGAACCGGAGATCCTGGGTTCAAACCCTGGGTGTCTCTCAAGAGGAGGTTTATTATAGCCATCCCTCTCTCGAGGTTAATGGCAGTGTTGGGTTCCTAACATTTATTTAGCGAATGCTTTTACACATGACATTCACACAGTAGCAAATGCAGAAGAAAAAATATGTATAAAATAAATGCATATACAGTATGTCAATGTGACAGCCTCCTTCTGGCAGCCTCCTCCTCCACCCAGCATGCCCTGATGGACTTTACAGATAGGGACGATGTGCGCCATGGTCTCCTGCTCCCCGCATTCTCAGAGCGTGCTGTCAAGTAGTATGCCCCCTCGATGTTTGGAAGTGACACACACCCCCTAGTCAGACTGGAAGCGGTTCAACTGAACCCACTGATGACTTGGGAGATCGAAGTCAGGCACCTGGACAGACGGATCACTGATGAGGTTTTTGTTAGGCACATCGAAGCATCTCCATTCCTCGCCCCAGGCAGTGCGGGTATCCTGCATACTCAAGTCTTTGGGCTGTGGTAATGACCACTCTCGGTGTTGAGACTTCAGATTCATGGGTGGAGGCTTGGAGATATTGATGAAAGGGCAACTCTGGTGCTGTATGTACCTTGTCCAACATCTTGGCCACTGCAGTTTGGCAGCAGTTTTTTGGTGGGAGGGTGTTGCAGCATACTGGCAGTCACATTAGTGGGGTTGTCCTGATGGCACCGGAGATGGTTCTCATTCAGACATTCAGCTGAGTGTCCACCAATTTGGTGTGTATTCTGCTACAAAAAAGCACAAATAGAGGCCTATCATACGAAATGACTGAGCACCAGCGCCCCACGTTAAGCCAGCCAGGCCAACTGATGGTTCCGCGAGCGCAACTTGCCCAGCCGTCTTGTCAAGTTATGGACGGTACGTCAAACTTCTATCCAACGTCACTCCAAGGAACACCGGCTTTGGGCCATGTTTTAAGAACTGGCCATTCAGGTGTACTTTGAGCTTATAAGTGGCTCTGGCACTGAGCATGTGAAACACACTGCAAATGGTCTTGCTTGTACTTGGCTGGAGTAATCATGTGCTGTAGTCGTCTGCTACCATTGCCAGGTCATTGTTTGAGAAGCTCGACAGTGTTCACTTATGAGCACGGCACCGCCGGACTCGTAACAGCTTTAGCAGAAGTTGACTGTGCTAGACGGCATCATACGGTACTGTGAGGTCCAGGAACACTGCACTTGTTTTGAGACGTCGCTGGAAGCCATTCTCAACAAACATAAATGCCAGGGCCTGGTCAGAAGTGCTTTGGCCATGGCGAAAACCAGCCTGGTCAACGCTCAAGATGTTGTTGACAGTAGGGGAGATGCGTTCTAGCACAAATCCAATCAAGAGTCCCATCAAGACTCTGATGGGATCGGGCGGACCCAGCGCCTCCTCTCAAAGCGCCATTGTCTTTTGCCTCACCTCGGTAGGGCCCAGAAGTAGGAGTTGGTATGTCTCAGATAATGTATAGTGGGCCCTATCCTCCATCAGCCATACCCATACCGGGGAGAGGATATTTAGGTCAACATCCCCTGCCTTTATAATTGTTTTTTTACCGTTTTATCTGGCAACAAAACTGACACCTTTTTTACAAGGAGTCATGTTTGCATTGATCACAATACCTGCGGTCGGAATGCAAACAAAAAACACAACTCTGATAATGTATGCACTGTCCTTGAAATGGATTGGTCCACACCCGAGACAGCTTTTCTTAGAGCCTAGTCTCACATGGTGTTGGACCAGATGAGCCCAGGGGAGGGGAGTTCTGTTTGAAGAGGTCCGCTAGGTTAGAAGTGCTATTCACCCTGAGGTGCTTGATTTGGGAGAGGCACCAACTGGAGGGGGAGACATTGGGCAGAGGTCTTCCCGAAGGTCGGGGTCAGAATCATGATTTCTGACATTGTGACACTGAGTTTATAGCCTGAGACTGCACCGTACTCCGCAATAAGCTTCAGGAGGGCAGGTATTGAGGTGTCCAGTTTGTGTTTGTAAGCAGAACATTATCCGGCGTATAAATTTATGTTATTTTCAACTTGCCCATAGTGTATACCTAATGTCTCCTGGATACTTCATATTCTGGGTGCCAGAGGCTCAAATGCAATTACAAAGAGAAGGGGGGATGAGGGCATCCCTGTCTCATGTCTCTATTGAGGGGGAACCTCTCTGAGACAAAGCCATTAGGAGTAACTGTCGCAGTCGAATGAGCATAAAGGAGCTTGCACATTTTGCTGAACTGTGGGGGGGGGGGGAGGCTCACCTCTGCATGGTACCAAAAAGAAACCCCCATTCTACCCGATGGAAAGCCTTGTCCCCGCCTAGTGCAATGGCGTATATTTTTGTGCTTGACCTGGAGGCAATATCAACCGAGTCGACCAAGATTCAGATGTTGTCTGAGGGATTCCTGCCTTTAACGGACCCCGTCTGGACAGAGCTAATGACCTCCAGAAGGGCTTTCTCAAGGCACCACGCCAGGGTTTTAGCATACAGCTTATAGTCCGTATTCAAGAGAGAGATGGGCCTGTAGCTCTTGGTCTCGTCTATGGGGAATCCCAGTTTATGTATGACGGTGATTGCCACCTCTTCTGTGGAGTCCGGGAGTTTCCCTTGTATAACAGACTAATTTAAAGTGTCAAGGAGTGTGTTAGGATCATTGGGCCCAGGATTCTGTATAACTCCAATCGGATGCTGTCGGGGCCTGGGGCCTTCCCTACGGGGGAGAAACCCAGGGCCTCCAGGAGTTCGGGGAGCTCGTTCGGGGCTTCCATAGCTTCCCTCCAATCCGGGTGGATATGGAGGTAGGGGAGTCTCAAATAGGAATTTCTCTATATCGGGGCTCGATGGAAGGTGCCAAATCTGACTTGGATGTTTTGTTTTTCCAAACATCTGGCTAGTTTATCAGTTACTCCCATAATGTATGTTTTTTTATAGTTTTAATTACTTGGTCAGTTTCAATCATCGTGTTATTTGATTTGGTTTTGGCATTCAATGCCCTGCTGATAAAATACATAAATTCATATCTGGTACAAAAGATGTATTATAATAACGAAGCTATCAACAGAAGGTGTGTACTGGATTAATTGCACTTGTGGCAAATGCTATGTTGGGCAAACAGGCCGAATGACCAGCACGAGACTAAAAGAACACCAAAGAAATATTCAATACTCCCAAATACAACTGTCAGCAGTGGTGGAACAAGCGTGCCAACAATGACACTCAATTGATTTTGATAATGTTGAAGTTATGTGCAAAACTAGTTACTACTAGCCAAGACTAATGAGATAATCTATCGAAATTTAGAGAAAAATTATTTTAACCGTTCAGTTAGCTACAGACTTAGTGCTGCTTGGAAGCGAATCATCAAATAACACATTGTTTGAATGCATGCCTATACAGGTCACCATACTTCTGTAATAAAGGTCGTGGAAGCGACTTCTGGAATCCGGTCTTTATTTGTCTTTTGTTCACAACACTCCTGTCATACTCCTTCACTTGCTAACAGACAGCATGAGAGGGAGAGAGAGAGACACGCGCGGCCACGTGGCAGCCTGGACCCCGCTCCAGCGTAGCCTCACCCTCTGTTAGTTCCAGATCTGACCACGTGTTGTCCGTATCCACCCCTTTTAATACCCGGGTCACGTGGTACCTTTCCACCAATCCTGGATAACCTCCATGGAATCTTCCAGACTCCATCGTACGATCCCAGGACCGCGCCCCTGACTCGTCCCCCCATTGGCTGTGGCTAAAGCCAGCAGATCCAATCATCTACTTACAGATGTCACCTTCCCATTACATCAGGGCCACACCCCTAGACTTCCCCCCATTGGCTATGGGCCAGGACCGGTAGAGCCAATCATCGTAACGAGGTGTGATCAATCAACCACCCGAACATAGCCTCACATTACACTTCACTAGGAATGACCGTTTTTATGGATATTTTAGTACACACAATCTACAGGAAGTACAAGAACAATGGGCTTACATAATGCGCATCCATAATGTAGGTGATTACCATATATATAAACCAAACGGCAATGGATACCCATAGTCATTTATATTCATTCATTAATCCCTCCCACTTTGTGTAAGAAGAACGCACAAGTGTTGTCACATCTACCCAACTATTTAAGGAACGAAACATGATTTCTCCACAAATCTAGCTGTCGCCAGATGAAGCTAATTATAATTACTGGCGAAACGTCGTACTCAGATTGTAAATGTTGTGGCTTTGCTCCCCAACACACCGGTGTGCTTTACTAATAACGAATTGGCATGTTCTGTTTCAGTGACAAACCTTACTAATTAGCTATGTCGGATGGTGGCAGGTTTAACGACACATTATATTTACGCGATCTAACCCAAAAAACCTGTATTATGCGTAGTGAGTACTGATTCAGGGAGTTGGAGGGAGAGGGGAAAGTTGGGGAGGGGGCCAAACACTGGCCACCCAAGGGGGGAATCTCTGTGTCCTCCGGTGATAGTGTAGAGGTGTTACGGGAGGGCAAACAAACACACCAGGCGTGGTTATGCCCGTACGCGAAGAGATGCTTACATCCACGTCCGCACCGTTTAGCCTGGGGGGCTAATACGGCGCTGGGATCCCCCACGGCCCCACCCCTCGGTGGGGGAGTTGCTATATAAGGCGGTGAGCCGGAGGGCTCGGGGTTCAGTGTTTAGCCTTAACCAGCGAAGAAAGAAGACTGGCTAGATAGGCCCTGGGACTTCCCTGGATCGCCGTCCTTCTCAGGACCGACCAGGGCAAGCCAGTGGCGTGGCCCCGAGAGCCCAGAGCCGATGTTCTTCTAAGAGCCGGTCTGGGGACTCAGGGTGCCGTAATCCCAGCTTAACCAGAGCTGGGTCAGCTAGCCTCCCCTAGCCCTGTAGTGGAGGACCTAGGAGTAGGCTAGCCGGGACAGAGATTGTGGGATCTCCCTGTCAGACGGGTGAAGGGGCCGATACTCCTTGAAGTGTTGTATATCTCGGCCTGTAATATACAACTGTGGTCAATAAATAAGTGTGCCTCCGACTATGTCGTCCAAGTCTCCTTGAACCTACTACAATAGTAATAAAGTGAGGCGATCAGCCGTGACCCATGTTGTGTGCCTTGCATTGTCCATGAGTGTAGGTACAGTACACAGTGTCCTCGTGCACGGGAGGAGGGAGTTGAAAAAAAAACCCTCTCGGGGGAGGACAGGGGCAGGGTGATTTACCAACATAGAAAAAGGTACCCATACAAATGTTAACAGTATCAGGCCAACAGTAACAGCATAGGGGCCATAGAACCAAATACTGGAGAGTTTTCAATTTTACATTTGTGTATCAAGTATCCACATCTGCCATGGTTAGTGTGGATGTGATTTATGGTGGACCATGAGCTTCACGGAAGATCAAATCCAGGGATCGTCTGCGTTAGGTCTTTCACAAGGTGTACGTGAGTTCTTTTGAATTCCATTCAGCTCTCCAAGCTTCATTGGGATTAAATTACCATTGTTTAAGGTTAAGCGCATGGGTCCAAAAGGGATTGCGTGACTTCAAGCGATGACAAGAGATGTTATTGAGATCCTGATGAATGGGAAGGTGACCGTTTTCTTCGATTCGCAGGACTTCCCAGAGGATTGCACTGCTGCGGCGGATGGGTGAAGGAGAGATGTGTAACATCATGGGCAACCAGGGTGTTGGGATCGACTTAATACCCTATACATTTAATTAATATTGCCCCTCCCCGTCTCTCTGAGTTGCCCTCACAGATTAGCAATTCTGATTTAGTGGCTCCATCTCCCAGTACCTTGATATCATGCAGCACCACACGGCCGCCGCGCTTGTTCTGGTACGCGAGCAGCTTGTCGGCGTGCTCGTGCTGCTTGTCGGACAACTCCTTGAAGAACTTGCGTGCGTTCTTCAGAGCCACGTCATCGCGATCAAAGTAGGACGCCTGTTTCCATAGACATCCAGTATCACCATTACAACTAACATCATTACTGTCATCACCACAACCATTACGACTCAACAAAATCACCATCAGAATAAATGACCACTAGTTGGTTTGTGGCCGCATCTGTGGCACTAAACAGTATGACTGCCTGCTGCACCTTTTATTCTATGCTTTCATTACTTTAAATCAACAGGGAGGTTCAGCCCCACACCTTCCTCTTAAGCCTCCACCCCCCTTCCCTGGACAGAGGGATTTGGCTGGTTTGGGTGGTGGTCAGGGTATTGGAAGAGATATGAGTGTAAATGCAGCAGAGTTAGGAATGTTGGGTGGGGATGGAGTGGTTTCACAAACCACCACTAGCCCTCATAGCAGCAACATAATACAACAATTGATAAGGCTTCTTTATCCAGGAAACACTAAAGAATCTCGACAGCGTTTCAGAAGAGTCCTGCCAAGTTCTTTAGTCGGGATGAATGTGGCTGTTGTGTAATTCCAATCAAGTAATTTGGAGTGTAATTTTTCTAATTTGGCAAATTATGGACCGTGACGTGAGCATCACGGGCTCCTTACGGTCCACCAAGTCATACAGATGGCGGGTACTATTTTATGGTAAACACACCGCAGTAAGATCCAAGGTGGCACAGCAGTGAACGGGCTACTGCTGGAAATACATTCACGAAACTACCACCACCACTAGTTAAAAAAAGGATTCGATGTCACGTTGCTCAAGCATCCCAATGCTGAATAAATTACCTGCAGATTACTCAATTGGCATCACACACAGCAGAAACATCGCCCCCTACTGCGAACACCTGGCAGGATCCTCCTGAAAAAAGAATAAATCATCTGAGGCTTTCCTAGGAAAATAAGTGGAGTAATATAAAAGATAATTATTGAGCCGTGGTTGGTCACGTGATTTGGATCCATGCCCAGTTAATTCACTCGCACGCTCGTGCTGACAAACCGACTGATTCTTGCGGTAAAATCAACAGTGATCTCGCCGAGATTATCAGCAGTCAGTTTAACCCAGTACATCAGCGGCGCAACATGTCACTCGGGAAATATATTCGGTCACATCTTCACATCCACCGATATCATAATTGGGACCGAAATTATGGAAAATGTGGGTATTTAAGATCACAGTCTCGTAACGTGCAAAGTTGTATTACCTATTATTCTCCCACCCGTCACAGCGATATCAGAGAGACTGGAAACGACTGGACTATGATTCTTTTCGTCAGAAGATCTGGTGCATTGGCGTGTCTATATCCTGCATCGGCAGTCGATTCATTTGCAGCTAAAGTTTAAATTGACATCACTGCTGTTCTTGATGAACTCGTGCCGAACAAGCACAAATAGAACGGGAAGAGCGCACAGTAACTATCACCGGAGGCGATCACGGCAAAGCAGACGCAGAGTTGGCTGGAGCACCCTTGGAAGAAACCGCTTTCGAGACTGTCTGACTCACAGTGCCGCCTGCAGATCTACCAACCGACTCATTCTTGAATCTCGCAGATCATGCTATGCTCTGCGCATCAATGAGTCCGCTCACGAGCCCCGTGCTCTCTTGTGCATTGCGAATGGTCTTCTGCACTCCAATCACCCATCAACCCGTCAACCAGGTCTGTGCACAGTACTTACAACTTTCTTCGCCAAGAAGATAATAACGATGAAAATGGCAGTTTCTAACTTGAAAGCAACACATGCTCCCAGTCTGCCATCTGAGTTTGACTCGTCCACTGAAAGAAAACTGCGTAACAAAAAAATCAATCTTTTTTGTTCCTGGGTAGTGTTATTTTCTAATTGCTTATGCCTTAGAAGTACAGAAATTCGTTATTAGTCCCCACAAACGTTGTTTTTGTGACCAGGACAGTAATATTTTGAAATGTACCGATTTTCAATGAGAAAACGTGTGCATTTGTGTAATTCCTTCACGTAAAGTCCTGGTCATAAAAGCAAAGTTTGTGGGGAATAATTGCCATTTTCTATACGTTTGAGGCATAAGCAATTAAAAGATAAAACTTACTACCCAGGAACAAAAATCTTGTTACATAGTTATTCACCCACTCACCCATTATTCATCCACTCACCATGGAGAGGTAGACATAGGACGCATGCAGATTCATGTTGACCTGGCGGTTAATGATCGCCTCCACATCTTGGCTGTAGTTTTGACGAACCTGGGGTGCCATTATTTCTGCTTTCGATTGAGAGAATGGGACTCAAGAACACATTTAACAGGAATTTTCTCGGAGGATATTTTGTAACTGAGAGGAGCAAGACTTCCACAAGACGACAGGGTTCCCTCAAACACTGCTGAAGTAAGATCTGTGACCTGACTGAGGGAGCGCTGCTCAGCTCGCAGTTTATATAGCCGCACGGCAGCAGGCGGTGGATAAAGTTAACTAACCAGGGGCTTAACAATGGACGGGGCTCGCATAACAGTAGGCGGGGCTGTTCATTCCTTTGCTAAGAGTGGGTGGGAACGATTGACAAATTAGCTGCTGATGCCGCTGTTGCACAAGCACAAACAACAACAAATCCTAAACACATTCGTCAATAGCATCATAGCCTTAAAAGAAACATATATAATAGATGTTTCCGGTAAAGGCCCGTCTGCATAGTACACAGTGTGAGTCTATGGGTTTCTGTGTCTCTGCGTGTTTGCAACATCCTCACTCAGCTTAGCTCCATCCCTAATCTGTGATTTGTTGAGCGATGGGGCACTGGGGGATACAAAGGCAGGCATGGGGAGGAGGAATATCGCAACATTCTGGGTGTGTTATGTGTAAGAGGGTATGGTTATGGTTAGCACGGTGTACAGTGAGGGAAAAAAGTATTTGATCCCCTGTTGATTTTGTACGTTTGCCCACTGACAAATAAATGATCAGTCTATAATTTTAATGGTAGGTTCATTTGAACAGTGAGAGACAGAATAACAAAAAAAATCCAGAAAAACGCATGTCAAAAATGTTATAAATTGAATTGCATTTTAATGAGGGAAATAAGTATTTGACCCCCTCTCAAGCAGAAGGATTTCTGGCTCCCAGGTGTCTTTTATACAGGTAATGAGCTGAGATTAGGAGCACACTCTTAAAGGGAGTGCTCCTAATCTCAGCGTGTTACCTGTATAGAAAGACACCTGTTCACAGAAACAATTAATCAAACAGATTCCAAACTCTCCACCATGGCCAAGACCAAAGAGCTCTCCAAGGATGTCAGGGACAAGATTGTAGATCTACACAAGGCTGGAATGGGCTACAAGACCATCGCCAAGCAGCTTGGTGAGAAGGTGACAACAGTTGGTGCGATTATTCGCAAATGGAAGAAACACAAAAGAACTGTCAATCTCCCTCGGCCTGGGGCTCCATGCAAGATCTCACCTCGTGGAGTTGCAATGATCATGAGAACGGTGAAGAATCAGCCCAGAACTACACGGGAGGATCTTGTCAATGATCTCAAGGCAGCCGGGACCATAGTCACCAAGAAAACAGTTGGTAACACACTACGCCGTGAAGGACTGAAATCCTGCAGCGCCCGCAAGGTCTCCCTGCTCAAGAAAATACATATACATGCCCGTCTGAAGTTTGCCAATGAACATCTGAATGATTCAGAGGACAACTGGGTGAAAGTGGTGTGGTCAGATGAGACCAAAATATAGCTCTTTGGCATCAACGCAACTCGCCGTGTTTGGAGGAGGAGGAATGCTGCTTATGACCCCAAGAACACCATCTCCACCGTCAAACATGGAGGTGGAAACATTATGCTTTGGGGGTGTTTTGCTGCTAAGGGGACAGGAAAACTTCACTGCATCAAAGGGACGATGGACGGGGCCATGTACCGTCAAATATTGGGTGAAAATCTCCTTCCCTCAGCCAGGGCATTGAAAATGGGTCGTGGATGGGTATTCCAGAATGACAATGATCCAAAACACACGGCCAAGGCAACAAAGGAGTGCCTCAAGAAGAAGCACATTAAGGTCCTGGAGTGGCCTAGTCTCAGGACCTTAATCCCATAGAAAATCTGTGGAGGGAGCTGAAGGTTCGAGTTGCCAAATATCAGCCTCAAAACCTTAATGACTTGGAGAAGATCTGCAAAGAGGAGTGGGACAAAATCCCTCCTGAGATGTGTGCAAACCTGGTGGCCAACTACAAGAAACGTCTGACCTCTGTGATTGCCAACAAGGGTTTTGCCACCAAGTACTAAGTCATGTTTTGCAGAGGGGTCAAATACGTATTTCCCTCATTAAACTGCAAATCAATTTATAACATTTTTGACATGCGTTTTTCTGGATTTTTTTGTTGTTATTCTGTCTCTCACTGTTCATATAAACCTACCATTAAAATTATAGACTGATCGTTTGTTTGTCAGTGGGCAAACATACAAAATAAGCAGGGGATCAAATACTTTTTCCCCTCACTGTATATCCTGGTGGAAGCGCTCGCCTTGCTCCTCCGAGTATGCTCCCATGTTCTCCTTGAATTTATCAAGATGAGCATCAAGGATATGGACTTTGACAGGCATCCTACAGCCCATTGTGCCGTAGTTTTTCACCAGAGTCTCAACCAGCTCCACATAGTTTTCGACCTTGCAATTGCCCAGGAAGCCACGAACCACTGCGACAAAGCTGTTCCAAGCCGCTTTCTCCTTACTAGTGAGCTTCTTGGGGAATTCATTGCACTCCAGGATCGTCTTTTTCTGTGGTCCGACAAAGACACCGGCTTTGACCTTTGCCTCAGACAGCTTCGGGAAGAAGTCTTGAAGGTACTTGAAGGCTGCCGACTCCTTATCTATACAGCTCTGACAAATTGTTTCATTAGGCCCAATTTGATGTGCAGTGGTGGCATCAGCACCTTCCGGAGGTCCACCAGTGGCTTCCACTTTGCATTGTTCCTCCCCACAGAGAACTCGATCCGTTGTGGCCAGTTTCGCCTGTGGCGGTACGCCTTGGTGTCCCTGCTGTCCCAAAGACAAAGATATCAGGGAAACTTGATAAAACTGCCTTGGAGTCCCATCAGGAATGCCACCATTTTGAAGTCTCCGATGACCTCCCAGCCATACTCATCATACTTCAAGGTGTCCAGCAATATCGTGATGCTGTTGTAATCCTCTTTGAGGTGCACCGAGTGAGCCAGGGGAAGAGACGGGTACTTGTTACCATTATGAAGCACCATGGCTTTGAGGCTCCAGGATGAGCTGGCAATGAAGAGGCGCCACTCATTCTGGTTACAGGCAATTCCAATTACCTCGAACAGACTGGTCACATTGTGGCAGAAGCAGAGCCCATCTTGACGGGTGAAGAAGCTGCAAAAAGGTTGGTGACGCTTCCTCTGATCTGTGACTTGCACACTTTTATCCAACTCTGCAAACCCACCGGCTATCATCAGAGATTTGTTCATGAAGCCATCCAGATAAAAACACAGACACAACTTCAACCGAAAAGATGGATACAAACTGAGCAATCATTGGAAAGACGTTATTAACCAGGTAAAGTCTTAACTGACTGTGATGTTTCCATCCTACCTGCCTATGTCAGCTGTTATTTCCGACTCCTTGTGTCTCTCTCTGTGCTTCTCTCGGATCTCTCCCTCGGTGACTCAAGTGCTGCTGCGGGGTCCCACTTTCTGCCCCGCCCCCTCTCTCACTCCCCCATTCTTCCCTCCCCCCTACCGCCGATACCAATATAACCTCGTGGCACGGCAGCGCTCTCACCTACTTCATCAGTTTTTTTCTTGCTGTAGTTGTCTCACCTGATGACGATTGCTTGTGTTGCAATCGAAACGTCGTGATCTATATTTTTTTCTACCTACGTGACTTTACCTAAAGAACCAAAGAGTATGGATTCCTGCAGTCATGAAAGCTTAAAATCAAGATTTATTCAACAAGTTCCACTACTTGAGCCTAGATGTCACAAGCTCAGCATTGGACTTGGTGAGACCAAGATCTCTGATCAAGTCGTTGAGGTCTTTTGGTTGGGGTAGTATGGGTTTCTCTCCTCAGCTCCACCCCTGAAATTGTCATCTGGATCTACAACGTCTTCCTCGCTCTCTGACTTCCTGCTCTCTTCTAAAGATGGCTGCTCTCTTTTTGGGGAGTGGGTACGGGGAGCTCATGGCAGTGTGGCACCGGGGCGATGGATGGTGATAGCAGGTGCATTCTTGCCAGTCCAACGTTTGGAAGGTTCCACCATGCAGAAATAGCAGTTGCTTGAGTGGTTAGTGGGTTCCTGACAAATTCTTGGGATAGCGAACTTCATGGCTCTCTTTTCCCCTCTGTACCATCCTACAAAAATACACTTATTTCACCCATGACTAATGTGTAAGAGATTCTCGCAACATTGTTCATATATGATATATTTGTTCAATAACACTTAAAATTCTAAAGCATAAATTTTTTTTTACTTTTACAATAAAAAAAATTGTAACAAATTTTCTAACATAAATTTCCGAGCAATAATTGTCCATCTTACATTCCAGAGTTTTTTGGCATTGCTCTAAGGTGAAATAAGGTTCCCAGGGTTTGTCTTGAGTGGTTCCTACCTAAGTTCATGCATAATTATCTTAAATATAAGAACTGTATCCTGCGGCGAGATCTGAAACCTGAGCCTGGACATAAATGCACTAAAATCATAATCAGTAAATGTTAAAGCGAGAATAATTATATTTTCACGATTGGTAATACACCCCTAGACAACGAAGCCAAGCATCACATCACACACAAAGAAATCACAAATAATCACATACACATAATACACCCCTAAACAACGAAGCTAAGCATCACACACACACCCATGTAGTGAGTCCAACTGAGTTGCAGACGTTATCTTTGGAGCAACACTATTTAGTCCGCATTAACATGCACCACAACACGATCTACACTCGGGTCTCGAATGCACATCTAACCACGCTACGGCAGAACTAGACACGGTTCGCTATCCCGGTCCGGACCACAAACGGGGTCCCAGACCGTGTGGCTAGAGGCTTCTTCTCCCCGACGTGGATTTTCGTAACACCAGCACACGAAGAACCCCGAGCTCCTCACGGGGCCCTTGTTATATGCCCTCGGGCTGGGGCTGGCTCCGCCCTCAGCCCCGCCCACCTTCCAGGTCTCTCGAGCTCTTTCTCGAAGGTTCTCGAGAGCTCCTTTGGACCACGTGACCGCCCCACGGCCCCCGTCCACCAGTGGCTGGCCCCCCTCCAGCAGGTCAACCAGCGTATCATGCCCCAAAGTAACCCTGGCTGGCTGACGGTCCCTCTCGCTCCCTCGCCGGGAGCCCGCACCGCACACTGCTCGCGGTGCCTCCGCGCTAACCAGCGCTCACCGAAGCCCCGCTAGGGCTGGTACTTCAGCCTAGATCCTGACAAAACATTAGCAAGCCCCAGCACCAGAGTGACAAGCACAGTCACTACACACACGTTAATCACACACTGTCTGACACACACACGATACGCCCCTAGACAACGAAACCAAGCACCACACTCACACATTCACACATCAATTACAAATACACTCACACACATAATACACCCCCTAGACAACGAAAGAGACAATAATAATACACATAACTACACGCACACCTAGTGATCATAATACAAACCAACACACACATTAATAAAACTCCTCTACACGCACACATAGATCATATACATACATTTTCACGTAATATTTAACATACATTTAATCACACATACGATTGATCACAATACACTCAATGAACATCAATTAACATTAAATACACACACGTTTAATCATTTATTAATCCCATGCATTTTCATAATTTCATAATTTGCATATCATACATTTCCATATTTTCCATGTTTTTTCTTTAAAAAAACACATTTCACAACACAATATATACAACAGTATCAAAGGCCGCTGATACGTGCAACATAACAAGGGTTTAAATGCAGCCCCTGTCCATTGCCATGAGGAGTTCGTCTGCCACTCAAACCAAGGCGGACTCAGTTCCATACTGGGCCCTGAAGCTTGATTGAGTGACATCAAAGAAGCACTTGGCTTCAAGATATGACTCCAAATGGGAGGAGACCACCCTTTGTATAATCTTCAGAAAATGCGAATATTGGATATCGGGCGATAGTTAGCCAGAGAATTCTCCTTCTGAAAGGGAAACATTGACCAATTCAGTCACCATTGGCATTACTGGCTCGAAGGCCTCCTAAATCACAAAGTGGTCCATTTCATCCCCGCAGTAGTCTGGATGAGGTCTGCAGGTAGGACTGGTAAAATAAGACTCAAAGATGAGAGGAGCCCTTGAGTCCAAGCAAGGATCAGGAATAATTGCTAGGCAAATAACCTACCTAATGCAATTGGTCTTCTTAGCAAAGAACCGATGGAAATATTTGCAGCACTCTTCAGAAGGAGCAACCTATATGGACATACAGTCTGGGTGAATAAACTGTTGACCAAACTGAACAGCTCAGCATTGCGGTTCTTTGCTAAGTCAATCATCATGGCGACGTACTTTTTCTTTGCCGCAAAAATAGCCCGTGTCTAAGCCCGTTTACAGTTTCGTCGATTTATTCGATCATCATCGAGCCGAGATCTACACCAGCATTGTTGCATTTTCCTAAATTGTACTTTTAGAGCCCTGGGGTCTATGGAATACCAGGGGGGGAGGTGCTCGTGATAACTTATACATGAAGATGGCGGTGAGCAGCAAGATCGTGGATAGCAGCATGGAGCACTGAATTATACTTATAAACCCTTTAATTGATGGTGCCACTGTCACAGTAAGAGGAAATGTTTGGCTGATAAGGGGTCATGAATTCCAGAAGGGGTCATTTGCCTTTTGGGCCGAACCCAGCCTCCCTGGATTCCCCCAGACTGTCGGATACGGGTGGGGAGACTCTTGGTCTCAGCAATTATCATCCTGTGATCAATCCATAGTGCAGACGAAAATTGTATGGCCCAAACTGAGACCCTCTGGGCGAATACTATGTTGATCATGTGGCCGTAATCATGGGTTGGGCCCTGAATAAACTGAGTAAATCCCATGGAACCCATGGTATCCAAAAGGTCTGTAGCCAAACTGTCAGATGGGTCATACATCCATGTGTAGTGACATAAGAAGGGAAGGGCTGCTGGGGGCTCTGGGACCCTGGGTTGGTCCAGACGCTTAAGCCTCTTGGCACCAGGCGTTGGGTTCTCAGGCGCTTAAGCCTCTTGGCGCCGCCAACGGGGAGGGGGGGCTGTGTGTGCTCTGTGGGATGTCTGGTGGCGCACACGGCCCCACCCCTCGTTGGACCAGGCATAAAAGGAGAGCTCCCTGGACGATCAGGGCCCAGTTGTAACTCAAAACCCAAGGCCCACGACCAGCCATCTGAAGACCCTGGGATGCTGTGAGAGCCAGTGGTGGGACTCTGGAACTCCCGACTCAACCCGACGACGCTGGGACTCTGGAACTCCCGACTCTACGACCTTGTGAGGGCGAGTTCCAGAGCGTAGCCAGAGTAGAGTATCTAGGCTGTGTACCTAGGCTGTAACAGAGTATCAGGAGTGTTGGAGAGTTGGAGTGTTGGAGTACTGTTGGAGTGTTGTATTGTAATAAAGAAGTTACCTCTACAAGTGTCTCCAGAACCCGTTACATTTGGTGTCAGAAGTGGCAATGGAGACAAGAGGTGAGCCACGTACCTTCAGTCCTGACGGCGATGTTGAGGAGCAAGCGGCAACGGGGCAGCCAACTCGGGCCGACAACGACGCCGCACCGCCGGCTGAGCAGTCGTCCACCACACCTGCCGATCCTCCTCCAGCGTCAGGAGCAGCAATGGAGGAAACGCTGCTTCGCCTCACCGAGCTGCTCCATGCCACCGTCTCCATCCTGGACGACAAGCGTCGCTCACAGGTGGAGACAGGAGGGAGAGAGGCGGCGCAGCGGCCGCGCCATTCCGCCGGCTCCAACACAAAGATGGCAGCCGTTCCCCCCGTCACTTCTGCTGGGGGAGCAATGACCGCTGGGAGCGACGTCACTTCCGGGCCCAGCGTGGGCCAACCCGACGACGACGCGTCATCAGCGCTGCGTCCCTCACCGCCGGGTGACAGCTGTTTGCAACCTAGCAACGCCGCGTCATCCGCGCTGCGACCTTCACTGCCGGACGACAGCTGGCTTCAACCTAGCATACCGCGTCATCAGCGCTGCGACCGGACAGTGAGGGCGCCATTCTTACTGTAACCAGCGCCGGGGCCGGCACATGGACCGACATGCTGGTCGCCGCCTTTGCTGCTCTGGCCAAAGGTTGGAGGTCGGGAGACCAGGCCCCTGACATTTCGTACATTTACGCGCTCCGGATTAATGATTTTTTTGTTGACATTTTCTTCGTTGTCGTCCGGGAGTCGTGACTGTTGTTGGGTAAACTGTGTGGAGCTTTGCTCGTGAGTGTTGTCAATGTGTGTGCAAAACTTTGCTTGTGATTGTTAACAATGTATGGTTTGTATTGAGCTTTGTTCATGATTGTTAATGTATAGCTTGTGCTGTCATTGTTAACGATGTATAGACTGTATGGGGCATTTATCTTGAGATGATGACATGCTGCCAAGGATTTGGAATTGTCAGGCTGGCTCTCAAATATCTTGGGATGCAGATCCTGACCAGGATGGGCCAGCGGGTGTTGCGTGTCTAACACGAGAGTTGTGGTCCCGTCATGCTATGGCTGACGGCTTGACCTGACAGCCCGGAGATAGAGACACTCCGTGGCATGTCTAGCCTAGTGGGCTGTGTGCTCACATGGCTCAGAGAGTGTGGTCCCGTCATGCTATGGCTGACGGCTTGACCTGACAGCCCGGAGATAGAGACACTCCGTGGCATGTCTAGCCTAGTGGGCTGTGTGCTCACATGGCTCAGAGAGTGTGGTCCCGTCATGCTATGGCTGACGGCTTGACCTGACAGCCCGGAGATTGAAACACTCCGAGGCGCGTTGAAAGTGGGCTGGAGATCCGTGGTGTTCAGGTGTAGTTGTCCCGTTACGTTGGGACTGTATCCCTCAGTTGTTAGGGTGCATGTTGTGTAGGGAGTGAACGATGGGTCGTCTCAGCTCGGTCGGTACAGCTATATGTTGCGATGCGAGTCTTGGAGAGAAATTGGGTCGTCTCAGCTCGGTCGGTACAGCTATATGCTGCGATGCGAGTCTTGGAGAGAGATTGGGTCGTCTCAGCTCGGTCGGTACAGCTATATGCTGCGATGCGAGTCTTGGAGAGAGACTGGGTCGTCTCAGCTCGGTCGGTACAGCTATATGCTGCGATGCGAGTCTTGGAGAGAGACTGGGTTGAAGCCCCCCGATATGGCCGACGTGCGCGGTTTTAGGATGGAGATGCCATGTTGGAAAGGCGGGGGGTGCTAACGGTTGACATGTAATGTCGGTGGTGGTCCTCATTGAGGGCTGCTGGGACGCAAGCACGGGATGCCTTTTGGAGATGCGGTTCGCGCGTGCGGCCACCATTTCTGGACAGGAGCAGGCAGATTTATTTTGTTTGTGTCATGTAAATTTTATATATATTTTAAAATGTAGACACTGGAGCAGCCCTGAAGTGCGACTTCTTTGCCCAGTACATAGGTCGGCCCTGAAGTACGACTTCTCGACCCGGGACGTAGACAGACGTCCAGATTAGTGTGTGTAGAGGGATGCTCGACATGTTGGTCTTCGCCTTCTCTCCACCTGACGGATGGGAGGCTGGCAGGGTGTGTGGAACCCTGCCATCCATGCGGTGGTTGTGCATCCAACGCGCGGAATCTGTATATTTGTTGTTGTTAATTCCCCGTTTTCTATGCGGATCCCGAGGAGGGCTAGGTGTGCCGCGGGTCGTTTGTTCATGTGTCATTGCTTCACCTTTTTGTTGATTGATGCTTGTATATAGTGTAGAGTTGTACAGGTTGGTTATGGTATTTATGGTTGCTTTCTTGTTCTCTTTTCTTTTCCTGTTGAGGCTCGCGTATTTTTTTTCTCTCTCTCCCTTTCGTTAATTTAAACTTCTAATTATTGACAGCCGGGACGGCTGGAGGCTACATAGAGGGGGGTAATGTAGTGACATAAGAAGGGAGGGGCTGCTGGGGGTTCTGGGACCCTGGGTGGGCCAGACGCTTAAGCCTCTTGGCACCAGGCGTTGGGTTCTCAGGCGGGTCCAGACGCTTAAGCCTCTTGGCACCAGGCGTTGGGTTCTCAGGCGCTTAAGCCTCATGGCGCCGCCAACGGGGGAGGGGCTGTGTGTGCTCTGTGGGATGTCTGGTGGCGCACACGGCCCCACCCCTCGTTGGACCAGGCATAAAAGGAGAGCTCCCTGGACGATCAGGGCCCAGCTGTAACTCAAGACCCAAGACCCACGACCAGCCATCTGAAGACCATGGGATGCTGTGAGAGCCAGTGGTGGGACTCTGGAACTCCCGACTCAACCCGACGACGCTGGGACTCTGGAACTCCCGACTCTACGACCTTGTGAGGGCGAGTTCCAGAGCGTAGCCAGAGTAGAGTATCTAGGCTGTGTACCTAGGCTGTAACAGAGTATCAGGAGTGTTGGAGAGTTGGAGTGTTGGAGTACTGTTGGAGTGTTGTATTGTAATAAAGAAGTTACCTCTACAAGTGTCTCCGGAACCCGTTACACATGTGTTGAAATCTCCCATCACAGTTCTGCTAGGGAATTCCAGTAACAAGGGGGAGATTACCTCAGACAGCTGAGACGTAAAATCGCCTTTGCTTCCAGGTGGTCTATAAACAAGGGTGAAATACAGGCCCTGATTCTCATTCAGAGCACAACGCACAAACGTGAATTCAAATGCCCATTATGCCACTGTTTCCCATGATCAATCATATACTACCACCAGTAGGAAGCCCACAGCTTCAGCTGCCAACTGAAAACACCACATCTCTGAGCGTGAGATATTCACCATTCTGGACAGACTCCACCACACAGCCACTGGCCCTGACAACCTACTAGCCTGGTTTATCCGTGTTGGTGTCTCGATATGTTGCCGGCCCACTGCCCAGCTATTTCATTTTTTTCTCTCCTCCTCAACTGTTCCTGAGCAGTGGAAGCGAACCTCAATAAATCCTAAACCTAAGATGTCCACCCCTGTCAGCCGTTCGACTTCAAACCAATATCCATCACTTCTGTTATATCCAGGATGCTTGAAAGGATTGTTGTAAGGGCATTCATCTATCCCATTCTGCATAAACCCACCACCATCCTTGACTTTCTGGGATCAATTTTCCTTCCGCCCTTTAGGCTCCACCACTGCTGCTCCACATCAATATACTCTAGACCGTTGCTGTCATGCTCACCACAAGTGAGTACGTTCGAGTCATCTGCCTGGACTTCAACAAAACCTTTGACACTGTCCATCATGCTTGTTAACTTGAGAAACTCTCAATCGTTAACGTTTCGGACAACATCTATAACGGAGCAGTTTCATTTCTCAATAACCATTCTCATTGCACCAAGTTTGTGAATGAAACTTCTGAGTATGCTGCGATCAATGCCAGTGTAATCCAGGGGTCAGCGCTTGGCCCTGCAGGCAGGCTTTATCGTCACGGCCACTGACCTACAACCGAGAACCACTGGTGATGTACTCGTTAAATTCCCACGTGACAATCTATTTGATTATTCCAGGATCCAATTTTTGCACCACCTTCCGAAGAAATCGACCACATTCAGAAGTGGGCCACATGTAATGACATCACACCCAATCAAGTCCACATAATTGATCTTCAGGCCAAAGGGTAGACAAGGCACCTCTGCAGCATCAAACACACCCCTGATCCACCTCTCCTTCAATTGATCAAGAGGCGGTGATGAAAAATTTGGATGTGATCATCACCAGTAACTTTTCAATGCCCCCCCCCCCCCCCCCCATTTTGCCTCTGTACTTGCGTCCTGTGCTCGTACTTTTTATGCCTAACACATATTCCGAGCGCATGGAATGCCGCAAAGCTGCATTTATACTGTTTACGCCTCAACCATTATTGCTAAGATGAGCTACGGCTCTCCAGCATAGTGGCGATTTACGAACGCAGCTGAGCGTGATCGGCTTGAGTCAGTTCTGCGCCACAGCAAAAGAGCGGGGTTCTGTGCACCTAGTCGCTGATTGGTCCCTCATCACGCGTTATTCTATCTAACCATCACCGTGTTCTACACCCATTTCTCCTCCCAAAAATCAAAAGAACGTATTATCACTTGCGCTTGCAGCCCCAAGACCATGCATGACAACACAATACGTCTCTACTAGGAGACCAGCTCTTCATAGTTCATATGCTTTATTTTTCATTGTTAGTAATCTCGATTTCTTGATTGTGGCTACCCCCATTGATGTTTGCACTTTATTGTTTAGATCAGCACTATCTGACCCCCCCCCCCCGCCCTTCTGTTTCCCTCCTTTGGCGACATGTTGCAGCCCTTTCCTGAAATTATGTACACAGCCATGGAGTGGCAGCTGCTCTGACTCACTTGAACGTGAATGTGTGAATAAACGACTTCTATACTATATATCGGACCCGTGTCACGTGGAATGGAAAATCACCGATTAACAACCCGGAACGTGACAATAAGAAATCGCTGCGTGGGAACTCGCATAGCATAGATGGCAAGCTTGTGTGGAAATATCATGTGTCTTCATAGAGATAAGAAAACATTAACACACGTAACCACAATGACCATCACGTCAATCTGGCATCTTCAACCCATTGCAATGTTTGCATAACAGCAGTAACAACAACAACCATAGTCCCGCACTATTATCACGGTTGGCTACGTACGGTGTGAAAGAAGTTCAATACACATACATACAGCAACGACGTGTATTTGATTATGATGCTTCTGTTTCGTTGGCAGTGATGCACAAGCATAAATATCAACACTCAACATATTCATTAATAACTGTGTGTGACCTTAAAATAAACTATTTCCCAAATGTCACCTGTTATATATAGTGTCCTTGTGTAATGCGGTTGTAAACGGCCCTTCTGAGGTGCCGTCAGGGGGGGAGGAGTTAGGTCACGTGGGGGGAGAGGGGTTGAGTATAGAAGGAGGGGAACCGGAAGAGCAGAGAGAGTGACGGGGAACCAGGAACAGAGGAAGGCCACGAAGGGCGAAGCGGGGTGTGGCGAGATCGCCACGAACACGGGGGGAGCGAGGATCGGCACCGTTGGCCAGCGGTGACCGACCCGAAGCAGCGAGGAGGCTGCAGTCAGCAGCGGGGCTGCACAGAGAGAGTGGGCAGCGGGTCTGCATACAGTGACAGCCAGAGGGTCTGCACATAGGGGTAGCAGCAAGTCTGCAGGGAGGAGGTTACAGTAGATGAAGCAGAGAGTCAGAGGGGTGAGGAAGCTATAATAGCAGTGAATAGCCGGGGGCTACAAATACAGGAGTTATAACAGAGTGCCGTGTGGGTAAAGACGTGAACCTGAATAAAGACACGAAGACAGAAAGAAGTGTTCGAGTCCTTTTATTACACTGGAGTCAGAAGTGAAACGGCATGGCGAAACAACTGAGGAAGAAGAATATCCCATCTCCGGCGTCGGCTTCATCATCGGACGACGACGATCTTCCTCCTGAGGTCGGCTTCACTTCGGCGGAGGGAGAGATCCGTGAGGGCCCGGGTGTGGAGGAGGTTGCCGCTGCGCCCGACCCATCTGCGTTGAAGGACGAAGATTTAAGATGGACCCGGATGGCGGAGCAACTGGCGACCCTAAAAACCGTCATCACGGAGTTGTGTGACCTTGTCACGCCAAGGGCGGCGTTGGAAGGTGATGGTGGTGATCGGCAGGAGCCCGGGTCGTCTTCGATGGCGCCGCCATCGACCACGCGGCGTGAAGACGCCATCTTGGGCGTGGCGCACCACGGAAGGCGGGAAGCCGCCATCTTGGGGCCGCCACGAAGATCGTCCGCCATCTTGGCGACACCGCGTTGCGACGCCTTGCTGAACTTGCCGCCGGAAGAGTCGGTGACGGACGGAAGCAGGCCAAGGAGCCGCAGTCGTCACCTTACAACTGTTAAGGAGTTCTCCATCGGGGGCGATTGGAGTGCGTTCGCTTGTCGATTTTTGGCGGCGGTACGAACGGCAAGGTGGACGGACGCCGAGGCGCTGGAGGTGCTTCCGACTCTCCTTGACGATGAGTCTGTTCGTTTTTTTCGCTCTATAAAAGCTGCGAAGAAGAAAACATTGCGTGGAGTGTTCGACGAAATGGCGGACGCGTACGAGCCACCGGATGACGCCCATCGCCGCTTCGTGCAGCGGCAACGCGCACCGGAGGAGTCGCCTGTAGCGTACAGGGGCGCCGTGCTGGAACTCGCGATGGCCGCTTACCCGGAGACGGAGCCTGACCTGCTGGAACCTCTCATCTTGGGGAAGATGTTGGAGTTATCCCGGGATCTGGGCATTCCTATGCCGGCTTGCGGTCACGAGAAACTCACGTCCCGGACCGCGGCTAAGTGTTTGGACGCCCAGTTCAATCTCCGCCGCTGGAAACAAGTCACGGCGTGGACGGGCGGTCCTGTCGTCGATGGGGGGGCCGTAGGGTGGGACCCTACAAAGGCCGTGTACGTGCCGGATGCGACCGGCCCAAAGGAGCTGTCGGCCGCCTCCACTCCGTGGCCGGCTCGAAGCGAGCCGGGGCCGCGGGCTCCGCCGCCGGCGCGGCCACGTCGGGACGGGGTGCCTGCTGCGCGCCGACCCGACGTCGACTGTTTCCGCTGCGGCCGTCGGGGCCACTATGCCAGGGACTGCTGGGCCCGGGTTCCGGGGCCGCCCCAGCAGGAGGCCTCGATCGCGGACGTCCCAAAGAAAGACCCTCCGGCACAGGCAAGTCGGTGCGCACCAGACACCCGGCAAGGCCTGACACCTCACTCATCGCCGTTGTTGTGCGACGCGGATGTTCTAAAATATGGGAGGCCAGTATCTGCGCCTTGTCGCTCGATAACGCAGTGGCGTAAGTTGGCTCGGCGGGTTGTCGCGGCCGCTACAGGTTCGTCCACTGTACCGGGGTCGATCCAAGGGGTGGACGTGCGTATTTTGGTGGATTCCGGGGCGTCCGCGACCATTATTTCGGATGTCATATTCCATCTTTTGAACATCCCACCGGGGGCCGTGAGGCCGGCTTACGCTTCCTGCATCGCTGCGAACGGGGGTAGTATGGGCATCGTGGGACAGGTGGACGCTAATATTTCTATCGGGGGGGTCTCGGCCTCGGGCGTTGTGTTAATTTCGAGGTCCCTGGCGGTTCCTTGCTTGTTGGGCACGGATTTTTTGGCTAAGATGCCCATTTTAATTAGAATCAATGAAAATTGCATTGAACTGCCAGGGGGCCGCAAATTGGCGTTTTTACAGTCCACCTGGGGGCGACCGGCTCCGGTTGCCCAGGTGCAGGCGTTATCGGAAGTTTCAGTTGATATTCCACCTGGCTCGCAGATGCTCATTCCCCTACGATACCGGAAGCCGGTTCCGGGTCGGCAGAGTGCTTGTGGAATTTTGCTGTCGCCGTCCGCCGCTGTTACGGGCGGATTGGCACTGGTGGGGGCGCAAACCATTGTCCGTCCGGATCAGCGCCCGTTTTTGCAGGTGTTAAATGCGACTTCTGAAAGCGTGTGTGTGCCGGCTGGTACCGTTGTGGCACACGCCACTACGGCGTTTACGGCTCAGAGTGACATTCCGGACGGGGGGCTGGTGGGTGGTGTTTCACACGACGGAGGGGTGGACGATCGTTGGATCGCCGAATTATGTGCGGAAAATTCGGCCCTTTCCGCTGAGCAGCGTTGTGCGATTCATAAATTATTAGCGAGCTATTCCGATGTGTTTAGCTCGGACGATTTGGACTTGGGACGCACCTCGCTGCTCTCTCATCACATCGAAACGGGGGACGCGGCCCCTATCCGCTTGAACTCGCGTCGGATGAGTCCGGCTGAGCGTGAGCACGTTCGAGGGGCAGTGGAAGACATGTTGAAAGCGGATATTATATCTCCGTCTAATAGCCCGTGGGGTGCGCCTGTCGTGTTGGTTAAAAAGAAAGATGGTAAATTACGATTTTGTGTGGATTTTCGGAAGTTAAATAAAGTGTCGGTGGCAGATGCGTATCCCCTGCCGCGTATGGACGATTCTCTCGACGCCTTGTCAGGGGCTAAGTTTTTTTCAACGCTAGATCTCTCTTCGGGCTTCTGGCAGCTTCCCCTTGACGAGCCCTCGCGGGAAAAGACAGCGTTCCGTACGCCGCAGGGGTTGTTCCAATTTAACTGTCTGCCGATGGGGTTGAATGCAGCCCCTGCCACCTTTCAGAGATTGATGGAGTTGGTATTGACGGGGTTGCAGTGGGAGACATGTCTCATTTATTTAGATGATAATATTGTCTTCAGCCGCACATTTGATGAGCATTTATTGCGGTTGGAGGCCGTTTTTGCCAGAATGCGTTCTGCTAATTTGAAATTCAAGCCTAAGAAATGTCATCTACTGCAACGTTCCGTTCGATACTTGGGACATATTGTTAGTGCGGACGGGGTGGCCACGGATCCAGAGAAAACTGCGTGTGTCCGGGATTGGGCAACCCCCGCCACGGTGGGTGATGTGCGTCGGTTTTTGGGGTTCGCCTCATATTACCGGAGGTTTGTTCCGAATTTCGCTACTATCGCCAGGCCTTTGCATCTCCTTACTGGGAAGAGGCACAAATTTGTGTGGGGACCGCCGGAGGAGGCGGCGTTTCGGAGCCTGCGCGACCTACTGGCTACTGCGCCGACGTTGGATTATCCGGATTTTGAACATCCCTTCATTCTGGATACTGATGCGAGTGACACCGGGATTGGGGCGGTGTTGTCCCAGTCAAAAGGTGGTGTTGAGCGTGTGGTGGCGTACGGGAGTCGGGTTTTGTCTCCCGCGGAAACTCGTTACTGCGTCACTCGCAGGGAACTTTTGGCTATTGTGTATTTTCTCCGCCAATTTCGACCGTATCTGTACGGTCGGTCGTTTATTGTCCGAACGGACCATGCGGCCTTGCAGTACGCTCTTAAGATGGACCAGCCATCCGGACAATTGGCGAGATGGCTGGACACGTTGCAAGAATTCTCCTTCCAAATTCACCATCGGAAGGGTGTGCGTCACGCTAACGCGGACGCACTGTCCAGGTTGCCGCAACAATCCCCTTGTGCGTGTGCGTCGGGGACGCATAGGTGTGGACCGGCTCAGCCCCCCCCTCAACCTGTCGCGCGGGCAGTGGATGTTCTCGAACCTCCGCTTACACCGGGACCGGTTGAAGGGGGACCGGCTGACGGGATTTTGCGTCTTCCAAGGTCTGTGTGGATTCGGGAGCAAATGTTGGACGATTCTTTGGTGTCGTTACGGAAACGAACGGAGAAGGCGGGTAAGGAAGTCGGTGCGGGTGGTAATTCGGAAACTGCTCTCCGAGATGGGTTACTGATGTGGAGGGAAGGGATACAGGAACACTGGCGTCTCGTTGTGCCTGCGTCATTGCGCTATGAGTTGATTCGATCTTTGCACTGTGACACACTTTTACACCTGGGGGTGCAGAAAACCCTATTGACGCTGCAACGAGACTATTATTGGCACGGCATGACGACGGATGTCGTCGGTCACGTTCGCGCGTGTCCCGATTGTGCCCGCCGTAAGCCGCCTAAACATCCATATGTTCCGCCGATACAATCGATTAAAGTATCTCGGGTTAATGAGTTGGTGGCGTTAGATATTTTGGGACCCTTTCCGCCATCAGCTAAAGGGAATAAGTATTTACTGGTGGGGGTGGAGTACCTCTCTCGCTGGCCGATGGCCTGGCCCTTGCCTGACCAGTCAGCGGCGTCTATCACGGACGCCTTTCTATTTGGGTATGTAATGGACAAAGGGGCTCCGGAGAGGCTCCTTACGGATCAGGGACGTAACTTTTCGTCTAAATTGTTGGGGGAGGTGTGTGCGGCTCTTGGAACTAAAAAGATACGGACGTCCCCCTACCACCCGCAAACGGATGGTATGGTGGAACGGTTGAATCGGACTCTGTCCGCCATGCTGTGCCATACAGTCGGGGAAAACCAATCTGATTGGGATTTGCATATCCCTGGGGTGCTTTCGGCGTATCGCATGACGCCGCACGCGGCTACTGGATACTCGCCGTTTTTCCTTATGTACGGCCGTGAGAACGTGCCGCCGATTCATGACCAGTTGGGAACCGGTGCGAGGGGGCCTGTTAAGCCTCTTCCTGAGTATATTAAGGACAACGTTCGGCGTGTCGCTGAGGCGAGGGAAAATGCCCGCATGGCTACTGCCAAGGCTCAGGCCAGGAATGAGCGGTGTGCCCGACGTTCAAAGGGGGAGTGTCCCTGGAAAAAGGGGGACCTGGCCTGGCTTCATTGCCCACAGGTGCGGCCAGGTACATCTCCTAAATTACATCGACCTTGGCAGGGTCCGGTCCGCCTCATTGAGGTTCCCAACCCACAGTCGGCGCGTGTTCAGGTTGGTGCACGGCGTTGGTTCGTGCACACGTCCCGGTTGAAGCCATACATTGCCCTACGGCCGGATGCGTCATCTCCCCAAGTTGCCTTGCCGGGGTCTGTTGCTGCCGACTCGCCCTTGCCTGTGTCTGCTGACCTTGCGAGAGCGCCTGTCGTACCCTTCACAGACAAGCCGGCCGTGACAGCGCAGGGAGGAGGACCTTCCGCTTGTGGGACGCCGACCGGAGCCGCAGAACCCACGGGACCTGCAGCTCTTCCTATCCCTCCGCGGACGCGAGTACGGGATGTTTCTGGACGCGAGCGGGACAGTGGCGGGCCTCCAATGGCGACGGAAGAACTTGCGCCCGTCGCCCCTAAAACCCTTCCACGTTCCCGCTCGGCGGGTGGGCCGCCGACCGTCCGGGACGGCCCGGCTACCCGTACTCGCTCGAAATCCCTCACGTTTCGTTAGATTGTGTTGTGTTGTGTTATTGTTATAATGTTCTTCAATGCTTCGTGTCTTTTTGCGTGTTGGCCCTTTACACCCGCATTGCTTTTCAGGTTGCAATTCAGCCGAGGTCGGCTGGATTTTCTTTAGGGGGGAGGGTGATGTAATGCGGTTGTAAACGGCCCTTCTGAGGTGCCGTCAGGGGGGGAGGAGTTAGGTCACGTGGGGGGAGAGGGGTTGAGTATAGAAGGAGGGGAACCGGAAGAGCAGAGAGAGTGACGGGGAACCAGGAACAGAGGAAGGCCACGAAGGGCGAAGCGGGGTGTGGCGAGATCGCCACGAACACGGGGGGAGCGAGGATCGGCACCGTTGGCCAGCGGTGACCGACCCGAAGCAGCGAGGAGGCTGCAGTCAGCAGCGGGGCTGCACAGAGAGAGTGGGCAGCGGGTCTGCATACAGTGACAGCCAGAGGGTCTGCACATAGGGGTAGCAGCAAGTCTGCAGGGAGGAGGTTACAGTAGATGAAGCAGAGAGTCAGAGGGGTGAGGAAGCTATAATAGCAGTGAATAGCCGGGGGCTACAAATACAGGAGTTATAACAGAGTGCCGTGTGGGTAAAGACGTGAACCTGAATAAAGACACGAAGACAGAAAGAAGTGTTCGAGTCCTTTTATTACACTTGTAAGGACATGGGTTATCCAGGAACCAGTTCCGTGGACAAGGCAGCCGTATCAACAAGGCCGTGGGCTCGAGAGGCTGCAGCCCAGGCAGGATTGGTGTCACCCAGCGCGGTAACTCGTGGTTGGTGTCACCCCTCATGGACCTCTGCCCGTACCAGACCATACAGAATCCTTAGTAATGATTTTTTTCTACTAACGTTACTCGTAAATCAGATTTCCCGTATATCTTCTTCTTTAGTGCTGCCTAACGGCGTGTGCGACTTCACGATGATATTGGTCCCGGTCTAGCATGTTTTGATGTTACTGAGCCATGTCGTTTTTGGCCATCCTGGTCGTTTTTTCCCTTCGATTTTTCCTTCCAGGATTTGCTTTAATAGTTGGTATTTGTGGTCGTTTCGGGCAATGTGGCCTAGGTAGTAACACTTCCTGCTAATGATGGTCTTCAGCAGTTGCCTGTCAGTGCCTATATCTTGCATAACTTGTGTATTGGTGGTTTTGGCTGTCCATGGGATTTTCAGCATTCTTCGATACAGCCACATCTCGAAAGCTTCGAGCCTTTTTGTTGCTGTTGTTGTCAGTGTCCACGTCTCTACTCCGTACAGCAAAATTGACCAGATGTAGCATTTCAGTGTGCGCAGTTTCAGTGATGTACTCAAGTTGCGGTCTGCAAGGAGTGTTTTCCATTTAATAAATGCTTGCCTTGCTTGTTCAATTCTGCTCTTGATTTCGACTTCATGGTTCAACTGATCGTCAATGATTACACCAAGGTATTTAAATCGGTGTACTTGTTCCAATTTTTCGCTGCCCAGCTTGATTGTTGTTTCGCTTGTAGTTCGGCTGACCTTCATAACCTTTGTTTTCTTTTTATTAATTCGTAAGCCCCATATCTGACTCTCTGTGGCAACCTCGTCCAAGATTTGTTGTAGGTCTTGTTCTGAATCGGCCAGCAGTGCAGTGTCGTCGACATACCTGATGTTGTTGATGTATTGTCCATTGACTTTAATACCAATGTTTTTATCTGCTAGTGTTCGATCAAAAATCTGCTCCGAGTAGATGTTGAAAAGACTGGGTGAAAGTGGGCAGCCCTGTCGTACACCTTTTTGTATTGGTGTTGGGTCTGTCAATTCGTTGTCATATCGGAGTTGGGCTGTTTGCTTCCAATAAAGAGCAATGATGAAGTTGATGTCGTTTTTATCTAGTCCCAGTTGTTTTAATAGAGCTGCTAGTCGGTCGTGGTCGACTGAGTCAAAGGCTTTCTCGTAATCTATGAAGCAGATGTACACTTCTTTCTGATGTTCGTAGCATCGCTGTAGTAGTATCTGTAGACAGAAGATTGCTTCTCTTGTGCCTAGTCCTTTACAGAAGCCAAACTGTGTGTTCTTCAATGCATTTTCGCATGTGGAGCGTATGCGCTGTTGGATCACCTTCAGGAAGACTTTCAGCACGTGGCTCATCAAGCTTATCAGTCTGTAGTCCTCGCATTTCCGGCTTGTTGCTTTCTTTGGTATGGCCACAAAGATGGATTGTAGCCAGTCGGATGGAATTTTATTGCCATTGTATATTTGATTGTACCAATTAGTCAGTTGTCGTATGTTGTTGCTGTCTAATAGTTTGAGCAATTCTACATGGATTGTGTCGGGCCCGCACGCTTTGCCTGACTTAGCTGTTTTGATTGCATGTTCTACTTCTGATGTTAAAATGTGTAGAGCGTCTTTCGACATCTGTTGGTCTTTTTCTGCAGGTGTTCTCGCGGCGCCATAGAGCTTGTGTATATAGTTTGTCCAAGTGTCCATTTTTTCTTGTTTATTTAGGATTGGTTGGTTGTTGTCCGCATACAAGGTAGCTGTTGGGGCTGGTCTGTAGATGTTACCAGCTTCTTTGAGCTTCTTGTGCAGAGTAAAATTGTCATGTTTTTTAATTAGTTCTTCAATCTCGGCGCATTGTTCTTCCATCCACTTTTCTTTTGCCTGTCGGATTGCTTCTCTGATCTTCTGTTGCATTTGTTTGTACTTCTCCAAGTCGTTATTTTTGTACATTCTTCGTTTGCTCATTAAATCGAGAATATAATGTGTCATCCATCGTTGTTTCTTTTTCGGTGGCTGATGTCCCAGCATGACTTCTGTTGTTTCTGTGATGCATTGTTTGAACGAGCGCCAGTACTCCTGAACATCTGCCGTTTCTGTTGTTATTGAGCGGATGCTATCGTTGAGATGTTGCTGTACTTGTCTTTTATCGGCGCTGTTCTTCAGTTTCTCCAGGTCTGCTCATCTCGTCTTTGTACATTGTATTGATCGCAATTTGAGTCTTATTGTAGCTGTTACTGGGTTATGATCTGACGATATATCGGCTCCAGGGTAGGTTTTTGCTGTAATCACACTGGACTTAAACCTGATGTTAATTAGGATATAATCGATTTGGTTCCTGACGATGTTGTTGTCGGAGTCTTGCGGCGAGGTCCACGTGTACAGTCGTCGAGGTGGTAATTGGAACCACGTGTTAGCAATACTGAAACGTTCTTCTTGGCAGAATTGAACTAGTCTGTCGCCTCGTTCATTCCTTGTTCCTAGTCCGTGTTCTCCGACAATGTTCTGCATTCGACCGTGGCCAACCTTGGCGTTGAAGTCGCCGAGGATTATAGTGATGTCTTGCTTCTTCAGCGGCTTCAGCGTGTTGGTTAGTTGCTCATAGAACGATTCGATTTCATGATCTTGTTGATCTGCTGTTGGAGCATAAACCTGTAGAATGTTCACGTTGACTTTGTTGCCTGCTAATTGTAGTAGTGCTATTCGTTCTGATACTGGGGTAAAGTTGTTGACTTTATTCGCTAATTTCTTGTGTACTATAAAGGCGACACCGTATGTTTATTTGGTGTTTTCTTCTCCTCCGGAGCAGAAGATGTGGTGTTCGCTTGATATAAACTTTTTTGTTCCAGGCCATTTAGTTTCGCTTAGACCGATTATGTTGATTTTAAGTCGATCCATTTCTTGTATGACATTGGCTAGTTTTCCTGCTTGAAGTAAACTTCTAACGTTCCAAGTTGCTACTTTGAAAGGGTTCTTTGACACAAGCTCGGAGATTCTTAGCACCCCTGTCCTATTTAAAGGACGCCGATACTCAGGGCCTTTGTTGATTTTGCTTGTCATCATTGAAGTTTTCAAGGGAGAAATAATCCAAGTAGTTTCCCGTTGCTTTCTTGGATCACAATTTATTTGAAAAGGTCATGTGGGGACCTTTCGAAACGGGTTTTGTCTGACGTCTCCACTGAAGTCTTCCTGCCTTGGGTGACCCTTCTGAGAGCACTAGGCTCTCGACGGTATAGCGATCAGCTTCTCAGATGTACACAAACTCTCTCGCCGCATTAAGGCACCGTTTCTCGAGAGAATCACTGAATGTAATAGCAATAGTAGTGACAAAAACAACTGGCAAAATTAAATTTACAGCTTTAAATTACAATATATCCTTTAATTACTACTTCATTCTCAAAAAAGTTATTGATATAGGTTCACAAATACTTCTAGATTTGAAGTTTTCGTGACTGCAAGGATCCATACTCTTTGGTTCTTTCGGTAAAGTCACGTAGGTAGAAAAAAAATCGATCACGACGTTTCTATCGCCACACAAGCAACCCTCTTCAGGTGGGAGTGAGAAACAGCTGCTGAAACAGCAGCCTGTTTCTATGAAACAGCAGCCTGTTTCTCTGAAACAGCAGCCTGTTTCTATGAAACAGCAGGCTGTTTCTCTCCCACCTGAAGACTGTTGCTTGTGTGGCGATCAAAACGTCGTGATATTTTCTTTTTTCTACCTACGTGACTTTACCAAAAGAACCAAAGAGTATGGATTCCTTTCGATATGTTTAATTTTCTTCATGGAAGCCACCCACTTTTATTCACCACATCAAATTCCTGCCGAAAAAAAGGCCACTCTTGAAAGTGCGTATACCAAGATTGCGGCCGTGTACGAGCCAATACACGCAAGAAATTCCTACAGTGGAGGCGAGGGGAGGCCGAGACGCCTCTCGTCTACTGCAGTGCGCTGTTTGCTTTGGGAGTAGCGGCGTACCCCGCGATAGTTCCAATGGCCCTCGACTCTCTCGTCATGGAGAGGTTGTTGGGACTGGCACAGGAGATGGGGATTGTCCTGCCAGTGGTCGACGAGGATGCACAGATGTCCTGTTGGGCCGCCAGTACTTGCAGGCCCACGAGAACCTGCGCCGGTGGTCCCAGATAGCGGCGTGGATGGAGGAACCCGGACGAGAGGACGACCCGGCTAACTGGTCCCCGCAGGGCATTGGGGTACAGTATGCGGCTGCAATTCACGACGACCCAGGGGCTGGAGATCAAAAGAGGGAGATCGCCTGTTGCGGAGGCCCGCTGTTACTGGCTTCCATTGTGGCCAGCTGGGACATTTCGCGCGGGGGTGCCAGAACCATGCTCGACCACTGACGACAGCTCCGACATCCTCCGCCCTGCCGATGGCCACATCCCAGCCCCGCCAAGCGAGTCGCGACACACCAGACACCTTGCCCATATCACCATCTCAGGCATCTGGAGTTCCACAGGTCATCTCCACCCCACCTCTCACCAATAGTGCCATCGAGCGGCAGGGGTTAGCTGCAAAAAGGTGGCCTAGCTCAGGCACACAGTGGAGGGAGTAGGTGTGATGGGTGATCGCAGCTGCAGCTGGTTCCTCGGCGGTGACGGGTTCCATCCAGGGTATCGAAGCACGTGTCCAAGTGGACACAAGTGCTTCTGCCACCATTATCTCCGACGTACTGTTTTATTTGTTCCCATTGAGGAACCAGCGTGTTAAGCCGGGAGGGAGTATGGGGATCGTAGGGCAGACAGAGAACCGCGTCGAGATTGGCGAGATTGCGGTGGCCAGGCCTGTTTTTATCTCGGGGACGCTGGCGGTGCCCTGCCTCTTGGGCACTGATTTTTTAAGTAGGATGCCCTTCAAGATCCTGAATGATCAGGGCTGCATGGAGATGCCTTTGGGCCGTCGACTGTTTTTTTTGCAGTCTCCACACAAACGTGCGATGGTGGGTGTCATGGTCCAGGCACTTACCAGGGACTCGGTGGAAATCCCGCCGAGCTCGCAAATGTTGTGGCCGTTATGCTATCACAAACAATTGCAAATTGCTGACCCGGAGGCGGGCGTGCTCTTGACTCCGTCTAATATGGCAACCCGTGACCTGGCGCTGGTTGGCGCACAGACGATCCTTTGCCTGAACCAGGAGCCGTTTTTACAGGTCCTTAATGTGGGGCCGGGAATGTCTGTGGTTCAGGCGGGAATGTTGCTGGCTCATGCGACGGCCGCGTGTTGCGAGGGTGCTGGGCTTGCGCCCAACAGGATTGTGGGCACGGTGGACAAAGGTGTTGGATCGGACGGGACGTGGGCAGAGACGTTGTGTCAGGAAAACCCACTGTTGTCACCGGCGCAGCGGGGAGAGTTACGGTTACTGCTGGGTGAGTTTTCGGATGTGTTCATTAAGAGCAAGTTTGATATCGGCAAACCTCCCTGTTGTAACACCGCATTTATAGGCGGGCAGGAGGCTGCCCCAATTGATCAGAACTCGTATCGGTTGGGCCCATGGGAGAATGAACATGTGCAGCAGGCGGTGGAGATGTTAGCCGCCAATATCATTTCTCCTTCTACCAGCCCTTGTGGAGCGCCTGTGGTGCTTGTTAAAAAGCATGATGGCAGTTTAAGGTTCCGTGTGTATTTTCGTAAATTAAAAAGATCTTGGTGGCCGATGCATACCCGCTCCCGCAAATAGATGACTCCCTGGATGCATTGTCCGGTGCGCTTTTTTTTCAAAGCTGGACTTATCGGGGTTTTAGCAACTTCCCCTCGAGGAGTCGTCAAAACCTAAAACTGTGTTCCGCACGCACCAGGAACTGTTCCAGTTCAATTGTCTCCTGATGGGATTGCACTCGGCCCCGGCCACTTTTCAGCGGCTTATGGAACTCTTCTTGGCTGGCCTACAGTAGGGCTCCTACCTCACCTAATTGGATGATATCATTGTGTTCAGTCACACTTTCGAAGAGCACCTTCAGCAGTTGCGATCTATGTTCTCTAGGATGCGATCAGCAAATCTAAAATTTTAACCCGCTAAATTTAATTTGCTGCAAACCTCCGTGCGTTACTTGGGTCACATAGTTAGTTCAGACGGAATAGCCATGGACCCTGAGAAAATGGCGTGTGTACGAGATTGGCCGACCCCTAAGTCCATGAGTGAGGTGCGCAGTTTCCTTGGGTTCGCGTTGTACGATTGTAGATTTGTGCCGCAGTTTATCACGGTGGCTAAAGTGGCGGGTAGAGGAGGAGGCTGCGTTCATAACCATTCGTGATCGCCTTTCTAAAGCGCCCCACCTCGACTACCCAGATTTCTCCCTGCCGTTTGTTCTGGACACGGACGCTAGCGACACAAGTATAGGAGCCGTCCTCTCCCAGGTTAAGAATGAAGTGGAGAGGGTAGTTGCGTATGCCAGCCATGTCTTGTCCGCCGCGGAACAGCAGTACTGTGTCACCCGCAGGGAACTCTTGGTCATGGTATACTTTGTACAACAGTATAGGCCTTCAGTACTCCCTGTGAGTGGACCAACCTTCCGGCCAGCTCTCACGCTGGCTGTACATTCTTCAGTACTCGTTCCGTGTGACATACCGTAAAGGGGTGCGACATTGTAACGCTAACGCATTTTCCCGCCTGCCCCCGGGGGTGCGTTGTGCCTGCTCGTCGGGCACGGGCCGATGTAAACCTCCGGCGGCAGGGTCTTTGGCTATCATAGCGGCGCTCGATGAGGGGGAGCCCGCCAAGGTGGTCACGCCAGAGGACAGCGTCGCACAGAGCTGGGGCACAAAGAATCTGCTCCTACGGATGCCCCGCGATCAGTTGTTCGGGACGGACTTTTGATGAGGTGGGATGAGGGGCACCATCACAGCATTGTGGTTCCCACCGCCCTGTGGGGCAAATTGACATGGGTGGTGCACGGGGATAAATTGTTACACCTCGGGGTGCGGAAGACGTTGTTGACGTTGCAGCGCGACTTTGATTGGCCAGGAATGTCGAGCGATGTGCACCACTTGATGAAGGGTTGTACGGACTGCGCACACAGGAAGCAGCCGCTGAGGAAGTCCCAGCCTCCGTTGCAGTCCATCTCAGTGTCCCGGATTAACGAGTTGGTCATGCTCGACATTCTGGGACCCTTCCCAGCCAAGCAGAGAGGGAATGCATTTCTCCTGGTATGGGTCAAATACTTATCTCAGTGGCCGATGGCCTGGCCGTTGCCCTACCAATCGGCCGCTTCCATTGCTGATACGTTTGTGCACGGCTACGTAATGGATAACGGGACCCCCGAGCAAATTTTCACGGATCAGGGGCGTAATTTCTAATCAAAGCTACTGCGCGAAGTAATGTGCTAGGCACTAAGAGAATTAGGTCACCATACTATCCCCCAACGGATGGTATGGTGGAATGCCTGCATATAATCCTGACATCCATGCTCTGTCAGGCGGTTAGTGGGGCTCAAACTGATTGGGATCTGCATGTTCCAGGAGTCCTGGCGGCATACAAGAAGGCTCCACCCACTTCCATGGGATTTTCGCCATTTTTTCTCATGTATGGGAGGGAAAATTAACCCCCTATGAAGGTTCAATTGAGCCTGTCAGAGGGCAAAGGAAAACGACCTTGCCTACGCCCCTGCAAGTTACACTAAATCGCATTTCGGCATTACGCGAAGCGGCCAAAGTAAACACCGCTAGAGCGCAGGCGGCTAATGAGAATAATGCGGGGCGGCATGACCGTGTGCTGTCATGGGCCATATGGGACCGGGCATAGTTGCACTGCCAGCAGGTGCCCCTGGGGAATGTCCCTAAATTGCATCGGCCATGGCAGGGTTCCATGGAGGTAGTGGAGGTCAAACGGTCACAGTGCGTACGTATACAGGTGGGCCATTGCCGTTGGTTTGTCCATCCATCATGGTTGAAACCATATGTTCCTCTCCAAACTGACATCTCATTTCCAAACATTATACGGCTGGTGTCTGATGTGTCCGACGAGCCGGGGGAATTGACCACGGAGAGCGTGCGTCAGAAGGATTGTGTTGTGCCGCCCACAGTTTCCGAGCCCCTGAAGGTTGGGGAGTCACGAGATCCTGCTGAATGTGAAGGACCACCGGCTACAACCCGGCCCACAACATCTAAGAAGTTGATGGACCGGTATCGAGGGCCCGGTCTAAATGTGCTATATTCCGCTAATAGGAATCTCCCTGCGTGTATGTGTATGAGGGGGGCTTGGGGACGCGGTGCGCGCGATACGCGGGGGGGGCATTTTTTTCTTCTCTCTCTCTTCTCTCCTCTCCCTACCTCTACCTTCCCGAGTCGTGGAAAGTTGCGATTCCTTCCTTGTTGTTCTTGGGTCTGCCTTTTCGGTCGCGGATTGTTCCGCCCTAACAAAAACATTATCTTCGTTTTTTTAGACTGTTCTTTATTGCGGAATTTTTATGCCTGACGTGTATTACTTTTGTTCGTATTTACTATCTTTTAAACATGGGAGGGGGGTGATGTAGTGACAGGGTGCCATCTGTTGACCAGGAGGGATAATTACGGGTATGGGTGCACTATATAATAGCCAACCATACGGGGGGCGTAACTGGGCTAAAGGTCAGAGGCGGGGATCAGTTGGGAAGCTCCCGGAACCTGCACGAGAGTTCTAGAAGGGGACATGGCCAGAGGCGGAGCTTGGCCACGCCGAGGAGTATATAAAGGGGACGTGACCGGAGTTTCGGGGCTATCGTGGGGGTTCGGGTCCTGGCTGCCGTCGCTGTCTTCGCCGTCATCTCTTCTTCATCGTCCAGTCGTATGGCCGATCCGCTGTACGGCTCCCATCGTCGTTGTTGCTGTATAAGTCAGCCAGCTATATAGTTAGACGCCGGCGATGGGGCTGTATGAGTGGATCAGCTATATGTAGCCCAGTATATATGTCGTGAAGTGATTGTGCCTGTAAAGTGTGAGAAATAAACAAGGAGCCCTCTACACATCGTGTCTCGGAAGTCGCTCACTACACTTGTGTGGAAATATCATGTTTTTCATGGAGATAAGAAAACATTAACAATGAAAAAGGAGAACCCAGCACAGACGTAACCACAATGACCATCACGTCAACCTGGCATCTTCAACCTATTGCAATGCTTACATAACAGCAGCAACAACAACAACAACCATAGTCCCGCACTATTATCACGGTTGGCTACGTACGGTGTGAAATATGTTCAATACACATATATACAGCAACGACGTGTATTTGGTTATGATGCTTCTGTTGCATTGGCAGTGATACACAAGCATAAACATCAACTCAACACATTCATTAATAACACCGTGTATGACCTTATAGGAAACTATTTCCCCGAATGTCACATGTTATATATAGTGTCCTTGTAAGGACACATGGTTATCAACAAACACAAGTTCTTTGTATCCAGGAACGAGTTCCATGGACAAGGCAGCCGCATCAACAAGGCCGTGGGCTCGAGAGGCTGCAGCCCAGGGCCTTTGGATGTTAAGGGTCCCCAAAAAAGCACTCCGAGTGCTTTATAATGGTTAACTTGCAGTGAGTGTGCAGTACGATCGAAAACTAAAGGTAATACTGCAACTCATAGCATCGCTGTGTGTGTTTTATACTTTCAGCTGCATTCCTAAATTCAAATGGTTTTGTTTGTTTCAACTTAAATGTAGCGTAACAGTACATCACATTTAAAAATAATAAAAGTGAATGCAAGGAACTGTAGATACAACGGGGGATGTCCCAAAATCTATAACAGCACCGGTCACCCATCAATTTCATTTCATCCGTGTCAATGGGCGTAGAACGGTGGAGCGGTAGCGCAGTGGTAAGTGCCCTTGAACTACAAAGCAAGCAACCGGGGTTCGATTTCCTGACCTTGGCTTATCAGAGCGGTGATATCTGAACCAGCCATGTACCCCCACCACCCACCACTCACCTCCCACCTGTCATCAATCCGCACTGACCAGCGGGATGATGTTACGGTTAGATAACCCCCCCAGCGAGAGGTCGCTACTCGTGCACATCCACCACTTGTGCACGTCACGGAGACGCCGCTTCACAACACGAAGTCTTACACGTCACGAGGGGTGCTTGTCCGACCTCTTCCTGATTCGACGCGCGTGGCCCAAAAAAAGGAAAAAAAGCTAGTTTTTCAATGCACATATTTTATTTACACTCAAAAGTATAAAATACATTATTTTGACCACAGAATTAATCAAATTTGATGTGCTCAATAAAATTGAATGGTTTCCTTTCGATATGTTTAATTTTCATCATGGAAGCCACACACTTTATTCACCACATAAAATTGGATTAATGCAGGGGTCAAAATAAATTACTTTTGACTGAAAATAAAAGTGTTTGTAATTTTGTTTACGTTTTAGTCTCATTTTCATTTACTTAAATACGACTTGAACGTAAGTTCTGGTCATTTTTATACAGTAAGGTTACGTAATGTTGAAGTCCAGAAAAGAAAGAAAAGTAGACTTCGTCTTTCAATTGATCTATATCCAAAATTAATATCAGATTTAACGGTAATTGGTTGAATTGCATCTAAATTACCTTGACCTCAGAATTAACCATATTAGATTTGTGAAACACTTTAAAATAAATAAAAATATTTCTTCATTTATAGTTTAAGAGTTTTTATTCTGGTATTAAAATTGAAAAAATGAGCAGTATATGTACATATTCATTCTTAGATCTCAATCCAGATAATAACAATAGTTCATTATTGTATGGATAATTATCATGTATTTGAAATAGTGCAATACAAATTTTGAGTAAAAAAAACACGAAGATGCCCTGGATCGGCGGGAACAGGACAGGATCTTTAAATCAAATCTTGAAATGGCACGCGAGACAAGTCTGTGTGCAACATTTCAGCTCGTTAGGCTCCGTAGATCCGAAGATATTAAGCGTCAAATATTTGAAAGAATATAAACAGACAACAGGGCAAGTTAAATAAAAGTGAGTAATAAAAAAACACCCCCCAGCATCCTTTCCACGCACAGATCGACGATGCGTTTTCAACAAGGCTGTTTAAAAATAAGATGTTGCTGTACACAAGAACAAAGTGCCGTTTCAGAACGTTGGGCGACAAAAAAAATGCACGCGAATATCCGCCAGGCCACATATACCCAACGCGTCCTGGTTGATGGAGGGGGGGGAAGACAGGGGGGGTGGGTTGAGAGAAACTACTGCTTCGTTTACATGGGAGAATGGTGCCGGTAGAACAGGGGTCGGGAACCTTTTTGACTGGGAAAGCCATAAAAGCCAAATATTTCTAAATATATTTCATTGAAAGCCATATAGTATTTTTAACGTATAATAAATTAAATATGTCTTACTTTTAATGCGACTTCTGGTGCTGCATGGTTTTGCTGATGGCCTTGTAGTCTGGTTCATATGTGGTGAGGTTGAGCTTCATGGAGGCGTGACCCGTGAAATTTATCTTCAAAACTAATTTCTGTTTACTTTAAAATGACACAGTATTATTAAGTAATATCACAAGTATTTTAAAATCAGTTCCAAACGGATTTTTTTAAAATTATTTTTTCAACTCAAAATTGTCTGGGAGCCATATGCCGTCACTGGAAGAGCCATATATGGCTCGCGAGCCATAGGTTCCCGACCGCTGCGGTAGAACATTCCTTTTTTTGTAACATGGGGGAGGGGGGGGGGCTGTGTATGAGGAGTAAAAAGGGGAGGGGAATGTTTACCACGCGGGTGGGGAGGTCACCCTAAAATTAAATACAGTAAAACACAAGACCATGGTTTTATAGCGAGAGATAAACAATATATGTACAGAGAAGGTGCCGGATGGCCTCATGGTCAGAGCACTAAGTTGGCACTAACTACGGAGATCCTGGTTTCGGCTCGGTTATTAATGACTGCACACACAAAAATACCCGCAGCAGTAATGTAACGAACGTGGGAGGCAGGGGGTGCCTTGTCCCACCCCCCTGGTGGCCAAAGCTAAGAGTTGGGGCGCCCTTGACAACCACCATGAGGTACGTTTCCAACAAGTGTAAAAGAGCAAAAGTTATTTAAAACGGAGCGCCCCTACAGAGTTAAACGTTTGAGACCGTGAGGATAACGATAATGCGATTAGGGCAACAGGAGCCATGATATAAAATAGCCGAGGCACAACTTTATGAAACAAATTAAATATTGGGGCTCTACCTGACCGATTGCCGCACCCCCCCGAGCTGATACTGTAATGTCGTTACTGCGCCACTGACCTGCACATTCATTTTTAGTTTTGCACTTTATTTAAGAATCCCGGTCCAAAGGGCATGGGATGAACATCACTTTCTGTGGCAGGGGCGGGTGGCAAAGCCCTGTTCCCACGCCTCTGACGACGTTTCGGCCACAATGCAAGCAGCCGTCCTCACGTGAAGGACGGCTTCTGGCGTTGTGGCCGAAACGTCGTGAGAATTTTTATTGTTTTATTTGTATTATTTTATTGTTTCCCTTCTATGTGACTTTACCGAAAAAACCAAGAATATGAATCCCTGCAGTCACGAAAGCATTAAATCATCACTCTTGAACTCCCCATCGGTGATGGGGCAGTTATGAAGAGAGTGCTTATGACCAGCTCCTGTTTGACAGCAGAGGTCCTCACTCCGACTCAGTCGAGCGACATTATATTTTCATTGGTTGCGTAATGCTGTGTGGAAACTATCTGGTCTGGACAAAGTCCCATCGGTGAGCCTCCAGCAGGCAAGGTTGCGTTGACTGGGTCATGTAGCCTGCATGCCCAGCCACGACATGGTCAAACAGCTTTTGTTCTGCCGGATAGAGGGGGCTAAACGGGCATGGCACAGGCGAGAGAAGAGATGGAATCACGTGGTATGAAACAATATGGAGCAGAATTGACTTGCTGATGACTGGTACCAGCAGTGTCAAGATTGGCCTGTGTGGAGAAAGCTCATGAAGGATGCTATTGGGCAGTTTGATGTAGTCACCCTCCAGCAACAAGAGGGCAGAGGAGCAACGTTGAAAACAACAAGCATTAAAATTTTGAATTTGACACAGCCATTATGAATCCAATGAGATATCCAGAACGATGGCTTTAACCCAACATCTTGGGTGGCTAAAAAACAGCAAGTTGGCACAGTAGAGGGCAAAGGTGGTGCATCTGCCAGTCATCTCAGTCAACCCATGGCACTTGGGTCTGTCCCATGACCCCCTGCCAGCGGGCGTTTGCCACGTGGCCTTAACTCCTTAAGGTGCAAAGAGCATGGAACAAGCGCCGTCGTGACGTTACCGCCACTTCGTGGCGAATGGCGGTTATTGTTGTTGTGTCTGGATCTCTGTGCTTGTCTGTGGGTCTGTCATTCTAGGGGTATATCCATAAGTAAACTAAAAATAAATTTTTATAAATTTGTACTCTTGGGTCTTTCGATAAAGTCACGTATATAGAAAAAATAAAAATCACGTTTCGATTGCAACACAAGCAATCGTCTTCAGGTGAAAATACAGCAGGCGAACTGCTCTGAGGCAGGAGAAATAGAGTGGCAGAGCTGCTGCAGCAAGAGGTTATAAAGGTTTGAGATGGGTGCAACCCAAAGGTAAGTAGGCGGGGCTAGAGATGGAATTTGCATGTAAATGTAAGATCGGAGAGCCTGATAAACCGAGGGATTAGAGATTAGCATGTCAATGTGAGACAGCTCCCCAGCAGCGGCTGTGTTCATGAGAAGATTGGCATGTCAGTGTCAGAGAACCGTGCACAACGCCACCTCATAGGCAACAAAAAGCTGCAGCGTTGGCCGCTGCACTGTGAGTGATCAAGCATGTCAACGCAAGAGACCCACCGCAACGGTGGCCCTGCCAGTGAGACATTCAGCCGATTAAACGAGAGCCACCGCCACATTGAGTAAAAGGGAGCAGCGGCTATGATAGTGAGACATTTAGCTTGTTAATGTAAAGACATTTAACAAGGTAATGTAACCATCATCTTGGTTCTTTCGGTAAAGTCACGTAGAAGGTGAAGAACAGGTCTGTCAGAAAGACAGCGTCTGAATGAACACCACCACGCTTGGCAGCGTATATTTAAGCTGGGTTGGAGGGGGAAGAGCGCCTTGACAAAAGAATTTGCATATCAAGAGGAATTTAGCATATTTATGGGAAATGCAGATATGGGATTAGTCACTACTTGTGGAATGCGTAGGAGGTGGGCGGGGGGTTTCAAGGTCATATGCCCGTGCATTATGCAATATGCAGGATTAGCAGCAACAAAGGGAGGGAGTAGGGTTAGCATTAATAAAGGGAAGGAATGTTAATAGTATGGAGCTGCAAGTCATATTATGCACGGGCATAATATGACTTTGAAACCCCCCGCCCACCTACGCATTCCACAAGTAGTGACTAATCCCATATCTGCATTTTCCATAAATATGCTAAATTCCTCTTGATATGCAAATTCCTTTGTCAAGGCGCTCTTCTCCCTCCAACCCAGCTTAAATATACGCTGCCAAGCGTGGTGGTGTTCATTCAGACGCTGTCTTTCAGACAGACCTGTTCTTCACCTGAGGACGGCTGCTTGTGTTGTGGCCGAAACGTCGCGAGAATTATTTTATGATTTTTATTTTTATTATTTCCCTTCTACATGACTTTACCGAAAGAACCAAGAAGATGAATCCCTGCAGTCACGAAAGCTTTAAATCGAAAGGTAATGTAACTCAGGAGAGTCGGAAATAACTAACATCGGCAGGTAGGATGGAAGCATCACAGCCAGTTATGACTTTACCTGGTTAATAACATCCTTCCAATGATTGCTCAGTTTGTACCCATCTTCTCAGTTGAAATTGTGTCTGTGTTTATATATCTGGATGACTTCATGAACAAATCTTTGTTCATCGCCAGTAGGTTTGCAGAGTACCTTCGTCTTGAAGAAATCTATTTCATGTGTGCCCACAGCGTAAAAACAATGATCAGCCACGGCCGAGGTACTGGTCCTACCGTGTTTCAGATCGACCTTGTGTTCACGAACACGGTCTGAGACATGTCGCTTAGTTTCCCCAATGTAACTACTGCTGCAGACACGACTTAGTTTGTCGACACCTCGGTATTGCATGTCAGGGATCACATCCTTCACAGATGGGATCAGATCACAAACGTAATGTACTGTGTTGAATCGAACCTGGATCTTGTGTTTGCTCATGATTTTGGAAATCTTTTTGGTGACCCATATGCATGGCAAGGTGATGGTTTTAAATGGGTCCTCAGATGGTTCTCTCCCAACGGTTGGGGTGACAGCTTTACAGAGTGTGGCTGGGTGTATGGTATTGTTGTGGTTGAAGAATTGGTTCAGTGCTGGCAGGCCATGTGGCCAGATGACAAACATGTCATTTACATGCAAATTCCATCTCTAGCTCCACCCACTTACCTTTGGGTTGCACCCATCTCAAACCTATATAACCTCTAGCTGCAGCAGCTCTGCCGCTATATTCCGCCTACCTCAGCAGTTCGCCTGCTGTATTTTTTCACCTGCTGTATTTTTAACCTGTGTTGCGATCGAAACGTCGTGATTTTTTTTCCCATCTACGTGACTTTACCGAAAAACCCAAGAGAATGAATTCCTGCAGTCATGAGAGCTTTAAGTCAAGATTAAAAAAGAATGTAAAAAATTATTTTCACACTTTTATTTGAACTCCAAAGTAGAATTGTTTCTTTCTTACCCCAGAATTAATCAAATTTGTTGTGCTGAATAAAAGTGGGTGGATTGCATTACAAAAATCAAAAGGAAGCCAACCACTTTTATTCATCACGTCAAATGTTATTCATTCTGGGGTCAAAATCATGTATTTTCTACTTTTGAGTGCAAATCAAAGTGTGTGCATTAAACAAATGTTTGTTTTACCTTTTTTACAGTGAAACCTATTTTAACTATTTTATTTTACCAGGTCAGGCCCACTAGAGCTGTGTAGCTCTTTTCAGAAGCAACCTGGCCAAAAATGATAGCCCAATGAAGTGGCTTATCACGTGGACATTTATAGTAGCCAAATACTTGAAGCACATGTTTCTAAATGTGGAGGAATAAACTGGACCCAGAGAAAAATCCACGCGACCATGGGGAGAACATGCAATCTCCAAATATACAGGCGTAAGGGTCAGCATCGAACCCACGACCTCCTGGAAAGCAGGCAAGGTAGTTAACATCTCTCCACCGCGAGATGTTAACTGTTAAGAACAGTACCACTATAACCCTCAATGACTATGAACAAATCACCTGGACTTAGAATGTGCCCAATCTGGTCGGACCTCGAAAGTCAAGCAGATCTGAGCTCGGACAGTGCCTGGATGGGTGCCACCATGCACAACACAGATTGTGTTTATATCCAGTTCTACTGTACGTCTATGGTGCCCACCTTTACCAATCAGCAATGACCTGCCGGGGTGAAGTATGGCCTCCACAACCAGCAGGGTGTGGGGAGGCTGTCATCCAGCAGTGGATTGACAAAAGATCTCTATGCTCCTATGGGCATTGTGCGGCGCTAATCTCCACCAGTGAAACTTCCACATTCCCAAAGCAGGGATCATCTTTAACAACCACTTACTTCGCACAAAGTTGTACCCGTTTTATGACCCTGTAAGAGACGACTATGGTGGTTTGCCTATGTCAACCCTTAACCCTACAATGAAAGCATGCGCATTGCAAAACAACAGTCTATGTGATGGAAGGTTGACAACATGCAGCACGTATATTACAATTAGAATAACAATCACCCCGATTGCAAAGAAATGAAATTACATTTATAACGCAATCAGTATAACACGTATAATTATCGTAGTTGCGTTCATTAGATACTGTAGTGTATAAAATACGGCAAGGCATTTATATCAACAATCATAATTAGAATATTTTGCCAATTAAAATAACGATAACATGAGGACATTTAGTTTTAAATCATGATCACAGTTCTCACCTGCTCGCTAAACTTCAGCATGAGCATGTTGGCCTCAGCCCGTCGGAACGGGCGTGGCAAATGAAATGAGAATGCTATTTATTACTATTATTACTATGATGTTAAGAATAGCAATAGTGGTAATTATTGTCAATATTCTAATTCTTGGTCTCGCTTCTAAGGGAACTACAGCGGCCGCTCCGGCATCATAACGGGGGGCGATGTAAGCGCGCCTCTCATTGGCCAGAGGCTCCCAACAAAAGTCGCTTTGATTGGACAAGACGTTTCCACGTGTAGCTGGGCGCGACCATTCGTGATTGGAAATGGGGGGGGGGGGGTGTCTGAGTTTAATTAGAACCAAAGAGTATTAATTAAGTTAAAAGCACGAATAGTTCCAGGGTCTCCGGGACCCGGACCGCTTTTTTAAATTAAATAAAATCTTGAATTGTAACGCGAGACGAGTCTGTGTACAAAATTTTAACTTGGTAGGCTTCGTAGATCCGAAGATAGTAAGCGTAAAAGATTTGAGACAATATAAATAGACAAAACGCTAAGTGCAATAAGTGTGTTGCGGACTCGGGAGCATTCTCCTAATGAATGAGTTTGGATGTTCTCCTCGGTTTGGTTTCCTGACACGCGGGGGGAAAAAAAAAGTACTTAAACATCCCAGCCAGCAACCACCAATCCTGTAAAACCTTGGAACACTCATTGAGTCGTCTTGCCTGCATACAGTTTTCAACATGCGGACACAATACACAGCAATATACTGGAGTTTACAAACTGAGTTGTACCTGCGGTAGCAGTTACATTGGGGAAACGAAACAGCATGTCTCCGACCGCGAACACAAGGCAGATCTGAAACACGGTAGAACCAATACCTCTGCCGTGGCTGATCACTGTTTTAACGCGGTCGGTTCACACGATATTGTTTTTTCAGAGACCAAGGAACTCTCTAAACCGTCGGGCTACTATCAAAGGTTTGTTCATGAAGCCATTCAGATATATAAACATAGACATAACTTCAACCGAGAAGATGAATACAAATAAAGCAATCACTGGAAGGATGTTATTAACCAGGTAAAACATTAACTGCTTTATGGTTGTTGTCTATCATATCTGCTGGGTACTAGTCTATTTTTAAATCCTTTATATTAAGTTCGCTTGCTTGTGTAATGGGTTCCGGAGACACTTGTAGAGGTAACTTCTTTATTACAATCCAACACTCCAACAGTCCAACACTCCAACAGTCCAACACTCCAACAGTCTAAACACTCCAACAGCCCTGATACTCTGTTACAGCCTAGGTACACAGGCTAGGTACACAGCCTAGATACACTACTCTGGCTACGCTCTGGAACTCGCCCTCACAAGGAAGCAGAGTCGGGAGTTCCAGAGTCCCACCACTGGCTCTCGCAGCGTCCCAGGGTCCTGAGATGGCTGGTCTTGGGTCTTGGGTATTGAGCTACGACTGGCCCTGATCGTCCAGGGAGCTCCCCTTTTATGCCTAGTCCCCAACGAGGTGTTGGGGCCGTGTGCGCCCCCAGATATCCCACAGAGCACACACAGCCGCCCCGTTGGTGGCGCCAAGGGGCTTAAGCGCCTGGGCCGCCCGGGAACCCAACACCTGGCGCCAAGAGGCTTAAGCGCCTGGGCCGCCCAGGGTCCCAGAGCCCCCAGCAGCCCCTCCCTTCTTATGTCACTACACTTGCTTAGGACCGTGCAAATTTTTTGGTCGTTTTTTAACCCACTTCCCATGATCCAATCGAGCTGACATTTTCCACACAGACTCATTGTGCGTGACAATTAATGTTCGTAAAAAATGTTTTCCAAAATTGTACACTTTTTAGGACAAAAATATTATATTTAATTACCAATTGCTTAATGGTGCAATGCAATCATCTGACCCATAGGTGGCAGCCATCTCAAGCCAGAGGACGAGAGGACTCTAGCCGCCACGCATATAAAGGATTTATAGTGAAAAACTTTGTTTTTACGGGTTATACTTATTCCGAGTTAATTCCCCCCCATGCATCCCCAGCTCTCTCGGCCTCCCACTTCCAGCCCCGCCCACTTCCCCCCCCCCCCCCCCAGCCTCATGTCCTCGCTCCCCCGAGCGTAGTGCTCGGCAAGGTAAGGTAATTTACCCTTTTTACCTGGTAAAAGGGTAAAGGTAAAGGGTAAAGGTGTCGACATGCCAAGGGGTAAGGTAAACGGTAGGGTAAAGGTAGCTCGGAAGAATTACCTGGTAGGGTAAAGGTAGCGTGAAGTATTACCCGGTAAATTCGGTGCCTTGTTTACTGTGGGGGCCGTTGGCCCCCGGGGTCTTTCCCTCACGCATCCCCTATTCCGTTCGCGTTGCCACACCGCCCTAATACCCACTAGGGTGTCGCCGGCATTCGAACGCGACGCCCCTACTCGTCCAGCCTCACGCAGCGCTCCCACGCTGCGAGCATGTGCCCGTCTACCGCCCTGTGCAGCACTCGTCTCCACGTCGAATAACCACGTTACCAATCGCGCACCTTTATCATACACGGAGCGAACGTACGCACACACACACGCAGCTCCGTGCACTCCAACTCAACACTAACTACTCACGTTATGATCGCGCACCTGTATCATACACGGAGTGAACGCACGCGCACACACGCAGCTCCACACGCGACACCCACTCTCGCGCCGCTCTGCGCAGTGCTCCCACGAGGCGAGCCGCTGTATACGCAGCACTACACGCGTTCACACGTCTCAACGAGATCACACGAGGCCACGATCAGCTATTAATGATTTATTGTCGGCTACCTGGGACTTGTTGTTAAATCAGTACGTATCGACGAGGCTGGCCTATCCTACTACCTCTGGGCCTATTCCCTATTTATTGGCTTACGATACCCTTCCACCTTGCTACTCATGGTTCGAAGTATTCGGCGTCCTGTGGCTTTTCCTCGATGCTCGTCTGGACACGTCACGCGGACGTCCGGAGGGCAGAGCTGGGAGCGACTTGAACGCGGGCCTCTTGAAGTGAAGTGATATCTCTCTACCTTGCTACGCTCCCTTTTATCCTAATTCCCAGACTCAGGCCCCTCCCCCCCTCCCATGTACTCCTCGCTCCCTCTCCTGCCATGTGTGTGGGGTGTGTGTGGTGTGCAGGATTGTCGTAGTTATGCACATTATGCGGCGGCGTCCACTCCAACTATGCTCCCCTTCTTGCCCCGTCGATCCTTGCGTGTGTGGGGTGTGTGTGGTGCGTTTCACCCGCGGTGGCCGAATGGCCCTTCACTGCGACCTTGCAATCTTAATGCCGGTCGCAGCGCCGCGAAGTAGCATCGGGGGAGGTCGTCCAATTCCCTGGTCACCGGAAACCGTGAAAGTTATCCCGATAAGGGCTTCTCGGATTAAAACCGGTCGGCCAGGTGACCTCCCCTCGGAGCTCTATGGGGGGGGGGGGGGGGGGAATGCGTGTGGGTGTGTTCATGTGAGGTGAGGGGGACGCGGGGTTGGCTCCGTCGCTTGGTGGTGGCGAGGTCGTAGCTAGGGCGCCTGTTGAATGGCTTCGTGGCGGCGGCATCACATAGCCCCCCGAGGTACCATTCCCCGTCCCGGGTTGACTGGATCACCTTGCTTAGTCCGCGCCCACGAGGAAACGCTGCGGGGTCCAGGGGATCCGTCCGAACCTCGTGGCTGGTCTCGGGGCACGTGACTCCGTCCTCTGTAGCTCCTGCGGCGGTCTCCTCCTCCACTCCAGCGGCTCTCCCCGTCCTCCGGCACCTGCGGGCTGGGGTACAAACTCAGAAGCAGAAGGGTTTAGGGGCCGTCGTCCGCGCCGTCTCCTGACTGAATTGGGGCGTCTCGGGATCGGGGCCCCGGCGGGGCCCATGTAGCATGCGAGGCCCCCAACCACGGGGGGTGCGGGTACCTCGCGATTTCGGGGCCTTCGGGTGACGGGGTTCTCTCTCGCCGGGGCCGCTTTCTATGGTTTTAAGCGGCGGACGTTGACCACCGTCTCCCGACCCCTCTCCCCGCCATAGATTAGTACCGACCAGGGGGAGATCTGCCGCACCACGGTCCAGGGTCCTCGCCAGTAGGTCGTCAGTTTCCCCACCTGCCCGGCCCCGGCGCGAGGGGTGTGCAGCCATACCTTAGCGCCGGTCAGAAATTATGGGGGTTCCATGCGGGGTCGGGCGCCCTGTTCTTGCCGCCGATGCACGGCTTCCCCTTGCAGGTATGCTCGGCCTCGGGCTTCTCGCAGGGTCTCCATCAGGTGTTCCACGGGGCGGCTTCCCTCCTCCGGCTGGGGGGAAGGAACGCTGAACAGCAGATCTGCGGGTAAACGAGACTCACGGCCGAACATCATTAAAAACGGGGTTTGTCCCGTCAACGTGTGTACGGTGGTGGCGTAGGCGAAAAGGGCGTAGGGGAGGTGTTCGTCCCAATCCCGTTGATTTGCGGCTGCCATACGTTTGAGTTTCCCCGCTAGGGTCTGATTCATGCGCTCTACCATACCGTTCGCTTGGGGGTGGTACGCTGTGGTTCGGTCCTTCTGGATTCTGAATTCTCGGCACAGTGCCTGGAACAGCTCGGCCTCGAACTCGCTACCCTGGTCGATGAGGACTCGTTCTGGGATCCCGTGCTTAAGTACGTAATGCTCCACGAATGCCCGGGCCAACACCAGAGCCGTTTTATCAGGGATGGCCACCGCCACGAGGTAGCGGGTGAAATACTCTACTGCGAGTAGGATATACCGGTTGCCTCGATGGGACCGCGGGAATGGCTCCTGTAGGTCGATCCCGACCAGCTGGTTTGTGCGGCTGACGCGGAACGGCCTTAGGGGTACCTGATATCGTGCCGGCTTCGGCCCGCACTGCTGACAGGCGCGGCAGCCCTGCACCAGGGCGGCCAGGTCTTGTGCCAATTTGGGCCAGAGATACTGGCGATGCAGGGTCTCTCGAGTGCGTCGTTCCCCATCGTGGCCCCCGAGTGGGTGGTCATGCACCAGCCGTAGCAGCTGGGGTCGCACCTGGGCAGGGACACAGATGCAACCCGGCTGGCCGGCCTCGGTTAACTCCCGTACCACCCCGTTCTGCACACACAACCGGCCATACAAACCGCTCCAGGGTCCTGGTAGGGCGCTCTTTTTCTCCCGTAGTGCCGCCTCCACCGCCGCCAGATCCGGATCCCGCTGCTGGGTCTGTCTCAGCTGCTCGTCGTTCAGGCCCAGGAAGGTGCAGCCGATGTCCTCCTGGATCTGTCTGATCGGGGCAGGGTGATCCACCGGGTCCCGAGCCGTGGATCCTGCGCTTGCCGGGCGGTCGACGGGATTCTCGGTGCCACCTGTGAGGGTCTCTGTGGCACACACTGCACTCTCTCTCTCGCCGGGGGGGGGGGGGGTCAGTGGCCGCGGCCTCTCGGGGGTCCGTTGCCTGCCGGCAGCGTCCTCCCGTGAAACACGGGCAGGCCTCCTCCGCCCTTGTCTCGGCGTACACTGTGGGCCGCCTCGACAAGGCGTCCGTGTTTGCATGCGTCCGGCCAGCGCGATAATCGATTTGCAGGTTGTACTCCTGCAACTGTGCCAGCCACCGGGCCATCTGCCCCCGCGGCTCCTTGAATGTAAGAAGAAACTGCAGAGCATAATGGTCAGTGCGTACGCGACATTTCCTGCCGTACAAATACGGTCGGAACTGCTTACATGCGAAAATCATGGCGTACAACTCTTGGCGGGTCACGCAATAGTTCAGCTCAGCCCCACTCAAGGTCCGGCTGGCGTACGTGATGACTCGTTCCGTCCCATCCTGTACCTGTGACAACACCGCGCCCAGCCCGCTGCTACAGGCGTCGGTGTCCAAAATAAAATCGGTGGTAAAATCGGGGAAAGCGAGGGTGGGGGCGTGGGTGAGGTGGTCTTTGAGAGTGGCGAAGGCCGTCTGGCAGGCCCCCGTCCACTGATAGGGGTGCTTAGGGGAAGTTAGTTGGGTGAGGGGGCGCGCAATCTCGCTGGATCCCTTTACAAATCGACAATAATAGGTGGCGAGCCCCAAAAATGATCTGATCTCCGTCAGATTCCTTGGCCGTGGCCACTCCACTACGGCGCGTACCTTCTCCGGATCGGTGTGCACGCCTGCCTGGCTGGCGCGATGCCCGAGGTACCCCACCTCGGGTTGTGCGATTTAACACTTACGTGGCTTGAGCTTGAGATGAGCCGCTCGCAGTGGCTGGAACACCTCTCGTAACCTGGACCAATGCTCAGACAAAAATCTACTGAACACTATCACATCATCCAGGTAAATCAAGCACTGTTCCCATTGCAAGCCCCGCATCACCAACTCCATCAGCCGCTGGAACGTTGCGGGCGCGTTGGTGAGTCCGAACGGGAGTATTCGAAACTTGAATAGTCCCATCGGGGTGGTGAATGCGGTTTTCGGCCGATCCTCCTCCGCCATCTCCACCTGCCAGTACCCGGACACGAGATCGAGGGTGGAAAAATATCGCACTCCGGCGAGGCTGTCAAATGTGTCGTTGATGCAGGGTATGGGGAAGGCGTCGCCGAGCGTGACTGCGTTCAGTTTACGGTAATCGACGCAGAACCAGGTTGACCCATCCTTTTACGTTACTAGTACCACCGGGGCTGACCAGGGGCTCGCCGAGGGCTGAATTATGTTATCGCGAAGCATGTCCCCAACCACCTCTTTGATCTGCGTGCGTTCGGGTGCGCCCACTCGGTACGCAGGGAGTTTGATGGGTCGGGCTGCACCGGTGTCAATTTGGTGCTTAACAAGGTCGGTCCGACCCACGTCCGAGTCGTGTTCACTGAACACGTCGGCATACTCCTGCAGTAACTCGCGCAGCCGATCTGCCTCTCCCTTAGGTAAATCCGCCCATGGTACATGTAACGCGTCGAGCAGGGGGACGACCTCGGCTCGGGGAGTCGGGCCGACTCGCTAGGCCAGGTCCTAGTCCCCCTCAGGACAACCGGGGTCCTCAGCCCAGAGTGCGAACACCGAGTCGTCAGAGTGGCGTGTGTGTAGGGGGTGTACGGTGGCTATCGGGGTGCGCTGTCGCAGTATCGCTGGGGTGCTGTGGGAGTTAAACATCCATCTGCGTTTACCAACGTGGCGGATCCCACGACCCCATACCATTTTGCCAACTCCGGGTGAGGAGTTAGCATTACCTCCCCTGATGGTCCGAGCGCAGGGTCGGTGGGGGATGTTGCCACCGGCACCAGCATCTCGGTGAGCGGCCCGATGGTGACTGCCGTCGCCAGGATAGCGGCCACAGGTGTGAAGCGGGGTCGCGTCGGTTCTCGTCCCAGGAACGGAATCCGCTCGCCGTTGCTCTCCATGGTGGCACATCGTTGGCGGGGTTGCACGTTGAGTCCCAGCTGTTCTAGGAGGTCGGTACCTGCGATACACTCGTGACACAACGCACTCGACACGTAGAACTCCTGGGTGCACACCTGGCTGCCTATGCGGACTTCTAGGGTGGCTCTCCCCAGCAACCCCATTCCTGCTCTACTCGCCGTGTGCAACGCGCGGGCCGGGGCCTGCAGGTGACGTACGTCAACCCCGATCGCGCTGCAGTGCACTGCGCTCACGAGCAAAGCCACCGTCCCCGTGTCCAGCAGGATTCGGGTACGCATTCCGTTTACCTCTCCTTCCACCAGCGACGTGGCCCCCGTGACCCCCGCCACCAACTCCCGTAGCCAGTCGCCCGGAGTCACCGTTTCCGCGGTCGTTGTTGCTGGAACCTGTGTGGAGATCACTCGCTCACCATTATCACTACAGATTGTTTGTGTCGGGGTTACGTCGATTTCACCCCCCGGTGGTCCCTTCTCTAGGGGGGCCTTAGTGTTTGACCTATGCATCTGCCTCGCACGGGCGAGCTGAGGGCAGTCCCTCATGAGATGCACACATAACACGTCCGGGGAGGGGTGGCGGCTCCGTAGTGGGCCCCCTGCCCGCTCCCTCTCCCCGTACGCAGTTGTTCTAACTCGGACTCTAATTAGGATACTTTCCCGGCCAGCCCCCCTACTGTGGAGTGTAGTTCACCCATCTCAGACTGGATGGTCTTCACATTTTTATTCGCTTTCTCGCGTACTTGGGTTACCCTCTCACCTACTTGGGTTACCCTCTCACCTACTTGGGTTATCATATCTCCCATGCCGGCCTGTAACTCGGTTACCCACCCCAGGGTTGTCTTGCTGGGTCTCTGGGGTTCCCTTGCCCGTCCCCTGACTGCGATGGTGAGCTCCTCCTCCTTGTCCAAGAGTAGGCTCCCTACGGCGCACTCTCGTCCCCTCCCTCGAGGCTGCGCGCGCTCACCAGAGAGCTTCTCGCATTTATGCGCGCGCTCGACGAGGGTGTTAAAGGAGAGGCGTGCACCGTCTACATTTGACTGCCACCACGGGGTGTGTGCCAAATATCGCTGGACCTTCCCGGCGGCGAGGCCCTCAATTATTTTTGCCTCGTACTCCGGGTACGGGAGCTGGGTCAACATGCGTACGTCCTCGGCGTAATCTCGCAAATCCTCGCCGGGTTGGCGGTGGCGTGCCTCTAAGGCCGCCTGCGCCTCTTCCTTGTCATAGGCGCCGAAGCGCTGTTCGAGTTGGTACATTAATTCTTCCCACTGAGTTTGTGCGCTTGCGGGCAAAGCTTCCACAAAGTCAGCTGCCCGCCCATCTAAATGACCACCCATTAACCTTTTTAGCCCCCCTGATGCTGCGGGCAAACGATTTCTATGATGGAATTCCTTTGCCCGTAAATGTGCATTTGATTTTAATCTGGGTTGGGGGGCCTCTTTTCCTTGGGGGTGCGGGAGATCGTCCCGTTTCTGACACCAATATGTGGGGGCCGTTGGCCCCCGGGGTCTCTCCCTCATGCATCCCCTATTCCGTTCGCGTTGCCACACCGCCCTAATACCCGCTAGGGTGTCGCCGGCATTTGAATGCGACGCCCCTACTCGTCCAGCCTCACGCAGCGCTCCCACGCTGCGAGCATACGTACGCACAGCATGATCAATCAAACGCCATACACCGTTACGTACAGCTCTTGCACGCTGCGAGCGTGTGCCTGTCTACCGCCCTGTGCAGCACTCGTCTCCACGTCGTCGAATAACCACGTTACCAATCGCGCACCTGTATCATACACGGAGCGAACGTACGCACACACACACGCAGCTCCGTGCACTCCAACTCAACACTGACTACTCACGTTATGATCGCGCACCTGTATCATACATGGAGTGAACGCAAGCGCACACACGCAGCTCCACACGCGACACCCACTCTCGCGCTGCTCTGCGCAGTGCTCCCACGAGGCGAGCCGCTGTATACGCAGCACTACACGCGTTCAGACTTCTCAACGAGATCACACGAGGCCACGATCAGCTATTAATGATTTATTGTTGGCTACCTGGGACTTGTTGTTAAATCAGTACGTATCGACGAGGCTGGCCTATCCTACTACCCCTGGGCCTATTCCCTATTTATCGGCTTACGATACCCTTTCACCTTGCTACTCACGGTTCGAAGTATTCGGCGTCCCATGGCTTTTCCTCGATGCTCGTCTGGACACGTCACGCGGACGTCCGGAGGGCAGAGCTGGGAGCCGACTTGAACGCGGGCCTCTTGAAGTGA